>NC_135236.1:531810008-532113038 GCF_051348905.1 Ranitomeya variabilis
AATGTTCTTCTAGCTGGCTGCTGGTCACCATCATTACTCTCATTCATTAGCTTAATAGTACTTATCATATTTGAAGTATTGTCAGTTACGACAGAACTTGCTCTTTTTTAAGTTCATAGTCTTGCAGAACCTTTTCCACCAAGACCTGGAGAAACTCACTGGTGTGATGAGCTTTGGTGTCTTTTACTGCCAATGTCTTGGTAACTATTTCATTTTTGTCACAAACAAATCGGACATTGATGGCAAAATAGTTCACTCTGTGACGTGTGCAGGCATCCATTTTAAGAAACAGAAAGCGTCCCTTGAGAGTTTTTTTAAGTTCTTCCTTTTGTTTAAAAGCTTCTTCGATAACTAATTTTCTAATACTCTCTCTCTCTCCAGAGAAACACCAAGCTTGCGGGCCATTTCCCCATTCAGACACATAAAAGCTGGTCGTGAAAATAATGAAATAGGCACACTATCCTTTACAACAAGCTCTATGATCTGTTTTTTAAATGTATCTACTGTCATTGTCACAGTAACTGTCACGGACAAAATATCTTGCAACTGATGGCTGCAAAGTTCTCTGCTCCTTTGTTTGGCTGGAAGAGCTGGGCACTGGTTCATTGGTTTGGATGCAGTCTTTCTCATCCACTGCTTTCAGTACTTCTGGATGAAAGCGCTGTAAATGTCTCTTTAGATTAGAAGCTCTGGTAGGAGCATTTTTATCTTTGCCTGAATATGCACTGATCTTGGCTTCACAGCATTTGTTTTCGTCTGGATCATTTGTCATACACTGACAGACAATGTTTTCTATCTTGAGTGATGGTGAAATGTTCAAATACAGCTTATTTAATGTGACGCTTCTTTGACATTCTCAGGTTTTTAATTCTGCATTCACAATCCAAATGACAATTGTTTTTCCTAAAAACAATTGTACAAAATTATTGCCAGGTCGTACAACTGATATAGTGGTCAGTAATACTGTTATTCCTCATGTACTTTAACTGATGCAAAGTTTGTTGAAAGGATAATACTTCTTACAGTCTTCCTCTTCTGAGTAGCAGCTGTGAGATGCTTGGAAGACGCACACCTAGTAAACATCTAGTCTAGAGGAGGAGCTTTACTACTAAGAATTTGCGACACATTTTCACTTTCAGTTTCATACATTGTAAGTAGTGCACCATGAGGTTAACCAAGTATAAGATTAGATAAGGGCAGTGGAGAACAGTGACACACGAAGAAAGAAATGTCTCTATCTCCAGCAGAACTGTTTATCACTGTTGTTCATAGTTTGATAGAACATATATATTTGAGTAACATTTATAAAATTCATATGAAAGTTCAATTATGAAATATTAATACATTTTTTTTTAAAGCTGGAGTCGGTACATTTGTACCGACTCTGACTCCAACCAAAACTAACTCCGACTCCACAGCCCTGCCAGAAGTCACCGTTTCACATCTTGAATTGTTTCCAGACATTTTCTGACATCCTCCATCATGGCCGCCCAGTAAAGTTCCAGCTTATTCACCAACGACTGCTTGGATGGTGGATTTTGACCTCCAAACTTCTTTAGAAACTCACTTTGGCACAGGACTCTGTTTTCCCAAAAGTTTTCACAATGAAAACACTATCCTCCAAACTGTATCTGTACAGTGTTAACAAATGGAGAAGGAATTTGGCAGGAGTAAATGCAAGCACCACACAAACTACCGACGTGCAGAAAGGAGTGCAGAAAGTCTATCTAGTCATGGAGATGACCAGCGGGTTGGTGGGTCGATAGGTCGGCGAGACCACTCCATGTGAAAAGGTTTTTTCATCGTTGTCATTGAGGTTCATTGCACTCTCTCTTCTCATGAACCAAAGTATGCACAGTCCAAATTTCAGCATGGTTGATCTGTCTCTTAAAAGTTACTGTAACTTTTCCAGTATGAATCACCATGTACTTAAACTCCAGCACACAGCCTACTAAGTGGTACATCCCTGAGATCAGGCTCTCTGCCCCGTATTATGTTGCCCTCAGATTACAAAGCAAAAACCTGGTGACAGATTACCTTTAACCAAAATTCTTTCACTAGCTACCGAATGGTTTGATTAATAATGTCTCCGGAACGGAGAAGCAAAACTTCTTTTAGTTTTATTCTGCATTCACTATTGCATTATGCATCCAGTTCAACACTGAAAATCTGGAATAAGGTCCTCTTTAATCCCGACAACCTCTAAAGTCTGTCATTTGTTCTTTGACCCCATTGACAAGAGCAGTGCACAAATTCAAACGTGTTCAACATGGAGCTGCCATCACTTGCACTAGCAATGCCCAATCTTTTGCTAAGAAACCTAGGAAATCTACTGGTTGTATATAGTCCAGAGGAGACATCACGTTAGGTTAGGGTCCCTGCAGAGGGGGTAACGCCTTGTCATTGGGCATACATGTATTGGCCAATTTATACGCCAAGTACCTTCATGTTTTAACTTATTTTCTATAGCAGTAATGCGATTCCAATTTCATGTATTCCATGTTTGCATGCTATAGCGTTGCAAAATGGAGCTTTCATTTGTTACATATAGAGTGGCTCTCTTCGCTTGCATCTGTTCACATTTGTCAGTTTGGACCACATTTAAATATCTAAAGACTGGCCAAGACTTCCAGAGTTTAAAAACAAAAAAACAAAACACTTTTTTTTTTTTTTTTTATATAGAGCAAAACAAGGCTGATATCCTAAAGAAATGTTAATGTGAAGCACAGCCTTGGAGACTTATGTGTGAAGGGAAATAAAAGGCCAGGACTTGTTCAGCCTGTAACTGGATACAGGATCAGCAGTGACAATGGAACAGGCTATTTTTACTTCCATTCACTCTTTGTGCAGGAATTGTTGGGCACCTTTGGCTCAGGAGACAAATACAATACCTGCTTCTTCTTCAGGGCATCCTGCACATCTACAGGTTTAGATCCTGCTGGGTTCTTATTTGTTGCCTTCAAGCTGGCAGAGTTGTAAATCATTTTGGAGGCAGGAGGCAGGGTCTATAGAAACAAATGCCAAAACACAAATTAGGGCATAAAACCTTGTAAACACAAAAGGGTCATAATGCAATATAGCATACTTCATCCATACATACACAATGGGGGAAACAAGTATTTGATCCCTAGCTGATTTTGTAAGTTTGCCCACTGACAGACATGAACAGTCTATAATTTTAAGGTTTGGCTAATTTTAACATTGAGAGAGAGAGAATAACAAAAATAAAATCCAGAAAATCACATTGTATAAATTATATAAGTATTTGCATTTTGCTGTGAGAAATAAGTATTTGATCCCTTACCAACCATTAAGGGTATGTGCACACGTTCAGGTTTTTTCGCGTTTTTTTTCCACGATAAAAATGCTATAAAAACTCATTAAAAACGCATACATTATGCATCCTATCATTTAGAATGCATTCTGCATGTTTTGTGCACATGGTGCGGTAAAAAAAGCAGCATGTTAATTAATTTTGCTGATTTTCCGTGTTTTTCCCGCAATTCTATGCATTTGGAAAAAAACACACAAAAACGCGTCAAAAACGCATGCGGATTTCTGGCAGAAATTTTCGGTTTTTATCAGGAAAATTTCTGCAAGAAATCCTGACGTGTTCACATAGCCTAAAAGTTCTGGCTCCTACAGACCAGTTAGACGCTCCTAATCAACTCGTACCTGCATTAAAGGGCCACTGTCACCCCCCCCAGCCGTTATAAACTAAAAGCCACCTTGTGCAGCAGTAATGCTGCAGTCTAACAAGGTGGCTCTTTTAGTTTTTGATTCATTTATTACCTCAATAAAGCGTTTTAAAAATTGGCCACACATACCAGATTTTGTACCTGGAGGCGGTCCGAATCGTCCTCTATCAATCTCCCAACTTCCATCACTCTTCTCTTCAGGGGCGATGGACGCCGCCCCCTTCGCGTTGTTGCTTCTTAAATCCGGCGCCTGCGCTGTGCGTGCCTGCCTGGGGCCTGCGCAGTCTTCATTGTCCGTCATAGGTCAGATGCCGGGTGCCTGACTGCGCCTGTGCGGGCAGTGCGGCCACCCTGTTCCTGAATCCCCGCCCCGCACTGTGTTATTCATTATGCACAGTGCGGGGCTGGGGTTCCTGGGCATGCGCACTGCGCTTGTCAGACGCTCCCCCGGTCCCCCGCCTTCCAGCGTTGTTCTTTGTGGCTGTTCAAAACGTCAGCAATGAAACCTGTATATTCCGGCAATGCTGGAAGGCGGGGGACCGGGGAAGCGTCTGACAAGCGCAGTGCGCATGCCCAGGAACCCCAGCCCCGCACTGTGCATAATGAATAACACAGTGCGGGCCCCAGGCAGGCACGCACAGCGCAGGCGCCAGATTTAAGAAGCAACAGCGCGCAGGGGGCAGCGACCATCGCCCCTGAAGAGAAGAGTGACGGCAGTTGGGAGATTGATAGAGGACGATTCGGACCGCCTCCAGGTACAAAATCTGGTATTTGTGGCCAATTTTTAAAAACGCTTTATTGAGGTAATAAATGAATCAAAAACTAAAAGAGCCACCTTGTTAGACTGCAGCATTACTGCTGCACAAGGTGGCTCTTTTAGTTTATAACGGCTGGGGGGGGTGACAGTGGCCCTTTAAAGACAGCTGCCTTACAGTCACCTTTATAAAAGACTCCTGTCCACAGACTCAATCAGACAGACCCTCACCTCTACAACATGGGCAAGACCAAAGAGCTTTCTAAGAATGCCAGGGACAAGATCATAGACCTGCACAAAGCTGGAATGGGCTACAAAACCATAAGTAAGATGCTGGGTGAGAAGGAAACAACAGTTGGTGCAATAGTAAAGAAAATGGCAGAAATATCAAATGAGTGTCAATCGACATCGATCTGGGCCACAATGCAAAATCTCACCTCGTGGGGTATCCTTGATCATGAGGAAGGTAAGAGATCAGCCTAAAGCTACATGGAGGGAACATGTTAATGATCTCAAGGCAGCTGGGACCACAGTCACCAAGTGCCCACAAGGTCCCCCTGCTCAACGCGGCACATGTGCAGGCCCGTCTGAAGCTTGCCAATGAACACATGGATGATTCTATGAGTGACTGGGAGAAGATCAAACAAACAAAGGCAAAAGTAGCATGCACACAACAGGGATCACCAAAGGAAGAGTTACAAAAAATGAACTTTATTGAATGATACAACAACATTGCAAAAGTTAAAATTGAAACTGCAAACAAAGCTGTACCTTGACCTACAATAGGGTCATGCCCTTGCGGCACCCCAATTATATAACAAAAAAAACCCACATCAAGTCCTGCTGTCTAGATAATGCAGCTGAGCAATAAAGAAATACACTGCTCCGTAACCCAAAAAATAGCTCATATCATCTAGGCTTGAGGGTATGTGCACACGTCAGGATTTCTTGCAGAAATTTCCTGACAAAAACCGGACATTTCTGCCAGAAATCTGCATGCGTTTTTTTCACGCTTTTTGCGCGTTTGTTCGTTTTTTCCCAATGCATAGAATAGCGGGAAAAACGTGAAAAATCCGCAAAATTAATTAACATGCTCATTTTTTTTTACCGCGATGCGTTTTTTTCCGCAAAAAAAACTCATCATGTGTACAAAAATTGCGGAATGCATTCTAAATGATAGGATGCATATGTATGCGTTTTTTATGCATTTTTATAGCGGAAAAACACACGAAAATTCCTGAACGTGTGCAAATACCCTGGTACATATGAAGCCCATATAGAGCAATGCCTACAAAGGTATGGAAAGAGGAAATAACCCGCTGTTACAGCATATAGTCAGAAAAGGCTTGCACATATCAGGATAGAATGGGACGCCGGACAACTATACCAGCAGTGACAACAAGGAAGGAGCACCACTCTTTCACTCAAGATCAGCGCTCCGTGTAAGGTAACCAGCGGCACATATGCATCGGATTTCCGACCCAGTCTAATCCGTGTGCAGCACGCCGCATTACCTCTTTTAGTGAAGCTGTGCCGGGGCGGCTTCCCTTTTTTGTGTTCATTATATTCTTTTTTTCGCATGCATGCTTTGACAAAGACAGTGTGAGCTCTCCATTGAGTTTTCCAATGTGGGACCTTTAGACTGGAACTCAGCTTATCTACCTGTTCCATCCGTATTGTGATTTATTGATCACTATTGAATACGTATCATCAGTGTTTCTCTGCATGGTTACACGCTGTTATGCTGTAGGCATCGCCATTACAGACTTGTTAATCAAGATTTACTAACTTTGAAAACTGTGGGCTCATTGTGATATATTGTATTGACTATCTATTTGCATAAACTCTTCCATATCGGTTTGCAACTACGGTGGGACATCTATATACCCTCGGGGAACACTCATTTTAGTTAGGCTATTTTCGTGGGCATAGTGCAATTTTTTCCATCCGCAGATCCTCTGTTTATATACTCTCTCAGTTTCTTTATTAAATACATCCTTACTTCCCTTGATCTCGTTGTGCGCGAATTTATTTTTGCATTATATCTTTTTCCTGACAAAATAGTGGTTGTTGTCCAAATTTGCAGCAATACGAGATTTTTTATACTCATCGCCGCTGCAATTTTTAATATATTATACATATCAGGATAGGCTTATGCTATATAAGTGGGGCAAATCCCCATGTAGGGAGGCAAAAGAAGAGAGCCTATACAACCTGAGCCTGTGGAAGGGGTCTCCGCAAGACTATGCCTGTATGGAACATCGGTGCAACAAGAGATAAGATTGGGGGAGGCAAGGGCACTAAAGATTGGGAGAAGGTGCTGTGGTCATACGAGACAAAAATTGAGGTCTTTGGCATTAACTCAAATCGCTTTGTTTGGAGTAAGAGAAATGCTGCCTATGACCCAAAGAACACCATCCCCACTGTCAAGCATGGAGGTTGAAACATTATGTTTTGGAGTGTTTCTCTGCTAAGGGCACAGGACTATTTCACTGCATTAATTGGAGAATTGATGGAGCCATGTACCATAAAATCCTGACAACCTCCTTCCCTCCGCCAGGACATTAAAAATGGCTCGTGGCTGAGTCTTCCAGCAAGACAATGACCCCAAAACATACAGCCAAGGCAACAAAGGAGTGGTTCAAAAAGAAGCACATTAAGGTCATGGAGTGGCCTAGCAGGTCTCCAGACTTTAATCCCATAGAAAACTTATGGAGGGAGTTGAAGCTCCGAGTTGCCTAGTGACTGCCTCAAAATCTTAGTGATTTAGAGATGATCTGCAAAGAGAAGTGAACTAAAATTCCTCCTGACATGTGGGCAAACCTCATCATCAACTACAAAAAATGTCTGACTGTTGTGCTTGACAACAAGGGTTACACCACCAAGTACTAAGTCTTGTTTGCCAGAGGGATCAAATACTTATAAATGTATTTGCATTTTGCACTGAGAAATATCAGTTATACAATGTGATTTTCTGGATTTTATTTTTGATATTCTCTCAATGTTAACATTAACCTACCGTTACAATTATAGACTGTTCATGTCTAAAGGAGATATATCTATAGCTCTCTCTCTATCTATCTCTCTATCTAGTAAAAAAGGATCAGCACAATAATTACCGGCGGGTGCCAGGCCTCCAGGCAAACAGTCTAAGGCTGGCGTCACACTTGGCGTAAGACAATACGGTCCGTATTTTACGGCCGTAATACGGAGAAATGTTCCCAAAATAGTGATCCGTAGGCAGGGTGTGTCAGCGTATTTTGCGCATGGCATCCTCCGTATGTAATCCGTATGGCATCCGTACTGCGAGATTTTCGCGCAGGCTTGCAAAACCGACATCTAATGGATTTATGTGCTCAAATGTTCGGGAAAACATATATACAGTGTATATACATACATACATATACACACACTCACCGGCCACTTTATTAGGTACACCATGCTAGTAACGGGTTGGACCCCCTTTTGCCTTCAGAACTGCCTCAATTCTTCGTGGCATAGATTCAACAAGGTGCTGGAAGCATTCCTCAGAGATTTTGGTCCATATTGACATGATGGCATCACACAGTTGCCGCAGATTTGTCGGCTGCACATCCCAAAGATGCTCCATACAAGGCAGGATGGATCCATGCTTTCATGTTGTTTACGCCAAATTCTGACCCTACCATCCGAATGTCGCAGCAGAAATCGAGACTCATCAGACCAAGCAACGTTTTTCCAATCTTCTACTGTCCAATTTCGATGAGCTTGTACAAATTGTAGCCTCAGTTTCCTGTTCTTAGCTGAAAGGAGTGGTACCCGGTGTGGTCTTCTGCTGCTGTAGTCCATCTGCCTCAAAGTTCGACGCACTGTGCGTTCAGAGATGCTCTTAGGCCTACCTTGGTTGTAACGGGTGGCGATTTGAGTCACTGTTGCCTTTCTATCAGCTCGAACCAGTCTGCCCATTCTCCTCTGACCTCTGGCATCAACAAGGCATTTCCGCCCACAGAACTGCCGCTCACTGGATTTTTTTTCTTTTTCGGACCATTCTCTGTAAACCCTAGAGATGGTTGTGCGTGAAAATCCCAGTAGATCAGCAGTTTCTGAAATACTCAGACCAGCCCTTCTGGCACCAACAACCATGCCACGTTCAAAGGCACTCAAATCACCTTTCTTCCCCATACTGATGCTCGGTTTGAACTGCAGGAGATTGTCTTGACCATGTCTACATGCCTAAATGCACTGAGTTGCCGCCATGTGATTGGCTGATTAGAAATTAAGTGTTAACAAGAAGTTGGACAGGTGTACCTAATAAAGTGGCCGGTGAGTGTATATTCTGTATTTAGATTTCATTCAGCGCGATATCTGTGAAATGTCGGTAATTCAGTTGCCGGCTTCTCATTTCTCCTGCACAAACCCGACAGGATATGAGACATGGTTTACATATAGTAAACCATCTCATATCCCCTTTTTTTTTTGCATATTCCACACTACTAATGTTAGTAGTGTGTATGTGCAAAATTTCAGCGCTGTAGCTGCTAAAATAAAAAGTTAAATGGCGGAAAAAATTGGCGTGGGCTCCCGCGCAATTTTCTCCGCCAGAGCGGTAAAGCCAGTGACTGAGGGCAGATATTAATAGCCAGGAGAGGGTCCATGGTTATAGCACCCCCCCCCCCCCCCCCCCCCCGTGGCTACAAACATCTGCCCCCAGCCACCCCAGAAAAGGCACATCTGGAAGATGCGCCTATTCTGGCACTTGGCCACTCTCTTCCCACTCCCTGTAGCGGTGGGATATGGGGTAATGAAGGGTTAATGCCACCTTGCTATTGTAAGGTGACATTAAGCCAGATTAATAATGGAGAGGCGTCAATTATGTCACCTATCCATTATTAATCCAATTGTTTGAAAGGGTTAAAAAACACACACACATGATTTAAAAGTATTTTAATGAAATAAACAGCGGTTGTTTTAATATTTTATTGCTCTCTCAATCCATTTGCAGGCCCTCGCTTGGCAAAATAATAAACGCACAAGATACATACCTTCTGATGTCCGATCACGTCCCACGAGGTAATCCATCCGAAGGGGTTAACTAATATTACAGGCACGAGCTGCGATAAACCACTCGCTCGTGCCTGTAATCCCCGGGTGCTGAAAGGAAAGCAGAGTGATCTATACTTACATTCAGTCGCGGTGATGCGCCCCTGCTGGATGTTCTCATGAACTGCAGCCTGGGAACTTTTTCCCACACTCCAGGTCATATGAGGACATCCACCAGGGGGCGCATCACCGCGACTGAAGGAAATGTAGGTCAATGACCTACATTTCATTCATTCGCCGGGGAATTACAAGCACGAGCACACAGCTGCATTAGCAGGGCTCCTGCTTGTAAATTATTTTAACCCCTTCAGATGGATTACATCGTGGGACGTGACGGTTCAGCTGAGGGTATGTATCTTGTGCGTTTATTATTTTGCCAAGCGAGGGCCTGCAAATGGATTGAGAGAGCAATAAAATATTAAAACAACCGCTGTTTATTTCATTAAAATACTTTTAAATCATGTGTGTGTGTTTTTTAACCCTTTCAAACAATTGGATTAATAATGGAGAGGTGTCATAATTGACGCCTCTCCATTATTAATCTGGCTTAATGTCACCTTACAATAGCAAGGTGGCATTAACCCTTCATTACCCCATATCCCACCGCTACAGGGAGTGGGAAGAGAGTGGCCAAGTGCCAGAATAGGTGCATCTTCCAGATGTGCCTTTTCTGGGGTGGCTGGGGGCAGATGTTTTTAGGCACGGGGGGGCCAATAACCATGGACCCTCTCCTGGCTATTAATATCTGCCCTCAGTCACTGGCTTTACCATTCTGGCGGAGAAAATTGCGCGGGAGCCCACGCCAATTTTTTCCGCCATTTAACCCTTTATTTTAGCAGCTACAGCGCTGAAATTTTGCACATACACACTACTAACATTAGTAGTGTGGAATATGCAAAAAAAAAAAAGGGGATATGAGATGGTTTACTGTATGTAAACCATGTCTCATATCATGTCGGGTTTGTGCAGGAGAAATGAAAAGCCGGCAATTGAATTACCGACTTTTCACTAACACCACTGCGTATTTCTCGCAAGTCACACTGCTGGTCCGTGTGGAGTCCGTATTTTTCTTGCCCTCATAGACTTTCATTGGCGATTTTTTTGCGCAATGCGCTGACAAACGCAGCATGCTGCGATTTTGTACGGCCGTAGAAAGCCGTATAATACTGAACCGTAATATACGGCTGATAGGAGCAGCCCCATTGAGAATAATTGTGCCGTTTATTTTGCGAGTTTTACGGACGTAATTTCTGCGCTCTTACGTCCGTAAAACTCGCCAGTGTGACGCCGGCCTAATACTTGCCAAACTAAACAGTAGAAAAAAAAAAAATGAAGGCAGCACTCCAATTGTTTCAGGTGGAAAAAAGTGAAAAACTTTATCCTGCCTCACTCATCCTGGGCAACGTTTCGGCTCCTCCTGAGCCTTTGTCAAGGCTCCTCCTGAGCCTTTGTCAAGGCTTGACAAAGGCTCAGGAGGAGCCGAAACGTTGCCCAGGATGAGTGAGGCAGAATAAAGTTTTTCACTTTTTCCACCTGAAACAATTGGAGTGCTGCCTTCATTTTTTTCTTCTATCTATCTATATCTATCTATATACATATACACATACACACACACAGTGGGTACGGAAAGTATGCAGACCCCTTTAACCCCTTCATGCCGCGGCCCTTTTTCGTTTTTGTGTTTTCGTTTTTCGCTCCCCTCCTTCCCAGAGCCATAACTTTTTTATTTTTCCGTCAATATGGCCATGTGAGGGCTTATTTTTTGCGGGACGAGTTATACTTTTGAACGACATCATTGGTTTTACCATGTCGTGTACTAGAAAATGGGAAACAAATTCCAAGTGCGGTGAAATTGCAAAAAAAGTGCAATCCCACACTTGTTTTTTGTTTGGCTTTTTTGCTAGGTTCACTAAATGCTAAAACTAACCTGCCATTATGATTCTCTAGGTCATTACGAGTTCATAGACACCTAACATGTCTAGGTTATTTTTTATCCAAGTGGTGAAAAAAAATTCCAAACTTTGCTTAAAAAAAAAAAAAAAAAAGTGCCATTTTCCGATCCCCGTAGCGTCTCCAATTTTCGTGATCTGGGGTCGGGTGAGGGCTTATTTTTTGCGTGCCGAGCTGACGTTTTTAATGATACCATTTCGGCGCAGTTGCGTTCTTTTGATCGCCCATTATTGCATTTTAACGCAATGTCGCGGCGACCAAAAAAACGTAATTCTGGCGTTTCGGATTTTTTTCTCGCTACGCTGTTTAGCGATCAGGTTAATGCTTTTTTTTAATTGATAGATCGGGCGATTCTGAACGCGGCGATACCAAATATGTGTAGGTTTGGTTTTTTTTTATTGTTTTATTTAGGATGGGGCGAAAGGGGGGTGGTGATTTAAACTTTTATATTTTTAATATTTTTTTCACATTTTTAAAAACTTTTTTTTTTTCACTTTTGCCATGCTTCAATAGCCTCCAAGGGAGGCTAGAAGCAGGCACAGCCCGATCGGCTCTGCTACATAACAGCGATCATCAGATCGCTGCTATGCAGCAGAAATGCAGGTGTGCTGTGAGTGCCTACCACAGGGGGGCGCTCACAGCAGGCCGGCATCATGTGACGGGGGTCGGCGATGACGTCATTTCCGGCCGCCCGGCCGGATGTGGTAGTTAAATGCCGCTGTCTGCATTTGACAGCGGCATTTAACAGGTTAATAGCGGCGGGTGAATAGCGATTTCACCCGCCGCTATTGCACGCACATGTCAGCTGTACAAAACAGCTGACATGTCACGACTTTGATGTGCGCTCACCGCCGGAGCGCACATCAAAGCAGGGGACCCGACATGCGCCGTACATGTACGGCGCATGTCGCGAAAGGGTTAAACTTTTCACTCCTTCATTGCAGCCATTTGATAAATTCAAAAAAGTTCATTTTTTTCTCATTAATGTACACTCTGCACCACATCTTGACTGAAAAAAAAACCAACAAAAAAAACACAAATGTAGAAGTTTTTACTAGTTTAATAAAAAAGAACAACAAATATCACATACAGAAGATCGATACAGAGAAAGCTTTGGCCCGCATCCCCAATGCCCCTCTTAGCTCCTCTAAGCTGTTCCTCCAAAACTAACTTCTCCACCATGGCAGAAGATCAGCTCACCACCCTCTTGTCAAGATCACATCTCACCACTTGCACGCTTGACCCACTCCCGTCCCACCTCATCCCTAACCTCATCACAGTCTTCATCCCAACCCTAACACACCTCTTCAACCTCTCACAACTGATGTTTTCCCCTCATCCTTCAAGCATGCCTCGATCACACCCATCCTCAAAAAGCCCTCCCTCAACCCATCTTCTGTGTCTAGCTATCGCCCGATATCTCTTTTCCCTTATGCCTCAAAACTACTGGAACAGCATGTCCATCTTGAACTGTCCTCCTACCTCTCCTCCTGCTCCTCTTTGACCGGTTACAATCTGGCTTCCGATAGGGCAGTTTCAGTTGAGTGATGCTAACTAAAGTCACCAATACCCTAGCAACCAACAAGAGCAAGCGACACTACTCTGTCCTCCTTCTCCTGGACCTGTCTTCTGCCTTTGACACTGTGGACCACTCCCTCCTGCTACAGATTCTCTCATCTCTTTGCATCACAGACTTGGCCCTATCCTGGATCTCGTCATACCTAACAGACTGAACATTCAGTGTCTCCCTCTCCCACACCACCTCCTCACCTCACCCCGTCTGTCGGTGCTCCCCAAGGCTCAGTCCTAGCGCCCCTCATCTTCCCCCATCTACACCTTCGACCTGGGACAGCTCATAGAATCCCACAGTTTGCAGTATCATCTCTACGCCGATGACACGCAGGTCTACCTACCTGGACCCACCTCACCTCGTTACTCACCAAAATACAACAAAGTCTGTCTGCTATTTCAGCTTTCTTTTCTGCTCGCTTTCTAAAACTGAAAATGGATAAAAACAGAATTCATCATCTTTCCCCCTTCTCACTCTACCCCTCCACCAAACCTATCCATCACTGTCAATGGCTGCTCACTTTCCCCAGTCCGGCATGCTCGGTGCCTCGGGTGATCCTCGACTCTGCCCTCTCTTTCAAGCCTCATATCCAAGCCCTTGCCTCCTCCTGCCGACTCAAACTCAAACATATTTACCGGATCCGTGCATTCCTTGACCATGAAACCACAAAAATGCTAGTGAATGCCCTTATCTCCCGCCTCGATTACTGCAACCTCCTACTCTCTGGCATTCCCCTCAAGCACTCTGGTACCACTTCAATCCATCCTACACTCTGCTGCATGACAAATCTACCTGTCTCCCCGTTATTCCCCAGCCTTTTCTCTCTGCCAAGCCCTTCACTGGCTTCCTATTGTCCAGACGCTGCAGTTCAAAACCCTTACTATGACATACAAAGCCATCCACAACCTGTCTCCTCCATACATCTGTGACATGGTTACTTACCCATCTCCTTCTCTACTCTCCTCTTGTCTCTTCTTCCCACAATCACATACAAGACTTCCCCCATACTCTGGAATTCTCTACCCCAATGCATCAGACTCTAGCCTACCGCTAGCCTACCTAAACCTTCAAGAAGAACCTGAAGACCCACCTCTTCCGACAAGCCTACAATCTGCAGTGATCATTAGTCTGCTGAACCACCACATGACCAGCTCTACCCTCTCCTAGTGTATCCTCACCCATCCGCTGTAGACTGAGCCCTTGCGGGCAGGGTCCTCTCTCCTTCTGTACTTGTGTGTGCCTTGTATTGTTCATGTTTATTGTGCTTGTCTATATTTGCCCCTTTTCACATGTAATGCGCCATGGAATAAATGGGCCATATAAATGTATAATAAATAATAATAGTCACATGTAATCAGACCCTTTGCTTAGTATTGAGTAGAAGCACCCTTTTGAGCTAGTACAGCCATGAGTCTTCTTGGGAATGATGCAACAAGTTTTTCACACCTGGATTTGGGGATCCTCTGCCATTCTTCTTTGCAAATCTTCTCCAGTTCCGTCAGGTTGGATGGTGAACGTTGGTGGACAGCCATTTTCAGGTCTCTCCAGAGATGCTCCATTGGGTTTAGGTCAGGGCTCTGGCTGGGCCAGTCAAGAATGGTAACAAGAGTTGTTCTGAAGCCACTCCTTTGTTATTTTAGCTGTGTGCTTAGGATCATTGTGTTGATGGAAGGTGAACGTTCGGCCACATTCATGTTTCCTTCAATAACAACCACTCGTCCTGTCCCTGCAGCTGAAAAACATCCCCATAGCATAATGCTGCCACCACGTTTTACTGTTGGGATTGTATTGGGTAGGTGATGCGCAGTGCCTGGTTTTCTTCACAAGTACCAATTAGAATTATGACCAAAAAGGTCTATCTTCGTCTCATCAAACCAGAGAATCTTATTTCTCATAGTCTGGGAGTCCTTTCATGTGTCTTGCACTGAGGAGAGGCTTCCTTCGGGCCCACTCTGCCATAAAGGCCCGACTGGTGGAGGGCTGCAGTGATAGTTGACTTTGTGGAACTTTCTCCCATCTCCCTACTGTATCTCTGGAGCTCAGCCACAGCGATCTTCAGTTTCTTCTTTACCTCTCTCACCAAGGTTCTTCTCCCATGATTGCTCAGTTTGGCTGGACAGCCAGGTCCAAAAAGACTTCTGGTGGTCCCAAACTTCTTCCATTTAAGGATTATGGAAGCCACTGTACTCTTAGGCCCGCTTCACATTTGCAGTTGTGCCCGCAGCGTTTCTGACGCATACATCCGCATGCGTATTGATTTCATATCTTTTATATTGTGGACGCAGGTACATGCGTTTGCATGCGTTCGCCTGCATTTGCTTACGCATGCGTCGTTTCACGGCTAACGCACCATGTTGCAATTTCTGAGGTGTCAAATTTCCACCACCATACGCATGCGGACGCTTGCAGAAGGAGTGCGTCAAAACAACACATTGCAGTCTATAAGAACGCAAGGACATGCGTTCGCTTGTGTACGCATGCGTTTTCTGAGTAAACAAGAAATCCCATGAGACACGCCCATTTGGCGTGGCTTGTGTCAAGGGAATTCTCCTGGAAAATCTTTTTCCTATTGAACGCAAGCGCATAAAAAGCACAAATGCATGCAAACGCAGCGTTTTTTTTCCATTCATGCGTAAGCTGATGCGCTGCGTTTGCAGACGATATGCTGCGGACTCAACCGCAAATGTGAAGCTAGCCTTAGGAACCTTGAGTACTGCAGAAATTCTGTTGTAACCTTAGCCAGCCAGATCTGTGCCTTGCCACAATTATGTCTTTGAGCTCCTTGGCCAGTTCCTTTGACCTCATGATTCTCTTTTGGTCTGACATGTAGTGATGAGCGCGTATGCTCGTTACTCGAGATTTCTAGAGCACACTCGTGTGTCATCCGAGTGTTTTTTAGTGCTTGGAAATTTAGTTTTCTTTGTCGCAGATGAATGATTTACATCTGTTAGCCAGCATAAGTACATGTGGGGGTTGCCTGGTTGCTAGGGAATCCCCACATGTACTTATGCTGGCTAACAGATGTAAATCATTCAGCTGCGGTGAAGAAAACAATCTCCGAGCACTAAAAAATACTCGGAAGTCACCCGAGCGTGCTTGGGAAATCTTGAGTAACGAGTATACTCGCTCATCACTACTGACATGCACTGTGAGCTGTGAGGTCTTATATAGACAGGTGCGTGCCTCTCCAAACCAAGTTTCTTTTTTAATAAATTTGCAAAAATTTGTACATCTTTTTTTTTCTGTCAAGATGGGGTGCAAAGTATACATTAATGAGAAAAATTTTTTACTTTTTTGAATTTACCAAATAGCTGATATGAAACAGTCTAAAATTGTAAGAGGTATCTGAATACTTTCCGTAGTGTGTGTGTGTGTGTGTGTGTGTGTGTGTGTGTGTGTGTGTGTGTGTGTGTGTGTGTCAGTGTCAAACTGTCATTCATACCAAAATGGCATCAATACAAACGTAATCTCGCCACACAAACAATAAGCTCTCAAACAGGCTCCATCAAGAGAAACATTTTCTGTTACTGGTCTCAGAAAATGAAAAAAATGGTGACAAGTCAAATAATTTCCAACAATTTTTCACTACTGAAGGAAATGGACAAGTTTGGTATCGCTGTAATTGTACCGACAAGGAGAATCACGTTGCCTAAGTAATTTGAATTCTACCTTGTAACAGACTAGAATTTGTATTCGTATAATTTATATGTAATTTAATGGCGCCAAACACATCCTGGCAAAACTGTGGCAAAAGCTCTAATATGAAGATTAGGATAACTTTTCCCAGGTTTTCACATGTCTATAGGTCGTCTCCAAGACATAATGGACGCAGTCTATGAACGTTAGCTTTCTAGACAAATCCGTCTAGGACACTCCATTAATTGACACTGCACTTACCCCTGGCTCCTCTACCAAGTTGTTCTGGTTAGGAGCCACATACGTGGAGTCCGGCTGACTTGTGACTACTCCGAGACGATGTTTCGCAGGTAGTTTATTAATGACATAGGAACCCTGGGTGGGAGGTTTGGACATTGCCTGTGGATTGTGAAGCAAGATATCACATTAGTGTGCTACGAAGACAATGTATATGACAAAATCATATCTCAGATCATGCAGTCAGCAGGTATTGGCGGAGGCTCCCTTTAAATAGCCGAAAGAATATTGAGGAAGGTATGAAAAAAAAACCCAACATGTTACAGAGGTAAGACTGCAATGGCATTGGCATCTACAAACTGGCCAAGCAGGAACAAGAAAATCAGATTGTAGATTGAAAATCTACATCTTTTGAATATATACATGCAATGCCATGGTGGACACTCTGCACAGTGGGAACACAATGTAGCTTTTCCTTCTTTTAATGGTCTACAATAAAGAAGCTGGACAGCACCTATAAACTATAAACAGTTATATAATCTGTAGTGGTGCTGGTCACAGTCAGGATTACTGAAAATACCAAAACCAGATGAGATAAAGTGCCAGTAAGATGACAGCATTAGAGCGTTACCTTTTGCAGATGTGCCTGTCCAGCGAGCGGAACAGAGGACTGTGTGGTTGGTATAGTATGCGGTAAATGGTGGGGTGGCAAATGCTGAAGCTGCTGAGAACCTTGTTGCTCATTGTTTTCCCTGTGCCAAAGAACTCGAATAAACCTATTATTTAAAACGGCTTCTGTGCTGGAAATGGCTCTCCTGGCTTCATCATTTGTCAAGTACTGGATGAGGGCACCTTCTGGATCTCCTTGAAAAGCAACCTAAAACAAAAGGGAAATCACCTGTAAACGGTCAGCATTTACGATTACCACAGCAGGACATTATGTGGGGCGTCACATTTATTGGCGACATCTTACTGGTTACACATCAGACCCATAGGCTTCATTCTGCTGCATGAGCTCTATCCAGCTTAACCCCTTCATGACCCAGCCTATTTTGACCTTAATGACCTTGCCGTTTTTTGCAATTCTGACCAGTGTCCCTTTATGAGGTAATAACTCAGGAACGCTTCAACGGATCCTAGCAATTCTGAGACTGTTTTTTTGTGACATATTGGGCTTCATGTTAGTGGTAAATTTAGGTCGATAATTTCTGAGTTTATTTGTGAAAAAAAAAGGAAATTTGGTGAAAATTTCGCAATTTTCACATTTTGCATTTTTATTCTGTTAAACCAGAGAGTTAATAAATAACATTTCCCAGATGTCTACCGTATATACTCGAGTATAAGCCGAGATTTTCAGCCCAAATTTTGGGGCTGAAAGTGCCCCTCTCGGCTTATACTCGAGTCATGATCGGTGGTGGGGTCGGCGGGTGAGCACTGTCATATACTTACCTAGTTCCGGCGTTCCTGTCGCTCCCCCTGCCCGTCCCACGGTCTCCGGGTGCTGCAGCCTCTTCCCCTGAGCGGTCACCGGCACCGCTCATTAGAGAAATGAATAGGCTGCTCCACCTCCCATAGGGGCGGAGCCGCCTATTCATTTCTCTAATCAGCGGTGCCGGTGACCGCTGATAGAGGAAGAGGCTGCGGCACCGAAGACCAGCTGTCTGGGGGAAGGAGCGGGACGCCGGGAGCAGGTAAGTATGTCATATTTACCCTCCCTCGTTCCACACGCCGGGCGCCGCACCATCTTCCCGGCGTCTCTCCGCACTGACTGTGCAGGTCAGAGGGCGCGATGACGCATATAGTGTGCGCGCCGCCCTCTGCATGATCAGTCAGTGCAGAGAGACGCCGAGACGGGACGTGAGGAGCTGCGGCAAGAGAGGTGAGTATGTGTTTTTTTTTTTTATTGCAGCAGCAGCAATGGCACAGATTTATGTGGAGCATCTATGGGGCAACGGTGCAGAGCACTATATGGCACAGCTATGGGGCAACGGTGCAGAGCACTATATATATGGCACAGCTATGGGGCAATGGTGCAGAGCATTATATATATGGCACAGCTATGGGGCAACGGTGCAGAGCACTATATGGCACAGCTATGGGGCAACGGTGCAGAGCACTATATGGCACAGCTATGGGGCAACGGTGCAGAGCATTATATATATGGCACAGCTATGGGGCAACGGTGCAGAGCACTATATGGCACAGCTATGGGGCAACGGTGCAGAGCACTATATGGCACAGCTATGGGGCAATGGTGCAGAGCATTATATATATGGCACAGCTATGGGGCAACGGTGCAGAGCATTATATATATGGCACAGCTATCTATGGGGCAACGGTGCAGAGCATTATATATGACAGCTTTATGTGGAGCATCTATGGGGCCATAATGAACGGTGCAGAGCATTATATGTGGCACAGTTTTATGTGGAGCATCTATGGGGCCATAATGAACGGTATGGAGCATCTATTTTTAATTTTGAAATTCACCGGTAGCTGCTGCATTTTCCACCCTAGGCTTATACTCGAGTCAATAAGTTTTCCCAGTTTTTTGTGGCAAAATTAGGGGGGTCGGCTTATACTCGGGTCGGCTTATACTCGAGTATATACGGTACTTTACATCAGCACAATTTTGGAAGCAAAATTTTTTTTTGCTAGGAAGTTATACAGGTTAAAATTTGACCAGTGATTTCTCATTTTTACAACAAAATTTACAAAACAATTTTTTTTAGGGACCACCTCACATTTGAATTCAGTTTGAGGGTTCTATAAGGCTGAAAATACCCAAAAGTGACACCATTCTAAAAACTGCACCCCTCAAGGTGCTCAAAACCACATTCAAGAAGTTTATTAACCCTTCAGGTGTTTCACAGCGGCAGAAGCAGCATGGAAGAAAAAATAAACATTTAACTTTTTAGTCACAAAAATGATCTTTTAGCAACAATTTTTTTATTTTCCCAATGGTAAAAGGAGAAACTGGACCAAGAACGTTGTTGTCCAATTTCTCCTGAGTACGCTGATACCTCATATGTGGGGGTAAACCACTGCTTGGGCGCCCGGCAGGGCTCGGAAGGGAAGGAGCGCCATTTGACTTTTTGAATGAAAAATTGGCTCCAATCTTTAGCGGACACCATGTCGCGTTTGGAGAGCCCCCGTGTGCCTAAACATTGGAGCTCCCCCACAAGTGACCCCATTTTGGAAACTAGACCCCCCAAGGAACTTATCTAGAAGCATAGTGAGCACTTTAAACCCCCAGGTGCTTCACAAATTGATCCGTAAAAATGAAAAAGTACTTTTTTTTAACAAAAAAATTATTTTAGCCTCAATGTTTTCATTTTCACATGGGCAACAGGATAAAATGGATCCTAAAATTTGTTGGGCAATTTCTCCTGAGTACACCGATACCTCACATGTGGGGGTAAACCACTGTTTGGGCACATGGTAAGGCTCGGAAGGGAAGGAGCGCCATTTGACTTTTTGAATGAAAAATTGGCTCCAATCGTTAGCGGACACCATGTCGCGTTTGGAGAGCCCCTGTGTGTCTAAACATTGGAGCTCCCCTACAAGTGACCCCATTTTGGAAACTAGACCCCCCAAGGAACTTATCTAGATGCATAGTGAGCACTTATAACCCCCAGGTGCTTCACAGAAGTTTATACCGCAGAGCTGTGAAAATAAAAAATAATTTTTCTTTCCTCAAAAATGATTTTTAGCCCGGAATTTTTTATTTTCCCAAGGGTAACAGGAGAAATTGGACCCCAAATGTTGTTGTCAGGTTTGTCCTGAGTACGATGATACCCCATATGTGGGGGTAAACCACTGTTTGGGCGCACGGCAGGGCTAGGAAGGGAAGGCACGCCATTTGGCTTTTTGAATGGAAAATTAGCTCCAATCATTAGCGGACACCATGTCGCGTTTGGAGAGCCCCTGTGTGTCTAAACATTGGAGCTCCCCCACAAGTGACCCCATTTTGGAAACTAGACCTCCCAAGGAACTAATCTAGATGTGTGGTGAGCACTTTGAACCCTCAAGTGCTTCACAGAAGTTTATAACGCAGAGCCATGATAATAAAAAATAAATTTTTCTTTTCTCAAAAATGATTTTTTAGCCCACAATTTATTTTCCCAAGGGTAACAGGAGAAATTGGACCCCAAAAGTTGTTGTCCAGTTTCTCCTGAGTACGCTGGTACCCCATATGTGGGGGTAAACCACTGTTTGGGCACACATCGGGGCTCGGAAGGGAAGCAGTGACGTTTTGAAATGCAGATTTTGATGGAATGGTCTGCGTGTGTCACGTTGCATTTGCAGAGCCCCTGATGTGCCTAAACAGTAGAAACCCCCCACAAGTGACCCCATTTTGGAAACTGGACCCCCCAAGGAACTTATCTAGATATGTGGTGAGCACTTTGAACCCCCAAGTGCTTCACAGAAGTTTACAACGCAGAGCCGTGAAAATAAAAAATCATTTTTCTTTCCTCAAAAATGATGTTTTAGCAAGCAATGTTTTATTTTCACAAGGGTAACAGGAGAAATTGGACCCCAATAGTTGTTGCCCAGTTTGCCCTGAGTACACTGATACCCCATATGTGGGGGTAAACCACTGTTTGGGCACAAGTCGGGGCTCGGAAGGGAGGTAGTGACGTTTTGAAATGCAGATTTTGATGTAATGGTCTGCGGGTGTTACGTTGCATTTGCAGAGCCCCTGATGTGCCTAAACAGTAGAAACCCCCCACAAGTGACCCCATTTTGGAAACTAGACCCCCCCAAGGAACTTATCTAGATGTGTGGTGAGCACTTTGAACCCCCAAGTGCTTCACAGAAGTTTATAACGCAGAGCCGTGAAAATAAAAAATAATTTTAATTCCTCAAAAATTATGTTTTAGCAAGCAATTTTTTATTTTTGCAAGAGTAACAGGAGAAATTGGACCCCAATAGTTGTTGTCCAGTTTGTCCTGAGTACGCTGGTACCCCATATGTGGGGGTAAACCACTGTTTGGGCGCACGTAGGGGCTCGGAAGGGAGGGAGCACCATTTGACTTTTTGAACGCAAGATTGGCTGGAATCAATGGTGGCGCCATGTTGCGTTTGGAGACCCCTGATGTGCCTAAACAGTGGAAAACCCTCAATTCTAACTCCAACACTAACCCCAATCCCAACTCTAGCCATAACCCTAATCACAACCCTAACCCCAACACACCCCTAACCACAACCCTAATCCCAACCCCAACTTTAACCCCAACACACCCCTAACCACAAGCCTATTCTTAACCCTATTTCCAACCCTAGCCTTAATTCCAACCCTAACTCTAATTCCAACCCTAAGGCTATGTGCCCACGTTGCGGATTCGTGTGAGATTTTTCCGCACCATTTTTGAAAAATCCGCAGGTAAAAGGCACTGCGTTTTACCTGCGGATTTACCACGGATTTCCAGTGTTTTTTATGCGTATTTCACCTGCGGATTCCTATTGAGGAACAGGTGTAAAACGCTGCGAAATCCGCACAAAGAATTGACATGCTGCGGAAAATACAACGCAGCATTTCCGCGCGGTATTTTCCGCACCATGGGCACAGCGGATTTGGTTTTCCATAGGTTTACATGGTACTGTAAACCTGATGGAACACTGCTACGAATCCGCAGCGGCCAATCCGCTGCGGATCCGCAGCCAAATCCGCACCGTGTGCACATAGCCTAATTCTAACGCTAACTCTAGTTCTAACCCTACCCCTAACCCTAACTCTACCCCTAACCCTACCGGGAAAAAAAAATAAAATATTTTATTATTGTCCCTACCTATGGGGGTGATAAAGGGGGGGGGGGGGGTGTTTCATTTACTATTTTGTTTATTTTGATCACAGTGATCAAAATGTACATGGAACGAATCTGCCGGCCGGTTCGGCGGGCGCACTGCGCCCGCCATTTTGGAAGATGGCGGCGCCCAGGGAGAAGACGGACGGACTCCGGGAGGATCGGTAAGTATGAGGGGGTGGATCGGAGCACAGGGGGAGTGGATCGGAGCACGGGGGGGGGGGAGTGGACAGGAGGAGCGGACAGGAGGACGGAGGACGGAGGGGAGTACGGGACAGAACGGAGGACTGGGGAGGAGATCGGTGTCGGTGGGGGGGCAGATCTGGATTTCCAGCCATGGCCGATGATATTGCAGCATCGGCCATGGCTGGATTGCAGTATTTCACCATTTTCATAGGTGAAATATTGCAAATTGCTCTGATTGGCTGTTGAAAGTGCAACAGCCAATCAGAGCAATCGTAGCCACGTGGGGGCAAAGCCACCCCCCCTGGGCTAAAGTACAACTCCCCCTGTCCCTGCAGATCGGGTGAAATTGGAGTTAACCCTTTCACCCGATCTGCAGGGACGCGATCATTCCATGACGCCACATAGGCGTCATGGGTCGGATTGGCACCGACTTTCATGACGCCTACGTGGCGTCATGGGTCGGGAAGGGGTTAAAGAGTACCTATCACTAGTCTGGGCCGTTTTTATTTAATAAAACACTGGGCAGTCCAACATTAGTGATTTTTCTAAATATCTACTAAAAGTCGGGCTTGAACTTCAGGGTTGTACGATCTTGGCATGAAATGCACAATCCCACAAGCCTCAATGAGCCCTAGAAGAGATAGATTTGAACTAACAGAGCAATGCATGGTAAATTTACAAAATGTCACTTAACAGTAGCAACCTTAAAAGGGGTTACGGGTTAGGTAATCACTTGGTAAAAGATGAGGCAGAAGGCAGTTCGTGTAAAGATAGGGGGTTGTGGGACCCTGCTCTCAATGCCAGAATTCCACAACCCAGGAGCTGGAGGTCTGACAGGTGCCAGAATATCAGATCTTTCCGGGAGCACTTTAGTGACACTTCTGGGTGCTTTTGCCAATATATTTAGAAAAATCATCGCCATTCAAAAAAAAAAATAAATAAAAAAAAAAAAAAAAAAGGGCAGCCCCAGGTTGGTGATAGGTGCTCCTTAACCTAGCCATGCAATTTACATAGCAGTTGTGTGAAGTGTCATACAGGTGTAAGTGTGTGACCGAGGCTGCCAGGTTCCTGCCCCTGAAGACAATAATTGTGTAGTGTGAATACGGTCATGCGTTTTTACTGTGTTTCATTGTGTCATGAGAAATGTAAAATGTATAAGGTGTAATGTGAACAATGTATAGTGTGATCTGTACTGATGCTACCTTGATAGGTACTGCAAAGTTAATGCCTGAGGTAATGTTGGTGCACTCAGCTCAGATATAGGGAAGTATAGAATATAGCTTAGAGATGGCTAGTAACGGTAGGAACACTTGGGCAAGATACAGTTAAATGACTAGCCCATATTGGGAGGTGGCTAGGGCAAGCGACATTAAATCACTTCCTGGTTTGGTCAGTTAGTGAAAGTGTTCATTGGTGGCAAGATGAAGTTCAAGGTGCAGTGGGAGGAAGCATGGTGTGGACAAAAAACTCTAGTCTAGTGGTACATGGTCGTACAAAACTTCCTGTGGACATTCCTGCAATGTTAGGGGCCTACAGCCCAAACATGAAACTGAGGGGTGTGCCTTAATCCCATCCATACAGGTGAAGCTGGACAGGGAACCGTGTGAGGGAAACGTAGCTGATTTTGGGAATATTGCGGTACCGGATGGGTTATCCCTGGTGCCAACAGGATCTGTTAAATTAGGGATAGTCCAAGCTGAACATTAGAAAATGATGAATATGTGCTGTGTTGATAGAACAAGCAGCGAAAGGGGCTGTGCCCAATACTGTGTGTTAAAGACTGATGTACTTGAACTGTCCAGTCAACTTGTTAAAACGAATCAGCTGTCCCCTTGATGTGTGTGTGGCTGTACCTGGAACTGAGGACATGAATATATTGGAAGCGAGTGCAATGCAACGTACAGGGTACAACACACATGGACTGGGATATAATTTATTTGTAATGTGACAAAGCATCATGAAGCAGCCATGGCTACCATCCTGGGCATCTTACACAAGCTCCAACTATTACTCTCAACTCCACAGTAATCCAAGACAAACTCACTTTTTAGAGAGAACTAGACAGGAGAAGATCATATACGGTATTTATTTTGGGGGTGTTAATGTTTTTAGTCACTAGAATATTACTAACAGCCATATTGCCTTCTGGTGCTGTACAAAAATAAAGACCTTTAGAATAACGAATATTAACAGCAATTTTGTACCTGTGGCCAAATAATCCTGAACTAGAACTCACCTGAATATTCACTATGGTTCCAAATTTGCTGAAGTGCTCATTCAATTTGGTAATGTTATTTAGATCCTGAGGAATTTTCCGGACTTCAAGTTTGGTATTTGTGTACTGGATCTTCTTCCCAAAACCCAGCTTGTTATGGTTGTTGTTTCCCAGCCTGGAACAGAGAAACATTACAGTATTTTGTAGTGCTGTATGAAGAAACTGTGGCTGCCCAGTCTGTAAGGAAAGGATGACCGCTGCCCTGTCAGTTCTCAGCCAGGGTCGACCAATTCTGCAATTGCATGCAGTCTCAAAAGGACCAGAATGTGGTTCATAATATACTTGGGCTCGCCAGATACAACCTTTCCTAAGACACAGGTTACCACAATGAGATGTCATCAGAAAATATCTATCTAGCTGGGCGACAGACTACTAACAATACAAAACATGCTTTTGTGTCCTTACTTGTCCATCCAGGGTTTCTTTGCAAATGGACCATCATTATTATTTCCAAGTGCTCTTTTCCTTTCCGGCTCGACCACCACTCTGTTGAGGTTACTATTTACAGGTGTAGAAGCTGGTGGCTCCGTTTGGATGACAATATTAGCAGCTAGACAAAAAATAAATGAGTAAATATCCAAAAATTCTACAAAACTGGTAATAATGGCCAAAATTCAGAAAAAAACAACAATATTTAAAAGTATTTCTCTAGTATCTTTCATCTGTACACTCGAAAACAAGAAATGCTGGTGCCAGGTCTTGTGAATGACCATCAAGTATCATGTACCAATCCTACTTATCACAATGGTACGCATACACGAGACTTGGCTGATACCCATTTGCACCATCATCCCCTTTAAACAGAATTTGTAAGATTAGAGCTTTATTAATTTTTTGTGCAGTTTTTTTTTTTTTTTTTTTTAAAGTTACATCGTTTACAGTCTCAACATGATCCATGAGGCGGACCACTAACCTCTCGGTGCAGTGTCCATTTCACAAGATGTCAGCCCAATTAAATTTGGCCTCTGTGTCTGGGTCCGTGTGAAGAACTGCCGGTATCCAGGTCTGCCAGTGTTTGTAAGACTAGGTGCTTCAGGATTGTACCCATCAGGCTCATACGTATCTAGGAAAATAAAGAACGTAAAGACTTATTTTAAACTGCACTGGCACATAATTGTCATTTAGGGATACTAATAGATGAAATTAACTAATGGTTAAATGCAAAAACTATAGAGACGATGCACAGAACCTAGCCTAAACAATCACCTTATCAAAGGGCATCTGTCAGTAGGACGGACCCTCCTAAGCAGTCTAAATGGGCATGTGGGTCATAGGACGATGAATATAGTGATACATTGATACCTGCAATCTGATGCCAGAGGAAGCCACATTTCTCCTATATGTAAATGATCTCCCTGATAATCGGTCTCCAGAGCTTGTTTTAAACGAAAATGTGACATGTAATGACTGACACTTTGCTCTCATGCATAACACATATGCTGACAGATCTCTACAGTGAGATGAGAACCAAAACAGGAGATTTAACACCAATTAGACAAAGTTCACTTCTGCTGCACTAGCACATTTGCACTGCGACAGTCATCGTCTCTTATTACTTCAGCTTCCATCTAGCAGGCAGCTAGTGTGGGGGGAGGGGCAGTACAGCAGAGCTGACTTCAGCACAAATGTGCTTGCAATGAGACACTGAACAACTCTGCTGTACTGCGTTGGTTAGAATTAGGCACCACTCGGCAGTAGAGTTGAGGGCACCATGAGAGGACAAGTGCTGCTGCAGATGTGTTTGTAATAACACGAAGTTCACTTCTGCTGTACGGTGTTAGTGCTGATCTCACTGCAGAGCTGCGATTCTGAGTGCAAAGTGTCAGTCATTACATATCACACACTGGTAAAATTAGTTCTGCAGGTAGAGTCTCAGGAAGATGTGTGGCGCCCCAGCGACTATTAAAAACATGTTTTTCTCCAAAATGCTGTAGTGTTTCAGAGTCAAACAGCCAGTGCCTGATACTTGCTACACATGGATTGGGTAGCATGCATCAGGTGTCAGCTTCTCTTTAAATATCAGACCTACAAGGATTTAAAAGGGAGTACTTTAATTGAATAAGAGCGGTTCATCCCAATCTTAATAGTGATGAGGATACACGTTATGAGCAGCCCAAGCCAAGGTTAGTATTACGCTAAAGGGGAAGATGAAGTGATGAAGCGTTGAGACAGGTACCGATATTCTGATCCCAAACAGAGGGGTAGTGAGAAGCTATGCTTACGTTCAGAAACAGAGTAGAGTAGATTCTGAGGAGGTAATGGAGGAGGGAGCCTTCCCCCTACTGGTGCAAGACTGGGCACAGTACTTGTTCCTGGCTGTTCACGGTTATTTACAAAGCCTGAATGTGTCAATGGAAGTCCTGCATGTTTGGAAGAAAAATAGATTTATTTTTTTTAATATTTCGGGGTAAAATTGTCCCCTAGCACCAAGAGAGCAAAGATATGTCTATTATCAGCATTAAGTAGGCAAGATGAAACAAAACTTGTGCAAAAGAAATCAGGACCATTTGCCACTGGCGCCAAATCAAGTTTCAACTCTCAACTTTTAACTCACACTTTTCAGAGGATTTGGAAAATAAAAGCAGTGACCTAATTGGTTGCCATGGACATTTACACCACTTTATCTTCGCGACAATTTCTATACAGCTCTCCCAATGTGTCTTGTGATGTGTGGGTGTATAATATATATCATCACAGAGGAGGGATTTAAATGCAAATATATAAAAAGAAGTCAATCTTGCAGACTATGCCATACTACACAATGCTCAGCCAACAAGAATGATCTAGACGTAGGATACTTACTTGGAGCAGGATGGACAACAGGAGGGGGCTGGGTCATAGGTCGTGGAACTGGCATTCTCATATTATGGGCTGGAGCAGGTATCGGGTGCATCAGAATGCCAGGGGGAGGAAGTCCAGGGGGAGGAGGGAAGGGAATCATGCTAGGCAATGACACCTCATCCACTATTAAAGGGTCATTTCCATGATCATATTGACAGAGGTCACCAAGAACACAATATCCTCGCTCTGTATTAAAGAAAGAAAAAAAAAAAATAATTACGGTATAAAGGATTTAGAAGTACAGAGTGCACAAATGTTTCCAATAAGAATAATTCCTTTAACCAAGGAGAAAATAATATTCCCACCAAATAAGTGCCTTTCCGAACAACTGATATTCAGAATTTATCTATTGTAGGTACACAGTGGTGCTACCATCTTGAATATTTAGTAATAACAAAGGTCCCAACGTCATAAAGGCAGTCTGGGCAAAAGCACATACAGTCATGGCCGAAAGTATTGACACCCCCGCAATTCTGTCAGATAATACTCAGTTTCTTCCTGAAAATGATTGCAAACACAAATTCTTTGTTACTATTATCTTCATTTAATTTGTCTTAAATGAAAAAAACACAAAAAGAATTGTCCTAAAGCCAAATTGGATATAATTCCACACCAAACATAAAAAAGGGGGTGGACAAAAGTATTGGCGCTGTTCGAAAAATCATGTGATGCTTCTCTAATTAGTGTAATTAACAGCACCTGTAACTTACCTGTGGCACCTAACAAGTGTTGGCAATAACTAAATCACACTTGCAGCCAGTTGACATGGATTAAAGTTGACTCAACCTCTGTCCTGTGTCCTTGTGTGTACCACATTGAGCATGGAGAAAAGAAAGAAGACCAAAGAACTGTCTGAGGACTTGAGAAACCAAATTGTGAGGAAGCATGAGCAATCTCAAGGCTACAAGTCCATCTCCAAAGACCTGAATGTTCCTGTGTCTACCATGCGCAGTGTCATCAAGAAGTGTAAAGCCCATGGCACTGTGGCTAACCTCCCTAGATGTGGACGGAAAAGAAAAATGGACAAGAGATTTCAACGCAAGATTGTGCGGATGTTGGATAAAGAACCTCGACTAACATCCAAACAAGTTCAAGCTGCCCTGCAGTCCGAGGGTACCACAGTGTCAACCCGTATTATCCGTCGGTGCCTGAATGAAAAGGGAATGTATGGTAGGAGACCCAGGAAGACCCCACTTCTTACCCCGAGACATAAAAACGCCAGGCTGTAGTTTGCCAAAACCTACCTGAAAAAGCCTAAAGTTTTGGAAGAATGTTCTCTGGTCAGATGAGACAAAAGTAGAGCTTTTTGGGCAAAGGCATCAACAGAGTTTACAGGAGAAAAAAAGAGGCATTCAAAGAAAAGAACACGGTCCCTACAGTCAAACATGGCGGAGGTTTCCTGATGTTTTGGGGTTGCTTTGCCGCCTCTGGCACTGGACTGCTTGACCGTGTGCATGGCATTATGAAGTCTGAAGACTACCAACAAATTTTGCAGCATAATGTAGGGCCCAGTGTGAGAAAGCTGGGTCTCCCTCAGAGGTCATGGGTCTTCCAGCAGGACAATGACCCAAAACACACTTCAAAAAGCACTAGAACGTGGTTTGAGAGAAAGCACTGGAGACTTCTAAGGTGGCTAGCAATGAGTCCAGACCTGAATCCCATAGAACACCTGTGGAGAGATCTAAAAATGGCAGTTTGGAGAAGGCCCCCTTCAAATATCAGGGACCTGGAGCAGTTTGCCAAAGAATGGTCTAAAATTCCAGCAGAGCATTGTAGGAAACTCATTGATGGTTACCGGAAGCGTTTGGTCACAGTTATTTTGGCTAAAGGTTGTGCGACCAAGTATTAGGCTGAGGGTGCCAATACTTTTGTGTGAAATGATCAATGTTTTGCTTTTTGCTTCATTCTCTTTTGTGGTTTTTCATTTAAGACAAATTAAATGAAGATAATAACAAAGAATTTGTGTTCGCAATCATTTTCAGGAAGAAAATGAGTATTATCTGACAGAATTGCAGAGGTGTGAATACTTTTGGCCATGACTGTATAAGTGATGTGCCCCCAGACAAATTATGTCCGCTCCATAAAGTACATATGAAAGCAGGAGAATACGGAGCATATAGTACTTTTATATATATAAACAATGTCTTTATTAGTACAAATGTTAAAAACAGAGATCAGTAATACAACATAGTATAGGCATTCCTAATCAGACAAAAAAAAAAAAGCGCTTTTTTCCGGCAGGCCTCCTCTCCTCTGCCCTCCCTGTTGGTAAGCCTATTGGTCATGTCTATGTTTTTATTACGGAGTACTTAGAATTAGTTATTTCAATCCGACCTTCGCTTGGACCGTTTTGTATACATCCAGGCTGGCCAACTTTACTCTCCACATGGGCTTTTTTTCTTCCCTCTGTGTGTAGCCACTCATTTATATAGGGGGGCAAAGTGGCGGTAAGCTCCCCCTGTGTCTGATTAGGAATGCCTATACTATGTTGTACTACTGATCTCGGTTTTTAACATTTGTACTAATAAAGACATTGTTTATATATATATATAAAAGTACTATATACTCCTCATTCTCCTGCTTTCACATCTTGAATATTTGAAGCTTACATGCAGGCAGCAAGGGATATATCAAGAAATATCTATGTACTGCTAAAGTGATGACCATACACCCAAGATAGCTGTCCATCGTGCAGCTCTCATGCCCAAATCTACTGCTAAAGTGAGGACTAGACACCCAAGATAGCTGTCCACCGTGCAGCTCTCATCCCCAAATCTACTGCTAAAGTGATGACCATACACCCAAGATAGCTGTCTACCGTGCAGCTCTCATGCCCAAATCTACTGCTAGAGTGAGGACTATACACCCAAGATAGCTGTCCACCAAGCAGCTCTCATGCCCAAATCTACTGCTAAAGTGATGACCATACACCCAAGATAGCTGTCCACCGTGCAGCTCTCATGCCCGAATCTACTGCTAAAGTGATGACCATACACCCAAGATAGCTGTCCACCGTGCAGCTCTCATGCCCAAATCTACTGCTAGAGTGAGGACTATACACCCAAGATACAGCTGTCCACCAAGCAGCTCTCATGAATCTACTACTAAAGTGATGACCATACACCCAAGATAGCTGTCCACCATACGGCTCTCATCCCCAAATCCACCACACACATGTGAAGCTCGGTGCGGCTCGGAGTTCATTTCTTTTCAATGGGGGGGAGGGGAGTGAATAAAGGCAGTGTCAGACACCTCAGTCAGTGGCTTCTATCTCATGAGAACCAAAAGATTGGGCATGGAAATACAACATTTATTATTGCCATAGAGTCACTTCAACAATATTGCACACATATTCTAATATGGAGTACCATAGCAGAAAAGAAGTGAAAAAATGATTATAAAAATAAATTTATTGGATAATTATTAAAAATTGACAAACAATTATAATAAAAAGGGGAGGAAAAACCACCAGTACTTGAAGGAAAAACTTAGCAAGGTACAAATCCAACAAGAGAGTATCTAATAACCAGTAACCATATATATTAGATAAAAAATGGCGGTTATATAATGCAACAGTAAATGCACAGCGGTGTATAGAAAGGTCCGTACAGTCATTTTCCCTCTTTCTTTCTGGCATTACAGGCATAGGTATTTTCGAGTCTATTAGCAACCGGGTGTTGCATTCTCTGGATTTATACCACTTTTTTGCTTGCCCTTTATTTAAGGAGGGATATACTTATACATACCATAGCAAATCCTGTACGGACCTTTCTATACCCCGCTGTGCATTTACTGTTGCATTATATAACCGCCATTTTTTTTTTATCTAATATATATGGTTACTGGTTATTAGATACTCTCTTGGTTGGATTTGTACCTTGCTATGTTTTTCCTTCAAGTACTGGTGGTTTTTCTCCCCTTTTTATTATAATTGTTTGTCAATTTTTAATAATTATCTAATAAATTTATTTTTATAATGATCATTTTTTCACTTATTTTCTGCTATGGTACTCCATATTAGAATATGTGTGCAGCATGGAAATACAACATGCCTGATCCTTCTCTCCTCTGTCAATCTGTTGGGGAGGCGTCAGGACTTCCCACAGATACATGATTGAGAGTCCCACTAAAATCAGCAAATTTAGTTTACTTTTCTCTAATGTGAATGGAGGTCTAAAATCTTAAAACATCTGGAGATTTAATATTTTAGGCTGGTTTTACAGGAACATGTTTGGAAGTCCGTACTTTGACAGCAATGCATGGACTTGGTCCAGAGTCTCCTGATCCAAGCTCTGCAACCTCAAATCCCAAGTTCGGGTCAGGAGACCCATAGCCAGTTTGTGCTTTGCGGACTGACTATGGACCACAAAACAGATGTGAGAAACCGGCCACCGGTCCAGGTTCAACCTTACAGATTTAGAATGCCTTTTAAACATTTTGTGAAGGTTTGTGCATGTAGACATAGCATACAAGGAAAATAGCAGCTGACATCTTGTACTTCAAATATAGAAGTGCTGGGTCTGACTTTTTGGCTTTAACTTTCATAAAGGTGCCCTTGAGTGTGAAGTACTTTATGGGCAGGGGAGTAAAATCTGCTTTTATTTATTTAGTTTTTTAATTAATTAATTTCTTACCATCATAATCTCTGCAGCGTCGTTTTGGGGGTGGGTTCCTAGTAAATGAATTGGGTGGGGTGTGGTTGTTATAGTAATTAGACCATATTTCTGTTGTGCTCTCGGGGTGGTGAGCAGGTGCGATGACAGTCACAGTGCTGGGTGCAGCCTGCCCACCAGAGGAATACTGCGGCTCGTTGGAGATGCTCGCTGGCTGGGAAGCAGGAGTGTAAGAAGATTCCACATCACTCCTTTCAGACTCAAACTTCGTCCTCTCCCGGTGATCTAGAAAAAAATCATTTGTGTCAAGTTTATTTGCTGAAGTTTCATTTGTGAGATTTGCATACAAATACCAAAGTTTCTTCCCACAGAGATATTCAACAACCCAGCTGGAAACGATGGCCGACGGGCAAATTTGCTGAACAAACATCTCTTGCACATACAGCTGCAATAACTGCTCTTCATGGCAATGACTTACGCCTTAAATTAAGAATTCCTATACAAAGACACAAATCTAAAAAAAAGAGAATGGGTGGTTCTTGCATAGGTTACAGCTCAGAATACTGTGGCATTTTGTAAAGCTTCCGTTCAAAACTTTTACTCAACTCTTGGTAAGGCCGGTTTCACACAACTGTGTTTCTCAGTCTAAGTATGGACCATGATGTTTCGACTGGCCCTGGGTCTCCTGAACTGAATTCAATAGTCATGAATGCCTATGAAGCCACTGAGTTCGGGTCAATAGCCCTCTGGCCGGGTCAGACACCAGGGTCAATATTCTATGACTAAGGGCACCGTGGTGTGCTAGAATCGCGTCAGGCAGAGCCTCTATCAATTTAAAAAATTGTTTTTAAAAATGTTCTAATAAAAAGACAATTTATTTAAACTGGGTGGACGTGCTGGGAACAGCCATCCTTCTTCCTCATTTCGGCTTACATCACTAGCAGGTACGGCACCCACCAGCTATATTCAATTGCAATGGCTTATGATATATGTCTCAGCGTGTCAAGCTCCAACTTTTCCCTCTCCCACAGACACACCAGGGTCAATATACAGACTATGACACCAGCCTAAACGTGTACAAGTAAGAACCAAAACCCATACGTCTAAACATATAAAAAAAATATATTTCATCAAAGGGTCATGCACATAACAGAACAATTGGCACAATACTATCCAGTATATACAGTAGAGCAGCTACCATGTAAGTCTGGCCCACACTTCTGGACAAGCATAAGAAACAAGGGCAAAAAAGGAAGGTTTCTTGGAAAGATTGAGAAATAACATAGCAGAAATAAGAACATATCTGAATAATACATTACTTCTCCATGCAAAAACTTGGGTGACTTGATTCATTTCCAGGTAAGACCAGCCAAACCTGGAGAACCAGTGGTCCATTGGAGCCAAGCCGGCATAGAAGAGTGAAATGCTGCGGGTTCCGACACTGGCAGCGTAGTATCACTCTTCAATCTCTCAACAATAGCTCACGCCTATGAAAATGCACGCATTTGCTGGAATACACTAGTGAATAAATTAGACAAACTAGGTTATATTTGGCCAAACTCCCCAAGCTGAAGCTCAGAGTAAAGGGGACTTAATTGCTGCAAAAGCAGAGGCACTCCTTCACATTAAGTGGGGAAAAATAACACCGGAATCAAGTAGTAAGCAAGGGTATGTACACACAACCTTTTTTTTATTTTATTTTATTTTAATTAAGACGGCAGCATTACCCCATCGCTTTTTTAAGACACATCATGAATACGCCAGTGGCGGTTTACCTGAAGCCCTTTTTATGACGTCTATTTGGACATCTTTTGTGGCGGCCTTACGGTCAATGTTTTTATTTATTTCACATATTACATAGTGGTGGCTTCCAAGCGGAAGCTGCCAGAAAGGATGGACCGATTCATTCTTTTAGCAGTTTCACGGCTTTCGATGCCAGAAGTGGTTAAGAGAAGTTACTGAAGACTTAACCTATGCACAGAAAATGGTTTTGACATTGCAGTTTCATTCTTTTGGGATTTTTATTAGTGCTTTTTTAGCCGGGTTCCAGGCAGAATCATCCTGAAGAAAAAAAAAAATTGTGTGTGCACATACCCTAAGAAACAGTGCACCCACCACATAAATCATTTTTCAGGCACAGAATACAAAATGGCAGCTGTGCTTGAATTGGATGCTTACAGAAGAAAACCCAAGGCTGCTGCACCGACCGCCTGTCCCAATATAAAGGCAACGAACCAATGGAAAATCCAGGGAGGAGGACAATACGCTGTTTATCTGGGCGCTGCCACAAAGTATGACGAGCTAGATGGCAAGTAAGATTTTTTTACTTATTTTCTAATGGTAACAAAACTATGCGTTATGCGTAACTATACCCTATGAAAGGGACAGACTGTCCCAGAAACGTGTAGTTTTGTTATCATTAGGAAATAATAATAATAATAAAAAAATCTTAACTTACCATCTGGCATGTCACCCTTTGTGGCAGCGCCTGGATAAACCACATTTTTTATTCCTCCCTGGATTGAATCGATGCTTAGATTAGATTTCTTTAAAAAGTTGGAACATTTTTGAGCAACACCAAGTAGCGCAAAAATATTGTGACGTAAGAGTTCTTAAGTCAGTTTCTCCAGGCTCGGTTAAAATGGAGGAAGCTGGGATGTGACGCGGGCACAAACGGTGGCGTGACGGCACAGCTTGTTTAATTCCTGATGAGCCATGGCTTTCCCTACACCAGAAATCTTACTCCGAGACTGAAGAAAGATTTATGGCATGGCATAGCAAGGTGCACGCCACTCGTCAGACGTTCCTGATTCAGAAGACGCATTGTGTAATCACGATGATCTAAGCGATGCAGGAGCAGTGTAAGGACTGCTCCGCTCAGATCTCTGTAAAGACCAATGAGCAGCACAGTGCTAACAGAATCAGCACTGCCAGCCATTATGGGTGAAAATGTCCACATCTCTGTACCACATTGCAGTCACCAACATAATGGCCCTGTACTGTGATCCGAAACTTCATTCACCCTTATCCTTTCGTAAACATGCAGAAGAAGGGAGGTATGACGCAAGGTGTCTGAAAGTTGAAAATCTCAAAAGTTTTTTAATTATGGTTCATATCTTATTCTATAAAAATGTAAATACTTCATTTTAAATACAATTTACTGTATATACTAGAGTATAAGCTGAGAATTTCAGCCAATTTTTTTTTAGGCTGAAAGTGCCCCCCTCAGCTTATACTCGAGTCATACCCAGGGGTCGGCAGGGGAGGGGGAGTGGAGCTGTGTATTAATACTCACCTGCTCCTGGCGCGGTTCCTGCAGTCCCTGGTTCTCCAGGTGCCGGTAGCTTCTTACTGCAGTGAGCAGTCACATGGTACCGCTCATTACAGTAATGAATATGGACTCCCATAGGGGTGGAGCCGCATATTCATTACTGTAATGAGTGGTACCATGTGACCACTCACTACAGGAAGAAGCTGCCGGCGCCGGGGAACAGACGTGCAGGGACCGCGCCAGGAGCAGGTGAGTATAACGCAGAGCGCGATATTCACCTGTTCCCCGTTCCACCGTCGCCACCGCTGCGTCTTCCCTGTCCTTTGCAGTGACGCTCAGGTCAGAGGGTGCAATGACGCGATTAGTGCGCACCGCCCTCTGCCCATCATAAACTGTATGGAGCATTATATGGGGCGTATTTTGTATGGAGCATCTTATGGGGCCCATCATGAACTGTATGGAGCATTACATGGGGCTCCTGATTCAATATGGATATTCAAAAACACTTAAACTTCTGATGTCTCAATTAATTTTACTTTTATTGGTATCTATTTTTATTTTTGAAATTCACCAGTAGCTGCTGTATTTTCCACCCTAGGCTTATACTCGAGTCATTACGTTTTCCCAGTTTTTTGTGGCAAAATTAGGGGGGTCGGCTTATACTCGGGTCGGCTTATACTTAAGTATATACGGTACTTTTTTTTTTTCTTCAATTGCTGAAAAATAAATGGGGGGGGGGGGGGGGGGGAGGAGATTCCCCTTAAATCACTTGCCTTCCCCCATCCTCACAAGAAGGGATCTTTGTCATTTCTTTGTTTACAAATGAAAAGCAGAAACAAATATGACATGACAATTCTCTGTATCGTCAGCTTTTTAGTTTCTCTGAACGTGGACATTACCTCTGCTCCTGGCAGATTCCCGATCTCTGCTTCTTCCTCTGCTACGGCTCCTACTCCGATTCGGAGGCCTGCTTTTGATAGGGCTTTTGCTTCTTGTTCTCCTCCAGTCATACTTGTCCCTATGTCTGTCATAGTCCCTCCATTTGCCATCTTCCCTCTTCTTTTCTCTTGTCCTATAAGAAACCAAAGAAAAGACACTTAGCTGACGGTTGTACCAGGAGAAATAAACATACACACTAATGTACACTAAGCAACCTAAATGCATTATGTAGCACTATAGCCATTATCCAATTTTCTGTTGAAAACCAAATCTTTCCTATATAGACTTTTGGAGAGTTCATGTACTTGTGAGGACTCAAACACATAAGTATATACAGTGGGGGCTTTGTTCCTACAATGATTTTAGTGGTTGATCAGCTAGGAAACAAAACGTATGATTTCTGGTTTAGGATTAGAAGTATGTTTTTTATTATATGCAAATATTCTTTTAGAAATGTGGTAGGCTTTGGGTTACTATTTGTAAGAGGAGTTCATAATTAAAAGCACATTTTTAAGTTTTGCATAAAGTTTTGGCTATCTGGTACTTAAATAGGACATATAGTAAAACTCAAAGCATGTATAATTCCCTCTCAAATATGTACAACTAGGTAAATATAAAAAAAATCCTTACTAACTTAGTTATAAAAACACTGGCCTTTTAGGAGGAGAAACAGAAGTCAGCTAAATTTGGGGTTTGCTGCTGCCTCCCTATATAACAGATGTGAGAGACTTCCTGCTCCCCAGCTTGGCGATACCACTGTGTGGGAGGAAAAGTAGGTAACTGCAAAGGAGAACCTGTGCTGTCTTCATGCTGGGTGTAGTATTTTGGCAATATAAGGTTGCGTATGCACGTCTTTTAAAAACGGCAGGATTCTGCATGGAACCCACCTGAAAAAGTGCTCAATAAACGTAAAAAAAAAAAAAAAAAAAAGAACGGACCAAATGTCAAACTGACTTGCTGTGCATAAGTTCCATCTTTTTTAACTTCTTTCAACCGCTTTTCAAGCTTAAGAAAGCTGTGAAGCAACTAAAAGGAGTGGTCGGACCAATCTTTAAACAGCTTCCGTTCGGTAGTCATCACTATGTTATACATAAAATAGAAAGAAATAAAAGGCAGCAGTTGCGTAGCCACCTTGAAAACGACAAAAGAGACAGGAAAAACACCACCACTGTTTTCATGAAGTGGCTTCTTTCTTCAAAATGATAAAATACCCTGCCTGCACATATACTAAGATAGATTCCTGTGTATTATAGAGCAGCAGAAGTAAATCCCACAACCTTCTGTCTTGCTTGGCTGCTGCTGGTTCTATACAGATGAGTGAAGAGATTAAATTAACTCTTAGGGTACCGTCACACACTGAAATTTTCATCGCTGCGACGGCACGATTCGTGACGTCGCAGCGTCGTATGATCATCGCTCCAGCGTCGTAGACTGCGGTCACACGTTGCAATCACGGCGCTGGAGCGATGCCGAAGTCCCCGGGTAACCAGGGTAAACATCGGGTAACTAAGCGCAGGGCCACGCTTAGTAACCCGATGTTTACCCTGGTTACCAGCGTAAACGTAAAAAAACAAACAGTACATACTCACCCGTCGGTGTCCTTCAGGTCCCTTGCCGTCTGCTTCCTGCTCTGAGTGCAGCCGTACAGTGAGAGCAGATCACAGCACCGCTGCGCTCTGCTCTCACTTTCCGGCCGGCACTCAGAGCAGGAAGCAGACGGCAAGGGACCTGAAGGACACCGACGGGTGAGTATGTACGGTTTGTTTTTTTACGTTTACGCTGGTAACCAGGGTAAACATCGGGTTACTAAGCGCGGCCCTGCGCTTAGTTACCCGATGTTTACCCTGGTTACAAGCGAAGACATCGCTGGATCGCTGTCACACACAACGATCCAGCGATGTCAGCGGGTGATCAAGCGACGAAAGAAAGTTCCAAACGATCTGCTACGACGTACGATTCTCAGCAGGGTGTCTGATCGCAGTAGCGTGTCAGACACAGCGATATCGTAACGATATCGCTAGAACGTCACGAATCGTAACGTCGTAGCGATGGAAATTTCAATGTGTGACAGTACCCTTAAACAAGCATCTGTATCTTCCATTTGGCAGATTAACCCTTTAGAAATAACTGACCTCCTCCTGCGGATTAACCCTTCAAAAGCAGCTATGTCCTCTTCATTTAGTAAGGCTGAAAAATACATAGATTTGACTACATGTAACAGAACAATACTGTCTATGAAGGAAAATTCAGGCTTCTTCTGGAAAGTGAGGAAAAGCTTAGTTTAATTTGCTCTTTGGGAAGAGGTGAATTTATGGAGGAAAAAAAAAAAGATATTCATTTCTTCATTGTATTCAAGTGGACTTGACAAAACGGGCGAATTGTTCACCTTCATTCCTGGTCAGAGCTTAGCACAATGTTACATTTACCATTTAGACCCTGTATAGTGTCTGCTCCCCTTTGGCATCACAGAAGAGAATCGCACCAAATTTTGCACTCCTGCTATAATGAAAGTAAAACCTGTGTCCCCCATAATGCTGAAGGAAACCATTGGATTTGTACTAGAATGCCATTTCCGACCCACTGTTTATAGAGAATGTGCTCCATATACAGCGATAGAGATGACAGACAGAAATAAACAGTCTGCACCGCTCTATGCGAACGTCGGCTGTCTCTGATAGCCAGATCCCAACTTTGACAGCTACAGGTTCACGCATAGATGTGCTACTATCAAGGCTGAGGAGTCGGTATGCCAAACCACCAACTAAGACTATGATTCCGACTCCACAATTTCCCTGACTGACTCCACAGCACTGGTCACTACTGAGCATGTACATAAAGTGCAGCACAGATTCATCTCACCTCCGACCCCACTGCACTGGTCACTACTGAGCATATACATAAAGTGCAGCACAGATTTATCTCACCTTCGACCCCACTGCACTGGTCACTACTGAGCATGTACATAAAGTGCAGCACAGATTCATCTCCACTAGAACAGACATTTATAGGACATTTCAGAACTTTCCAAATTTCTTATGTAAACATTTACAGCACATCCTGCACATTGTACTACTGTGCCCAATTTATATGTTTTTTAGGAGTCAGTCCATTTTATACCGACCACCAAAATGGACTGCCTCCACAGCCTTGGCTACTATGCAGTGATGCCTGAGAATATCACACGCAGAATAGGAGCGGGTCTGCCCGGATGTTTAACGTTTATGGTCAATCTTGAAGCAGCTAAAATGCTTTTACATAATTACATTTTTCACCCTCATTGGCTTACTCGAAGTTATAAAACTAGTTACAAAATTTGGGGTGGGGAGAAGAGGTGACATTCCTTTTAAATCACTTGCCTTCCCCATCAATGTCTTGCCACTCCATTGACTTCTTTTACATAAAGATAAGCGGTATTTATTGATATTGCAGCTGCAGTAACCTCACGTGTACATCATGTGACCGCTGCAGTCAATCACCGGCTGGCCCCTCTGGCGGGGATACATCACAAGTTGGCTTTGGCGACATCCAGCACAAGTGGAGTGAAGCAAAGTGTACGGATTTTTGTTCATCTGATCATGCGCTGGATCCTGCTGAATTGCCTTGTGAAGATATAGTCCCAGCCAATGACCAGTTGCGAGAGAAACCACCTCCATGTTTCTCTAACCTTTCTTATCTTGAGAGCACATATTCAACTCAGGGATGGTTGAACATATTACTAGAGGATACCCAAGATACTCGGATAACACTCGCTCATCACTACTCTCCACATAAAAGTACAACCTTGTCTGCTGTACTTTTCCCTTAGTCACCATCATAATTTACAAGTGAAATATCCAATAGCAAATCTTCCTGGCACTATACCAAGCACACAGACACGCTCACCTTCTCTCAGCAGAGGCTGAACGATTTCTTTGGGGACTTAAATGTTTCTTCTTTCTCAGGTCTCTGTCTTCTTCATAGGTCTCCTGAAGGATCTTTAAAACAAAATAAAAAAAATCAAAAACAAGAACACAATGTTAATACTAGATTGCAGAGTCGATATAAAAATTGAAAGAAAAAAGTGACTGCTACACAGGGGAGGGAGAGAAGAGCGGACACACTGAACACATGAGCCACCCGCTTCTTTGTGATCCTGTGTGCAGCAAGCGGCCACTATACACAGTAGAGGGACGTAAACGCACCTGAACACACTGACACTGTGTGTGCTCTTGGTCCCTGCAGTGTCAGTATGTGAAGGCCTGGTGATTTAGATCTGGCGGCGCTCCAAAGCAATTGCTGCCAATCACGTAACAGGATGGGCAGAGGATAGTCTCTGCCCGTACAGCATGCTGCCCTCACAGAAGGGGTAGAAAAACAACCCGGTGACATTCAGTTTATAGAACAAGAAAAAAGTATCTAGCTTACATGGAATCTGTCACCAGGTTTTTGGCGCTTAATCCTAGACCGACATAATTTAGAGACAGATTCCAGCAATGTGTCACTTACTTGGCTGCTTGCTGCAGTTTTGATAAAAATCACTGTTTTATCAGGAGATTATCATTAAAGGGCTAGTAAATCTGCTGCTAGGTAGTCAAGTATATCCATGGGATTTGTATAACCGTATCGCCAGCACTGATTGACAGCTTTCTGGGTATTCTATACATAGGCAGAAAGCTGCCAATTACTGGGGGTCCAAGCAATGGGATTCCCACCGACCCAAAGAACTGTGGCTCTTCAGAGTGTGACTAGAGCGATGGTTGATCATGTGCACTGTGCTCCATGCATTTTTAATAGGACCGCCGGAGATAGCTGTGTGCTTGATCGACAACTGTTCTATTCACACTGGGCTCAATCTATAGTTTTCTGAATTGATAGAGGGGTACTAGAACTTGGACATCCAGGGATTGGGAAGGGAATAACAACGTCAAGATTTTTGGGATCATTGGAGGCAGATAGATTTCAACTGCGATCAGGACAATATCCCTGATTATTACGCAAATAAAATATGGTGGCTTTGTAACTGGTGTTTGCATCTGTCAGACTGCTCGAAATATATCCCTATCCGGGAAAAAACTTTTTTTTTTGTGGGAGCTCCATCACCTAGAGTGTTTTTGAGATTGGGAAAGGCAGAGACTGAAGTATGTGCAAGCAGCTCTACTTGGAAGGACATCCTCGTTCCTTCTAGCAACGGAGGCAAGATTCTGACTTATAGAATGAGAGAGAGGTTGATCTTAATGTTTGCACTAGTGGAGTGTTAGCTGGAGAGATCTCCATAATGTATCGGCCACTAATTTTAGTGACACTAGGAGATCCCATGTATTCAGTTAAGTGTAAATGGGAAGATGATGTGGCCTTATCTGCTCAGCTGAAATGGGTGTAATAGTAGTCTCCAGGCTCAATTTCTATAAATGTAGGGCCGAGAAGGTCGCAACTTTTCTTATTTCATAGGGTTTATAGGACCCCGTAGATTATGTGTCAATGTATAGGAGGAGTTTAAAGCAGAAATTATATGTATCTCCACAATGCAATGAGAAAGTGTGAAATTGATGAATAGGTTTTTAAAATCACTGTTTTATCAGCAGGAAATTATCAAAACTTCTAAGCAGCCCAGTAAGTGACACATCACAGGAATAAGGATACCAGTCTATACAATATGCTGCTCTCAGATTAGGTGGCAAAAACCAGGAGACATTCTTTTTAACCCTTTCACACCAAAAGCTCATTAACAGGTTCATAACCGGGCCAATTTTTTAAATTCTGATCAGTGTTACTTTATGTGGTAATAAGGCGAACAATTCTATGGATCCCACTGATTCGGAGATTGTCTTACAGTGACATATTGTACTTCAGGATATTGGTAACATTTATTCAATATGACTTCCGATATTTTCACAAAACAACGCAAATTTGGCAAAAAATTCACAATTTTCAAACTTTAATTTTTATGACTTTAAACCAGAAAGTTATGTCACACAATAGTTGATAAATAACATTTACCACATGTCTACTTTACATCTGCATCATTGTTTAGGGACCTCATCACATATGAAGTGACTTTGAGGAGCCCATGTGACAGAAAATACCCAAAAGTGACAATTCCAAAACTGCACCCCTCAAGGTGCTCAAAACCACAATCAAGAAATATATTAATCCTTCAGCTGCCTCACAGGAATCAAAGCAATGTGTAAGGAAAAAATGAACATTTGTTTTTTGTTTTTTTTTATATATATACAACAATGTTACTTTAGCCCCAATTTTTTTTATTTTTACAAGGGTAACAGGAGAAAATGGACCCCAAAATTTGTTGTGCAATTTGTCCTGAGTATGATACCCCATATGTGGTGTAAAACTACTGTTTGGGTGCACAGCAGGGCTCAGAAAGGAAAGAGCGCCTTTTGAATGCAAAAATGTCTGGAATCGAGAGCAGACGCCATGTCACGTTTGGAGAGCCACTGATAAACCTAAACAGTGGAAACCTCCCACACGTGACCCCATTTTGGAAACTAGACCCCTTAAGAAATATATTTAGATGTCTGGTGGGCACCTTAAACCCACAGGCGCTTCACAGAATTTTAAGTTGAACAGTGAAAATGAAAAAAATGTGATTTTTTCCCACAAAAATGTTGCTTTAGCCCCAAATTTTTTTCATTTTCGTAAGGGTAACAGAAGAAAATTGAACCCAAAATCTGTTGTGCATTTTCTCCTGAGTAAAACGATACCTCGTAAGCGGGGGAAAACTACTGTTTGCACACACTGCCGAGCTCCAAATGGAAGGAGTGAAGTCTTGGAAAGCAGACTTTGATGGAATTGTTTGCGGGTGCCATGACGCATTTGCAGAGGACTTGAGGTGCCAAAATAGTAGAAACCTCCCCACAAGTGACTCTATATTGGAATTAATCTATTGTTTTCCAGGTATGTTAATTTTATAATGTGGGGTCATATGCAAGTTGTATAGAGTGCGTCAGTTTGGCATACGCAAGCTGTGTGGTAAATATGCAATGCTTTATTTGATTTGTATACACTGCTTATGCCTGGTCCCATTATCAAGATTGGACCGTATGACACTGTCTTACTTTCTGTGGTCCCTGCTTTTTTCAGGGATTTCATTTCCCTGGAAAACCAATTTGGTGGTCTATATAAATACATGGATATTTTGTATAGATGTGCACCTAGCACTCATTTAGGACTAGGCAATTAAAATGTATGCTATATTTATACATTGCTTTGCTATATCTAGGTGTTCCCACCTTTTTCTCCTGTTCCTGTTTTCAAATATCCCCTCCTGCTTGTTATTTATTGGTTAATATATAATATATGATTATCATGGTATATTTTAAATTTGTTGAATAAAAGTATATATTTTTATCCCATTTAGGAAGTGTTGTTTTACTCTTAGTGGTTTTTGTCAAAACCTCTTTTCCTGGGGTATATTTATTTCAGGATTGTAGGTTCCCCTTGGTGTTATATACGCAAGTTGTGTAGAGGGCACCCAGTCATGCAATAAATTAGAGTAAGTCAGAAATAAATTTAGTAGTCCATGTGTCATGCTCGCGCCCAGACTGGTTGGCGCGGGCGTGCGGGGGAGTGGCCCCACTGGACCACAGACCAAACCTCCCAGGAAGGGGCGTAACTAAGTAGCTTCCTAGGTGTTCGCTGGAGCCTCTGATGGTGAGGTCAGACTTGTGCAATAGGGAGCTACCAGGTACCACTCCAGGGTGGAGTCTGGTTGTGGCTGCTGATCCCACCGGGGAACGGAACATAGACAAGCAAGCGGGCACGGCTGGCACATAGGCAGGCAGACGGGTACAACAGGAACACTGTCAGGCAGGCGGGCACGGCTGGCTCTCAGGTGGGCAGGCAGGCACGGCTGGCTCTCTGGAAAGGCAGGCAGGCACGGCTGGCTCTCTGGAAAGGCAGGCGGGCACGGCTGGCTCTCTGGCAGGACTGGTGGACAAGACTGGTACACTGGAAGAACCGGTAGGGACCGGTCTGCAGGCAGGTATGTAGAACGGGTAAGAACCTGTTCAGACACGAGGACCTAGGAATAAGTAGATAAAGACCGCAAGAACGGATGCAGAGTGAAAGCACAGGAGCTAGAGCCAAGAACAGAAATGCAGGAGGCGGAGCCAAGAGCAGGAGGCGGAGCCAAGTGAGAAAACCGCTGGAGGCGGAGCCAAGAGCTGGAGGCGGAGCCAAGAGCTGGAGGCGGAGCCAAGAGCAGACAGGCAGGAGAAGTAGAACCGCAAGGAGCGGAGCAAGGTAGAACCGCAAGGAGCGGAGCCAGGTAGAACCGCAAGGAGCGGAGCCAGGTAGAACCGCAAGGAGCGGAGCCAGGTAGAACCGCAAGGAGCGGAGCCAGGTAGAACCGCAAGGAGCGGAGCCAGGTAGAACCGCAAGGAGCGGAGCCAGGTAGAACCGCAAGGAGCGGAGCCAGGTAGAACCGCAAGGAGCGGAGCCAGGTAGAACCGCAAGGAGCGGAGCCAGGTAGAACCGCAAGGAGCGGAGCCAGGTAGAACCGCAAGGAGCGGAGCCAGGTAGAACAGCAAGGAGCGGAGCCAGGTAGAACCGCAAGGAGCGGAGCCAGGTAGAACCGCAAGGAGCGGAGCCAGGTAGAACCGCAAGGAGCGGAGCCAGGTAGAACCGCAAGGAGCGGAGCCAGGTAGAACCGCAAGGAGCGGAGCCAGGTAGAACCGCAAGGAGCGGAGCCAGGTAGAACCGCAAGGAGCGGAGCCAGGTAGAACCGCAAGGAGCGGAGCCAGGTAGAACCGCAAGGAGCGGAGCCAGGTAGAACCGCAAGGAGCGGAGCCAGGTAGAACCGCAAGGAGCGGAGCCAGGTAGAACCGCAAGGAGCGGCGCCAGGTAGAACCGCAAGGAGCGGAGCCAGGTAGAACCGCAAGGAGCGGAGCCAGGTAGAACCGCAAGGAGCGGCGCCAGGTAGAACCGCAAGGAGCGGAGCCAGGTAGAACCGCAAGGAGCGGCGCCAGGTAGAACCGCAAGGAGCGGCGCCAGGTAGAACCGCAAGGAGCGGCGCCAGGTAGAACCGCAAGGAGCGGCGCCAGGTAGAACCGCAAGGAGCGGAGCCAGGTAGAACCGCAAGGAGCGGAGCCAGGTAGAACCGCAAGGAGCGGAGCCAGGTAGAACCGCAAGGAGCGGAGCCAGGTAGAACCGCAAGGAGCGGAGCCAGGTAGAACCGCAAGGAGCGGAGCCAGGTAGAACCGCAAGGAGCGGAGCCAGGTAGAACCGCAAGGAGCGGAGCCAGGTAGAACCGCAAGGAGCGGAGCCAGGTAGAACCGCAAGGAGCGGAGCCAGGTAGAACCGCAAGGAGCGGAGCCAGGTAGAACCGCAAGGAGCGGAGCCAGGTAGAACCGCAAGGAGCGGAGCCAGGTAGAACCGCAAGGAGCGGAGCCAGGTAGAACCGCAAGGAGCGGAGCCAGGTAGAACCGCAAGGAGCGGAGCCAGGTAGAACCGCAAGGAGCGGAGCCAGGTAGAACCGCAAGGAGCGGAGCCAGGTAGAACCGCAAGGAGCGGAGCCAGGTAGAACCGCAAGGAGCGGAGCCAGGTAGAACCGCAAGGAGCGGAGCCAGGTAGAACCGCAAGGAGCGGAGCCAGGTAGAACCGCAAGGAGCGGAGCCAAGTAGAACCGCAAGGAGCGGAGCCAGGTAGAACCGCAAGGAGCGGAGCCAGGTAGAACCGCAAGGAGCGGAGCCAGGTAGAACCGCAAGGAGCGGAGCCAGGTAGAACCGCAAGGAGCGGAGCCAGGTAGAAACGCAAGGAGCGGAGCCAGGTAGAACCGCAAGGAGCGGAGCCAGGTAGAACCGCAAGGAGCGGAGCCAGGTAGAACCGCAAGGAGCGGAGCCAGGTAGAACCGCAAGGAGCGGAGCCAGGTAGAACCGCAAGGAGCGGAGCCAGGTAGAACCGCAAGGAGCGGAGCCAGGTAGAACCGCAAGGAGCGGAGAGGAGCTGCGGGAGAGGTCTCTGCAGCAAAGCTGAGCAGAGCCACAAAGAATGTGGAGAGAAGCTGCAGCAAGGGATAACTGCAACAGCAGAAGATAAGCTGAGTAGAAAAGAGCAGAAACGCAGAAGTGAGGAGCAGAGGTAAGGTCACAAAGGTTCAGAGCAGGCAGAGCTGCAAGAGTGCGGAGTGTAAAGGTACCGTCACACTAAACGATATCGCTAGCGATCCGTGACGTTGCAGCGTCCTCGCTAGCGATATCGTTTAGTTTGACACGCAGCAGCGATCAGGATCCTGCTGTGATGTCGCTGAATAAAGTCCAGAACTTGATTTGGTCGTCCGATCGCCGTGTATCGTTGTGTTTGACACCAAAAGCAACGATACCAGCGATGTTTTACACTGGTAACCAGGGTAAACATCGGGTTACTAAGCGCAGGGCCGCGCTTAGTAACCCGATGTTTACCCTGGTTACCAGCGTAAAAGTAAAAAAAACAAACAGTACATGCTCACCTGCGCGTCCCCTGCCGTCTGCTTCCTGCTCTGACTGAGATCCGGCCCTAAAGTGAAAGTGAAAGCACAGCGGTGACGTCACCGCTGTGCTGTTAGGGCCGGAGCTCAGTCAGTGTCAGGATTCAGGAAGCAGACGCTGGGGGACGCGCAGGTGAGCATGTACTGTTTGTTTTTTTTACTTTTACGCTGGTAACCAGGGTAAACATCGGGTTACTAAGCGCGGCCCTGCGCTTAGCAACCCGATGTTTACCCTGGTTACCCGGGGACCTCGGCACCGTTGGTCGCTGGAGAGCGGTCTGTGTGACAGCTCTCCAGCGATCAAACAGCGACGCTGCAGCGATCGGCATCGTTGTCGCTATCGCTGCAGCGTCGCTTAATGTGACGGTACCTTAAGCAGACTGAGAATACAAGGAAAGACAACAGGGAAGGAAGCCAAAGACTAGGAGACCGAGGTAAGACTAAGTACAGACAAGGCAATGGAACAAGACACAAGGACAAAGACACTGGGACCAGGATATTCTGCCTCCTGGTGGGCGGACAACAAGACCAAGGAAATAACACAGAGAATCCTCCAGAGAGGGAGTAACTCAGAGCAAGGCCAGGCAAACTCAGAAGCAAGACACTAACTGAGCTAACACATTGCACAGGCCCAGACCACTGGGTGGAGCTGAACTAAATACTGGAGGTCTCCTGGCAATTGGTCAGGAACAGATTAGACAGATGCACCTGATTCCTATAAGAACCAGAGAGTTCAGGCGCCGCCCCTCTATACACAGAACTATGAAGCATGCAGAGAGCAGAGACACAGAACATGGAGCTGGCAAGAAACAGAAACCACATCATGGCCTGGAGCAGTGGGTAAGATAGTGTGAGAAATGCGAGGCCATGCCGTGATGCCAGCAGAGTTGTTACAGTACCCCCCCCTTTACGGCCCTTCTTCAAGCCCGCCAGAATAACTTGTAGAAGAAGGATGGGAGCACACATAGTCCAGGCCAACATGACATCTTCAGGGTAGAAGGCGGCAGGAGGGTCACCAGGTATCTCAGAAAACAAAGTCTTTTGGTACTCAACAGGGTTAGCTTCCACAATGAGCAGGACCACCTCCTCTAGGTACATAGGTAACAGGGACTTGAATGCTGCCGTCTTAATATCTTCAACAGCCAGACACTTGGAAACTGGAAACCGTCTCATAGGATTCAAATTTTGCCCAACAGGTAGTAGAGAAGCTCCCGGATACTGAATACAGGAAAAGTCACTAGAGATGAGTGTGGAGAGCATCAGCTCCACCGGGTCAGAGAACAATTGAGGTGAACAAACTTCTGTTTTGAAGTCTTCACCAGCCGGCCATAAGGACGCAGAAGGTATAAACATAGGAACCATCTTGTGCCCGTTATCCAGAAGAAATCCTCCAAGCGGCGGGGATGTTCCTAGGAACGGATTACAGGTATAGTCGTTGGAGATGTGTGGAGAGATAGTCACCGCCTCCCCATGTTCGGTGACATTAGCACACCTTGACTCGACTACTAAGTGTTTACTGGTATAGTCGCTGGAGATGTGTGGAGACATAGTCACCGTTTCCCCATCTTCGGTGACGTCAGCACACCTTGACTCGTCGACTAGCAGACCAGCTGAAGAAGATGACACTGCTGAGTGTCTTTGACGCATGGGAACCAGATAGTTCTCAAGACTGGGTAAGTTCAAACAAAGCACTTTGCTGGAACCCTTGACCAGAGCGGGTGGTAGAGTCCTTGGCTCAGAATGACCCATGGGCATAACAGACAGCATGTGGAAGACAAACTTCTTCGTGTATAAGGCTCCAACTTGGAGCTGTAGTTGTCCTTGCAGGACTAGACTGCTCTTTAGCAGGGCTCGACCATTATCAGGCAATGCCCACACCGGGTTCTGGAACTGTAGAACGGAGGCCATACACCGACTCCGTATGACAGGCGGCTTAGACACACCAAAGCTCCCAGAAGGCAGAGAAACAGTCATTAACTTAGATGGAGAGGGAGTACTCTCGCCAGGGGCAGCCTCTCCTACTGGCCCAGGGTTTTGGAGTACAGGCTTCACAGGGCAAAGACCACCTGAATGTTCATACAACCACAGGGATACCATATTTCAATCTCAGCACCAGATTCAGGCTGCAGATTTGCCAGCCCCCTCTTATTAGACCTCTTGGATCTTGCTCGGGTGGCCGCTTTGGCAGGTTGTGGAACAGGTGAGTCTTGGACGGTCATGGACGGAAGCGACGGAGTACCTACAGGTTTCTTTCGTCTGGACCATCTCTGTGAGCTTGGAGGGGAAGACTTTTCAGGAGATGCAGTACTTGGCTCATCGAAGGCTTTACAGAAGGCCACCAGGAAGGCCGGCAGATTCAAGATAATGGGGTCCCCTGCTTCCCAAAGGGGGTCGCACCACATCAAAGCATCTCCTCTTAGGTAGGCCATTAAGAAACCTACTTTCAACCAGTCAGTGGGGAATTGGGGAGCATGCCCCTTGAAATAACGCAAGCACCGCTCCAAGAACACACGACATTGCTTTGGGTCCCCATAGTAGCATGGAGGATCTGCTGGCATGGATTCGTCATTAGGAGCGCAGGCTTGAAGTTGATCCAACAGCTCATTGGAGATGACAATTGGAGATGGAGCAGTGAAGGATTGGCTTTCAGACTGGGTAAATATTCTCCTCGGAGGCCAATACTGGCAAGAAGAGAGTTCATCTTGCTCCGAGAGCAAAGGCACATGGGACTCAGCGGGGACCATGGCCTGTGCAAACTGTCATGCTCGCGCCCAGACTGGTTGGCGCGGGCGTGCGGGGGAGTGGCCCCACTGGACCACAGACCAAACTTCCCAGGAAGGGGCGTAACTAAGTAGCTTCCTAGGTGTTCGCTGGAGCCTCTGATGGTGAGGTCAGACTTGTGCAATAGGGAGCTACCAGGTACCACTCCAGGGTGGAGTCTGGTTGTGGCTGCTGATCCCACCGGGGAACGGAACATAGACAAGCAAGCGGGCACGGCTGGCACATAGGCAGGCAGACGGGTACAACAGGAACACTGTCAGGCAGGCGGGCACGGCTGGCTCTCAGGTAGGCAGGCAGGCACGGCTGGCTCTCTGGAAAGGCAGGCGGGCACGGCTGGCTCTCTGGCAGGACTGGTGGACAAGACTGGTACACTGGAAGAACCGGTAGGGACCGGTCTGCAGGCAGGTATGTAGAACGGGTAAGAACCTGTTCAGACACGAGGACCTAGGAATAAGTAGATAAAGACCGCAAGAGCGGATGCAGAGCGAAAGCACAGGAGCTAGAGCCAAGAACAGAAATGCAGGAGGCGGAGCCAAGAGCAGGAGGCGGAGCCAAGTGCAAAACCGCAGGAGGCGGAGCCAAGAGCTGGAGGCGGAGTCAAGTGCAGACAGGCAGGAGGCAGAGCCAAGAGCTGGAGGCGGAGCCAAGTGCAGACAGGCAGGAGGCGGAGCCAAGAGCTGGCGGCGGAGCCAAGTGCAGGAGAAGTAGAACTGCAAGGAGCGGAGCCAGGTAGAACCGCAAGGAGCGGAGCCAGGTAGAACCGCAAGGAGCGGAGCCAGGTAGAACCGCAAGGAGCGGAGCCAGGTAGAACCGCAAGGAGCGGCGCCAGGTAGAACCGCAAGGAGCGGCGCCAGGTAGAACCGCAAGGAGCGGCGCCAGGTAGAACCGCAAGGAGCGGCGCCAGGTAGAACCGCAAGGAGCGGAGCCAGGTAGAACCGCAAGGAGCGGAGCCAGGTAGAACCGCAAGGAGCGGAGCCAGGTAGAACCGCAAGGAGCGGAGCCAGGTAGAACCGCAAGGAGCGGAGCCAGGTAGAACCGCAAGGAGCGGAGCCAGGTAGAACCGCAAGGAGCGGAGCCAGGTAGAACCACAAGGAGCGGAGCCAGGTAGAACCGCAAGGAGCGGAACCAGGTAGAACCGCAAGGAGCGGAACCAGGTAGAACCGCAAGGAGCGGAGCCAGGTAGAACCGCAAAGAGCGGAGCCAGGTAGAACCACAAGGAGCGGAGAGGAGCTGCGGGAGAGGTCTCTGCAGCAAAGCTGAGCAGAGCCACAAGGAATGTGGAGAGAAGCTGCAGCAAGGGATAACTGCAACAGCAGAAGATAAGCTGAGTAGAAAAGAGCAGAAACGCAGAAGTGAGGAGCAGAGGTAAGGTCACAAAGGTTCAGAGCAGGCAGATTTGCAAGAGAGCGGAGTGTAAGCAGACTGAGAATACAAGGAAAGACAACAGGGAAGGAAGCCAAAAACTAGGAGACCGAGGTAAGACTAAGTACAGACAAGGCAATGGAACAAGACACAAGGAAATCCTGGGACCAGGATATTCTGCCTCCTGGTGGGCGGACAAGACCAAGGAAATAACACAGAGAATCCTCCAGAGAGGGAGAAACTCAGAGAAAGGCCAGGCAAACTCAGAAGCAAGACACTAACTGAGCTAACACATTGCACAGGCCCAGACCACTGGGTGGAGCTGAACTAAATACTGGAGGTCTCCTGGCAATTGGTCAGGAACAGATTGGACAGATGCACCTGATTCCTATAAGAACCAGAGAGTTCAGGCGCCGGCCCTCTATACACAGAACCATGAAGCATGCAGAGAGCAGAGACACAGAACATGGAGCTGGCAAGAAACAGAAACCACATCATGACCTGGAGCAGTGGGTAAGATAGTGTGAGAATTGCAAGGCCATGCCGTGATGCCAGCAGAGTTGTTACACCATGGATGAGTGGTAGACTTTGAAACAGTCTTTTATATACAGGCCAGGTTTTTCAGGGCAGGTCTCACTAAAAAATGGTGTCCTTACTTATCCCCCTTTTGTAACACACTTTGCTCCATTTTTGGGACCTTCCTTTCTTTCCAGATTGGGGGACCTCATCGGGGAAATGTTGCCCTGGTACTATATGGGCATGTTCAGTTCTAGAGGTACTGGGCAATTGCCCTTCCAAATATTCACCCTTGAAACTGAATGTGCCAGTCTGTACTGCAGATAGTGCTAGCACGTAAGCATTATAAATTGCCATTTGTCAGATGTGCAAAGCCAGCTTCTTGTGCCACAACTTCGCTTTACCCATGGCACTGTAGGGCTGGAGGATTTGATCAGAGAGATCAACATCCTCATGTTCTTGTTGTACCACATCATGTAAATGTAACTAATAAAAATATTTTATATTAGATTTTTTTCACTTCACTATCTGGATGCTATTCCTAGTTATATTTCTGTGAAAAATAAGTACTCCAATATAAGTTGATTACGTCCGTATTTTTCTACTGTCCCTAATCTAGCCCTATCAACTAGTCTAGATTTACTTGTATTTGATATTTAAAAAACAAAATCACCGGATGCTGATCAGTGACGTGCGTCACTGATCAGCGCTTGATGGCTGCAGGATGAACGCACGCACAGTGGTGGTGTAAGGGGAGGGGGTAAAAAAAATGGACAGGAAAACAAATCCCTGGACAAAAGCGAGCACAGATGCTGATCAGTGAAGTGCGTCACTGCTGCACAGAGGTGAAGAAAAATAAAAACACGTAAAAAAAATAAATAAATAATAGAGTGATCAAGTGCTGATCAGCACTCGGCAGCAGAAGGTGGGTGGGGGGGTATTCGATGGTGGATTAGGCAAAGGACAGGAACAGGTGAGGAAGAGATTTCTCTTTTCTTCAGGTCTTCAGTCAGCAGCAGCAACAGAAGCCCAGCAAATCCACAGCAGAATGACACGGTGACTGCTTTGAACACATCTCCAAGCTAGAATGAGGCGATGCAGAGCGGTTACTGTGATGTGAAACTGCATGCCTGCTCACTGGTATTATCAGACGTCATCGTCAGATCTCTCAATTAGTGCAGGAGCTGCTGACGCTGCCGTTGTCTAGCTCCAGCCCATGTTCGGGGATGTTACAGACCAATCATAGCTGGACTTCAAAAGTTTCAGGCAATTTCATTTGCCATGTTGTGAAAAGGGTTAAAGAAGTAAATTTAACAATCCTTTTGAAAAAAGGAGTAGAAATAGAGGGGCAGTAGCTAAGTTTAGAAAACAATGAGGTTATTTCTATAAATTGCTCAGAGGTAATGTTGAAACCTCTGTTGGGGGATGGGATGTTTGGGGCATCGGATAACTGGTGATGAAAATGGGCCGAGACAACAGTGATTCAAAACTGCTTCTTTAATCTTCCGGGCTTCTACTTTATCTGTTCATGCATTCTGTTCCTTCTTTATCCAGATGAACAACAAGGGACAGTGTGAACGGGGCTGTTAATGCTGTGTCTGAGAAAATGCTGCATTAGGCTACTTTCACATTTGCGTTTACCTGATCTGCGGACTTCCTCCGTGAAGCCCCGCCCTCGGCCGCACCTCCGCCGCTAGCTCCACCTACCTCTGCATGCGGTTCGCAGATCAGGTAAACGCAAATGTGAAAGTAGCCTTACTTATACAATGTCTGTGCACACAATTTGGATGGAGCTACACAGCGACGAGTCGCAAAAAAGCAATTGTCTAAAATTTTAGAGCTCTGATTTTGCTGTGGAAATAAAACATCCAAGTTGCAGATAAGTCGCGCATAGCGTGCAACTTACACTGACGTCTATGCAAGTGTGATTGGTATGAATTGTGACCAGAGAGAGAAAATCCAACACACTTGGAAACATCAGTGACTTGTGTTGTAGCATGTCACAGATCAAAACCAACACCATAAGAAATCATTAAAAGCAATGTTTAATTACCGCACAACACAAGTTTACGTGTAGCCTTACTATGTTATTCTACTTGTGCAATAAATTGTGACTGATTAATATGAGTCTGCCTGCACACACACAACTTCATAAAATAGTATGAGCCATTATTTAAGGTACCGTCACATTAAGCGACGCTGCAGCGATAACGACAACGATGCCGATCGCTGCAGCGTCGCTGTTTGATCGCTGGAGAGCTGTCACACAGACCGCTCTCCAGCGATCAACGATGCCGAGGTCCCCTGGTAACCAGGGTAAACATCGGGTAACTAAGCGCAGGGCCGCGCTTAGTAACCCGATGTTTACCCTGGTTACCAGCGTAAAATGTAAAAAAAACAAACAGCACATACTTACATTCACGTCCCCCTGCGTCCACTTCCTGACTGACTGAGCGCCGTACAGTGAGAGCAGAGCGGTGACGTCACCGCTGTGCTGCTTTCACTTTCACTTTGCGGCGCTGAGTCAGAGGAGGAAGCAGACCGCAGGGGACGCAATGTGAGTATGTGCTGTTTGTTTTTTTTACATTTTACGCTGGTAACCAGGGTAAACATCGGGTTACTAAGCGCGGCCCCGCGCTTAGTTACCCGATGTTTACCCTGGTTACCAGTGTAAAATATCGCTGGTATCGTTGCATTTGGTGTCAAACACAACGATACACAGCGATCAAACGACCAAATAAAGTTCTGGACTTTATTCAGCGACCAGCGACATCACAGCAGGATCCTGATCGCTGCTGCGTGTCAAACTAAACGATATCGCTAGCGAGGACGCTGCAACGTCACGGATCGCTAGCGATATCGTTATAAAGTCGTTTAGTGTGACGGTACCTTTAGGCTCTTCAGCACAAGATACAATAGTGCAGACAGAATATATTAAAGGAGTTGTCAACATTGGACAATCAACACTTGTTAGCCAAGTCCCTAGCAAATAAGCCAATTAAAAGACGTCTCCCCATGCTAAGGCCCCAAATGACTCATCGGAAGGGAAAATTGAGAGTACAATGATGAAATCCACTGGAAAGCCACCACAGGTGAGACCAAGCTTAAAAAGTGACTATTCAGATCAATAGGGTGTCCATGTAACGCATCACAGTTCCTACAGAGAGGGGCCTACTTTGTAATCTTTTTCCACCCTGGCCAAGAAATAAGGACTCTTAACAGAGGATCCTGCTCTATTAAAAAGAGGTTGTCCACTGCTTTAACACGGATGACCTAATCAATGTCTGACCGGCCGTGGTATTACACCTGGCTGTTGGATCTTAGCGGCCGCAACTGGGTACTGCACATCCGCCACATATAAAAATCAATAGGGGGGGTATGTGCAGTACTCTGTCACGGCCACTATCAGATGGAGCAGCTACGCAACCGAGCGCTTTCAGCTGACTGGCACCAAGAACAATTAATTGGCGGGGTACTGGGTGTCAAACCGCCACAGATCAGACAATGATGGCCTATCCTAAAGACTGATGGCCTATGTTCAAGTAGAGGACAACCTCTTTAAAACACATGAAAATAGGATTTATAAATTCAACAATAATTTCACAAGCCACATTTTTTGATAGTAGCCAACTAAACAGGAAAAGCATCACTGGTAAACTAGCTGCTACACGCAGTCTGCACTGGGCAATGATACAGGCTAGACTATTCAAACCAAGGTGGAGCTTCTCAGAAAGGGCACAAACCAAATGGTAGACGTGTGTGATGTTCTCCAACTGCTTCATTACAGGGTAATCCCCTCTAAAACCTGGGAGTTACGCTAATACAATGTGAGAGACAGACCACTGTTCATATATATCATCGTTCAGCATGTAAAAGAAATTATTTTAATAATACAAGTACAGGGCAAAAGACACCAAGCAACACAAAAACTCACCTGTCCTGTTCCAGCCACAGATAGATGGTGCTTTTCTGATATCTCCTCCTTTTCTTCAACTTTTACAGTTTCTTCAGGTGGAAGATAGCTTCCTGTGTGCAAACTTTCAAAAAGTTTATCCACAAAGTCATTTGTTTCTGAAAAAGTAAAAAGGCTATGTAAGCTATATATGGATGGAAAAATAAACTGGTATTATCTGGCTAGGCTGGAAAACGCATGACTTTTTTTTTTTCCTTTTTAGATTTTTAAAGAGAATCTTTAAGTAGAATAAACCCACCTGAGCCATCTAGATGGGCATGCAGGTCACGGGACGCTGAATAAAATGATAGGTTGATATCTGCGATCAGACGTCTTATTCCAGAGAAATCCACATTTTTCTTATATGTAAATAGGCTGTACTGTGTTAGTTGTAATCACACGGCTCGACAGCACTATGAGAGGACAAGTGCTGCTGCAAATGTGTTTGTAATGAGACAAAGTTCTCTTCTGCTGTACTGTGTTAGTTCGGATCTCACTGCAGAGCGGTGTGTGATTATGGCAACAACATGTCAGTCTATACTTGTCCCACATGGGTAATGCGCCATTTCATTTAAAATAAGATCAGGAGGCAGATTCTCAGGAAGATGTGTCCAGCCCATAGATTTTAACAGCTCATTTACAGATTAAGAAAAGGGTACATTTATCTGGAGTAAGATATCAGATCGCAGATATCAAGGTATCATTGTATTCAACTTCATGATCTGCATGCCTATGTAAATGATTTCAAAGGGTTGATCCTATTGACATTCCCAATGTCACACTGATTGACAGCCGGCTTCCCACTGCCTAACTATGGTGAGCCAGCTGTCAATCAAGAGAAAGAACTGTTTATTCATGTTGAACTGGCCACTTCATGAAATAGATGCTGCAGAGCTCAGTAAAACAGGTTTTAATTTCTTCTCTCTATTGTGGAGATATTAGCTTGTAAAGTTTGTGCTGTAATTTGTTAAAATTCAACTCAACTAGATGTTACCAGAGGTTCATCTCTGGTGGGAGTGTACTCGTTCCCCTGCATGAGATTGACCAATCATGAGCAGGCATACGGAAGACAAGAAAAAACATGCTTTCCTCACTATTGGGTGCAGCTACTGTCTAAGCAATACAGCTGAGCAGAGTTATGCATCATTACAAACACTTCCAGATATCATCTCACTGTCCTGTCAGCTCTCACCTCCCCCCACACTGACTGCTGTGAGGAAGGAGCTGTGTCTTTACACAGTAGCGTCAGAGATTAGTGAGGAGAGCATCTTCTTTTCCCCTGTGTGATGCTGCCTGCATATGACTGGTCAAACTCATGCAGGAGAAGAAGTAGACCCCACAGGTACAAATCTCTGGTAACACCCAGATGAACTAAACGTTAACCTAAACTTTACAAGCTAATATCCCTGCAATTGAGAGAAGAAATTCTGAAGTAAAAATAGTGTTTTATTCAGCTCTGCATCCACTATCCCACGATATAGCCAGGTATAGAAACTGTTGTAAGATCCTCTTCAACCTCTTTCTGACATTGCAGTTTTCCATTTTTCCGCTTTCCTTTTTCCAAGAACCAGAATACTTTTAATTTGTCCATCAATGTAGCTGTGAGCTTGCTTTCTTGCAGGACGAGTTACACTTTTGAATTACACAATACATTTTATCACATAAACGTACTGGAACACGAGGGGAGAGAAAAAAAAAAAAAAAAAAGAATCAAGTGTGCCGTTAGAAAAAAAAAAAAAAAAAAAAAAAAAAACAATTCTGCAATTGCTTCTTGTGCTTTTTATTTAGGCTACATGCACACGTTGCAGAAATGCCGCGGAAATTTCCGTGGCAATTCTGCAACTCCTGCCGTGGGTATATCGCATGCGGAATTGGCATGCATATTCCCGCAGAAAACTAGCGTTTTGCAAGCATAATTAGCTTGCAGAATGCTAGCGTTTTCCAAGCGATCTGTAGCATCGCTTGGAAAACTGACTGACAGGTTGGTCACACTTGTCAAACATAGTGTTTGACAAGTGTGACCAACTTTTTACTATTGATGTAGCCTATGCCGCATCAATAGTAAAAGATAGAATGCTAAAAATAATTTAAAAAAATGGTTATACTCACCTTCCGCAAACAGCCGATATCCTCAGCGGCTTCCGTTCCTATAGACTGTGTGTGTGCAGTACCTTCCATGACGTCGCGGTCACGTGATCGCGACGTCATCGCGGTCATGTGACCGCGACATCATCGCAGGTCCTTCACACACACCATCTATAGGAACGGAAGCGGCCACGTGCACCGCTGAGAGGCGGGAGGACTCCAGGGGCCATCGAAGGTGAGTATATCATAATTTTTTATTTTAATTCTTTATTTTTAACAATTATATGGTGCCCAGTCCGTGGAGGAGAGTCTCCTCTCCTCCACCCTGGGTACCAACCGCACATGATCTGCTTACTTCCCGCATGGTGTGCACAGCCCCCTGCGGGAAGAAAGCAGATCAATGCAATCCTAGGTGTGCGGAATCCCCGCGATTCCGCAAATTTAATGAACATGCTGCATTTTTTTCCGGAATGCGATTCTGCTCAGGAAAAAAATGCAGCATGTGCACAAAAAATGTGGATTGCATTCTATTAAATAGGATGCTTAATGTGAGTGTTTTTTTCGCGGTTTTACAGCGTTTTTATAGCAAAAAACGCAAAAAATCTGCTACGTGTGCACACAGCCTTAAACTGTTCATCATATGGTAAAAGTGGAAATATGATTATACAGGTCAGTATGATTTTGGGGACACAATTTTTTTTTTCTTTTTCTTTTAAGTGGTGAAAAAAATGTGACGCGATTTTTTTTTATTTTTTACAAATTTCTGGTGTCGCCATTTTTCAAGATGCTTTCAATTTTCAAGTGACAGAGACCTTAATAACTATGTTACTATGAGAGAGAGCGCTTGTCTTTTTTCGCCCCGAAGCAATGGTTTTATTTATACCATTTGGGATTAGATATGCTGTTTTGATTGTCTCTTACTGCATTTTTCTGCCAAAAAGACATTTTTTTCTCGTTACACTGCACTGATTGGGTTAAATAAATTTTATAATTTGATAAATCATACTTTCACAAACTAGCAGTACGTGTATTTTTCATGACTTTTTTGATTTCTGAATTTTTAATGGGAGAAATGAGGGGCGATTTGAACTTTAACCCCTTCATGACCTTGGGATTTTTCGTTTTTCCGTGTTCGTTTTTCACTCCCCTCCTTCCCAGAGCCATAACTTTTTTATTTTTCAGTCAATTTGGCCATGTGAGGGCTTATTTTTTGAGGGACGAGTTGTACTTTTGAACGACATTATTGGTTTTACCATGTCGTGTACTAGAAAACGGGAAAAAAATTCCAAGTGCGGTGAAATTGCAAAAAAAGTGCAATCCCACACTTGTTTTTTGTTTGGCTTTTTTGCAAGGTTCACTAAATGCTAAAACTGACCGCCATTATGATTCTCCAGGTCACTACGAGTTCATAGACACCTAACATGACTAGGTTATTTTTTACCTAAGTAGTGAAAAAAAATTCCAAACTTTGCTAAAAAAAAAAAAAAAATTGCGCCATTTTTTGATACTCGTAGCGTCTCCATTTTTCATGATCTGGGGTCGGTTGAGGGCTTATTTTTTGCATGCCGAGCTGGCGTTTTTAATTATTCCAATTCGGTGCAGATACGTTCTTTTGATCGCCTGTTATTGCATCGCGGCGACCAAAAAAACGTAATTCTGGCGTTTCGATTTTTTTTCTTATTACGCCGTTTAGCGATCAGGTTAATGCTTTTTTTTATTGATAGATCGGGCGATTCTGAACGTGGCGATACCAAATATGTGTAGGTTTGATTTTTTTAATTGATTTATTTTGATTGGGGCGAAAGGGGGGTGATTTAAACTTTTATATTTTTTTATTCACATTTTTTTTAACTTTTTTTTAAACTTTTGCCATGCTTCAATAGCCTCCATGGGAGGCTAGAAGCAGGCACAGCACGATCGCCTCTGCTACATAGCAGCGATCTGCTGTTCGCTGCTATGTAGTAGAAAATCAGGTGTGCTGTGAGCGCCGACCACAGGGTGGCGCTCACAGCTACCGGCGATCAGTAACCATAGAGGTCTCAAGGACCTCTATGGTTACAATGGAGAAGCATCGCTGACCCCCAATCATGTGACGGGGGTCGGCGATGCGCTCATATCTGGCCGCCCGGCCGGATGCAGTAGTTAAATGCCGCTGTCTGCGTTTGACAGCGGCATTTAACTAGTTAATAGCGGCGGGTGAATCGCGATTTCAACCGCCGCTATTGCGGGCACATGTCAGCTGTTCAAAACAGCTGACATATCCCGGCTTTGATGCGGGCTCACCGCGGAGCCCTGCATCAAAGCAGGGGAGCTGACCTCGGTCGTACTATCCCGTCCGATGTCAGTAAGGGGTTAATATATAATTTAAAAAAAAAAAAACACGCACTTTAAGCTCAATAAAAAGGATTTTATTTAGCAAGCCTTAAAAAGACATGCAGGGTTTAAAACTGACGCGTTTCTGGTGTCAAGGACGCCCTTATAGTATAGAAAGAACAACAAGTCTTTTTAAACTAGCCAGGATCAATCACAGAGATCTGTGATAATCAAAGATGCATCTTTTGATTGATCCTGGCTAGTCCTATGGACTTTAGATGACACCGCCCTCTTACCATTCTTCAGTCTAATCACTGCATTTAAAATTAGTGCGATTATCACAGAGAAAAAAATCAGCTATAAAAAATAGTTAAGAACTCCTCTAACCTTGGATGGAATTGCATATCCAAATTTTGGATATAACAATTATCCTGCATACTTTTTCTTTTTTGTGGATCCACCCAAACCTATAGTGACCTCACATCCAAGGTACCCATTGAAAAATAATTTTATACCTTTCTGTAAGAAAACATCCAGCTGGTCAGCACATATGGCCTTTAACTCCTTCTCCGATTTGTCTTTTCGTACCAAAGCAATAACGTAGTTCGCTAAAGCTGATGGGTCGGCATCACATCTGTTAAAAAGGAAATTATTGGTTACAGTAAAGAACACAAAATAAATCTAAAACATAAAAAATCTCAGTCACAGATAAAACAAATATTACACGGCCACACACAGTCCCAGCATCCACAGGGACAAACTGATCTGTAAAAAAAAAAATGGATTCTACTCTTTTTTTTTTTTTTTTTCATTTTACAAATACTTAAATACTTCATATTTCCTATTATAGGTGGTGAAATCCTAGGACCCAGAAGGTCCAGGACTACACAAATCTTCACCAGACTGTGAAACCACCAACTACTAGCTGTAGGACCGAGAACTTACATCCCAAAAGAGGAGTGATTATCCAGAAAACTCTGTTCTCAGGGATGAGCTGTAAATATTTTCAGATTTGGGAAAGTTCGGAAATATCCTATAAATGATAAATGTCTGTTCTGTTCCTGATCTAAGGATCTCGGCTTTTAGTGGGGATGAATCTGTGCTGCACTTTATGCACATGCTCAGTAGTGACCAGTGCGGTGGAGTCAATGAGGCAAATTGAGGAGTCAGATGTTTGACTTAAGGTACCTTCACACTGAACGATATCGCTAGCGATCCGTGACGTTGCAGCGTCCTGGCTAGCGATATCGTTGTGTTTGACAGGCAGCAGTGATCAGGATCCTGCTGTGCCATCGTTGGTCGGAGCAGAAAGGCCAGAACTTTATTTCGTCGCTGGATCTCCCGTAGACATCGCTGAATCGGCGTGTGACGCCGATTCAGCGATGTCTTCACTGGTAACCAGGGTAAACATCGGGTTACTAAGTGCAGGGCCACGCTTAGTAACCCGATGTTTACCCTGGTTACCAGCGTAAACGTGAAAAAAACCAAACACTACATACTTACATTCCGGTGTCTGTGCCCTGCCGCTGTGCTTCTCTGCACTGTGTAAGCGCCGGCCGGAAAGCAGAACACAGCGGTGACGTCACCGCTGTGCTTTCCGGCTGGGGCTTACACAGTGCAGGGAAGCAGAACGCCGGGGGACAGACACCGGAATGTAAGTATGTAGTGTTTGGTTTTTTTTACGTTTACGCTGGTAACCAGGGTAAACATCGGGTTACTAAGCGCGGCCCTGTGCTTAGTACCCCGATGTTTACCCTGGTTACCAGGGGACTTCGCATAGTTGGTCGCTGGAGAGCTGTCTGTGTGACAGCTCTCCAGCGGCCACACAGCGACGCTGCAGCGATCAGGATTGTTGTCTAGATCGCTGCAGCGTCGCTAAATGTGACGGTACCTTTACTGAGGCCATAGCCCCGTAGTAGTAAAAATGTCACTTCTGACTCTCCTCATCCCCACTGATTAATGCAGGCAGACCACTAATCACAGAAGTCTTCTCCGCACTTGGTACCAGGTAGAAGTACTCAGTCGGCAACGAAGGAATAACACTTTTTTTTTGTTTGTCCAGCCTTGAGGTTTCCAACATCTTAGAAAGTTCAAATTGGCACCTGGAGTGCTCAGATTGGCTCCTATTGTCTATAGTAATGTCTCCACTCTTGAGAAGATCTCATACAAGATCCCCCTCAAAAGTTGTCAATTGTAAATAGACTATTGTTATCTTATAAGGAGATGGCATTCCATTAATATTTTGGAGACACCCACAGACCTAAGAGGGAAGGGGTGCAACCGCTTAATTTCCAGTATAGGCCAGGCAACATGAGGCCAGTGATGACATGTACTGGTGATACACCATCTCCTTATGAGACATAAGCTCTATAAGACAAAAGTCATCATTTCTGAAGCGTGAAGCAGAAAAGTACCAGAACCCAAAAGGGGCACGATCGCATGATCTATCATTCTGTAGAGGTATAGCAGGTTTCTATAATTGGAGGTACAATGGAGGCAGGTCTGTTACCACTGGTTAGTACATAAGTCGTGATGTTAAATAATTGTACAATATGTCACCAGCAGTACATCTATGCATCTTGCTAACCTCAATACCATCACAATGGAAACAGCAGTAGAGGAAGCTATGACAAGAGAGGACTGTCCGATCCAAGGCTAGGCTTGAAAATACTAAATAATACCATCAGACATGTGACCTCAGCCCTAGTTATCTGCACCATCAACCTTACCAGGTACGGATCAGCAGATTCAAGCACATCTTCACCACAGATCAGAAGCGTATGATCTGCATAGCACATCTGTTACTGTTACGGCTTTTCTATGCAGGTCTACATTTTGTAGAAGGTCTATTCTATGTTTGCAGATTTACATAGTAACATAGTTATTTAGGTTGAAGGAAGACTTTAAGTCCATCTAGTTCAACCAATAGCCTAACCTAACATGCCCCAACATGTTGATCCAGAGGAAGGCAAAAAATAAACCCATGTGGCAAAGAGTAAGGTCTCTTTCACACTTCCGTCTTTCTCCACAAGTCGAAATACGTCTGTTTGTGAAAAAAACAGGATTCTGCAAATTTGTATTCAGGATGCTGTTTTTTTTGTGCCCTAAAGCTGCAGATATTGTAGCTCTTCCCACTACGTGACAGAAGCTCTTGTACCCACATGCCTGACAACTACAAGTGCTTCTCACTAAATTAGAATATCAAAAAAGTTCATTTATTTCAGTTCTTCAACACAGAAAGTGAATCTCATTATATAGAGCCATTACAGAGTACGGTAATCCATTTCAAGCGTTTACTTCTGTTAATGTTGATGATTATAGCTTACAGCTAATGAAAACCCAAAAGTCATTATCTCCGTAAATTAGAATTAACAAAAAAACACCTGCAAAGGCTTCCTAAGCATTTAAAAAGGTCCCTTAAGCTACTTTCACACTAGCGTCGTGCACTGCACGTCGCTATGCGTCATTTTGGAGAAAAAACGCATCCTGCAAAAGTGCTTGCAGGATGCGTTTTTTTTCCATTGACTTACATTAGCGACGCATTGCCCCATGTCGCAACAGTCGTGCGACGGTTGCATCAGACCGTCACCACCAAAAAAGTTGCTTGTAACTGTTTTTTGGTGCGTCGTGTCCGCCATTTCCGACCACGCATGCGCGGCCAGAACTCCGCCCCCTCCTCCCCGCACTTCACAATGGGGCAGCAGATGCGTAGAAAAACAGCATCCACTGCCCCTGTTGTGCGGCGCTTCCACAGTATGCGTCTGTGCACGACGCTAATGTGAAAGTAGCCTTAGTCTGTTTCAGTAGGATCCACAATCATGGGGAAGACTGCTCACTTCACAGATGTCCAGAAGGCAGTCACTGACACACTCCACAAGGAGGGTAAGCCACAAAAGGTCATTGCTAAAGATACAGAGTGCTGTATCCAAGCATGTTAATGGAAAGTTGACTGGAGGGAAAAAGTGTGGTAGAAAAAGGTGCAAAAGCAACCGGGATAACTGCAGCCTTGAAAGGATTGTTAAGAAAAGGCCATTCAAATATTTTGGGGGAGATTCACAAGGAGAGGACTGCTGCTGGAGTCATTGCTTCAAGAGCCACCATACACAGACATATCAGGACATGGGCTACAAGTATCGCATTTCTTGTGTCATGCCACTCATGACCAATGGACAACGGCAGAAGCATCTTACCTGGGCCAAGGAGAAAAAGAACTGGACTGTTGCTCAGTGGTCCAAGGTGTTGTCTTCAAATGAAAGTAAATTTTGCATTTCAATTGGAAATCAAAGTCTGGAGGAAGAGTGGAGAGGCACACAATCCAAGCTAATGTCTAGTTAGTGTGACATTTCCACAATCAGTGATGGTTTGGGGAGCGATGTCATCTGCTGGTGTAGGTCCACTGTGTTTTATCAAAACCAAAGTCAGCGCAGCCATCTACCACTAAATTTTAGAGCACTTCATGCTTCCCTCTGCCGACAAGCTTTTTGGAAATGGAAATGTAATTTTCCAGCAGAACTTGGCACCTGTCCACATTGCCAAAAGTGCCAATACCTGGTTTAAAAACAACACTATCCCTGTGCTTGATTGACCAGCAAACTCGCCTGACCTTAACCCCATAGATAATCTATGGGGTATTGTCAAGAGGAAGAAGAGAGTCACCAGACCTAACAATGCAGAAGAGCTGAAGGCTGCTATCAAAGTAACCTGGGCTTCCATAACACCTCAGCAGTGCCACAGGCTGATCGCCTCCATGCCACGCCGTATTGATGAAGCAATTGATGCAAAAAGAGCCCAGACCAAGTACTGAGTGCATTTACTGAACATACATTTCAGTAGGCCAACATTTCAGATTTTAAAATCATTTTTCAAGCTGGTGTTTTAAAGTATTCTAATTTACTGAGATAATGACACTTGGGTTTTCATTGGCTGTAAGCCATAATCATCAACATTAACAGAAATAAATCACTCTTTGTAATGAATAATATATATATATATATATATATATATATATATATATATATATATATATATATATATATATATATATATATATATATATTTGTCTAAGGGGTACTTCCGTCTTTCTGTCGGCAACTTCCGTCACGGTTATTCGTTCGCTGATTGGTCTCGCCAGCTGCCTGTCATGGCTGCCGCGACCAATCAGCGACGGGCACAGTCCGATTAGTCCCTCCCTACTCCCCTGCAGTCACTGCCCGGCGCCCACTCCATACTCCCCGCAGTCACGGCTCACACAGGGTTAATGCCAGCGGTAACGGACCGCGTTATGCCTCGGGTAACTCACTCCGTTACCGCCGCTATTAACCCTGTGTGACATCTAATGTTAAAAATAATTAAAAAAAAAAAAAAAAATTATATACTCACCTTCCGCCGCCTTTCCGACGCTCCGGTGACGCTCCGGTGACCGGTCCATGCAAGCGGCAGGTTTCAGTGCTAAGGTTGGTGTGTGACAAGGACCTGCCATGACGTCACGGTCATGTGACCGCGACCTCATTACAGGCCCTGCGCGAGAAGGACCTGCCGTGACGTCACGGTCATGTGACCGCGACGTCATCACACCCTCGGACCGGAAGCTGCCGCCTTAACCGAACACAGGCGACAGAACTACAAGGGGCCCCTCGGAAGGTGAGTATATGTTTATTTTTTATCCTGTGACATACGTGGCTGGGCAATATACTGCGTGGCTGGGCAATATACTGCGTGGCTGGGCAATATACTGCGTGGCTGGGCAATATACTGCGTGGACATGCATATTCTAGAATACCCGATGCGTTAGAATCGGGCCACCATCTAGTATAATATATGAGATTTACTTTTCGTATTGAAGAACTGAAATAACTTTTTGATGATATTCTAATTTTGTGAGAAGCACCTGTCCATTCACAACCGTACCCATATGCCTGACAACTACATTCACAACCGTATCCAGCAGAATCTCATGCCAGACAAAATGATAAACTGATGACTTGGGCTGTGCCATCTTGGAGCAGTATAAAGATACACACTGTTAGCCTATATCAACACTGTGTGTTTTGCAGCTTTTTATGCCAATTAAAAGCTGCTCTTTACAGTACTAGCAAAAGTGATGACGTTTCAGAAATCTCATGCACACACTTTTTTCTTGACCGAATTGGAAAACTTCTGTTTTTTAAAATCTGTTCTTTTTTGCAAACCAATGTGTTAAAGTGATCAACGCCCTACCAATTCAACTTCCCTCTGCTGTTTTTACATTTGCATTTTTTTTTTTCTCGTCACCATAGTTCTTGTCAGCTTTTATTGTTCAGAAAAGTCACTATTTTCTTCAGACTTAAACTTATTCCCCTAAATAATTGGCCAAATCACCATTTTGCCCAAAAATGTTTTATGATTTCACATAAGTCTTGCACTGTTGGCTCAAAACCTTGTATGGTTTATTCTTGCAATGCAAAGCTGAAGTATGGGATCCTGAAAACACCAAGAAAATCAGCAAATAACAGCTAAAGCAGTGTTTTGGCTGCAATTTTTTTATTTATTGACGGCTAAGAGATTAGGCTTTAGCTGCAGAAAAAAAACACATGTGAACATAGGCTTACTTTCTTTCCCATTAGGCCCATAAAAAAAACTCACGCCAACAAACTGCGCACATACCCTAATTAGCAGCTATCACCCTAAACTGTGCATACGTAGAAAGCAGTCATTCAGTGGCAATACCATGGACTATAGTTGTGCAGAAAGTAACCAGGGATTTCGAATTGGGGTTGTAGTTATTAACCTTACACTGCCCACAGATATCAGATGATTGGCCAAGGAAAGGGCTGATTTTGTGGCCAGACATTTCTTCAGCAGCTGCCATCATAAAGAACATCCAGATGAAAGCTCGTTTTTGGAATCTGGCAGCGCGAATCTCCCAGATTAAGAGAGCCGCTTAGGCTATGATCACACATGGCATTTTTTTCTGCACAGAAAAAGCGTTTTACATTACCAGCAAAAGCTGGGATTTCACAATTCTCCTGCACACACTTTGCTTTTTCCTGACAAAGGGCTCTTGCCCAAGGCCATATTTTCGGTCCGAGTGCATTTTCCAAGTGTTAGTCTATGGGGCTGTGAACATGTCAGATTTTCTCTTTGTTCCAAGCCAATCTGAGGAATAAATAATAGCATAGCAGAGTTGAATTATCAAATCGCACTCGGCCATGCAAGGAGTCCACTGACATTGGACTGCACTTGGATGACATCTGAGCGCAGTCTGATTTTCACAGATGACAGATTTAAGAAGATGGGGAAATATTCCCCACCCCCCCATCTCCACCTCATCCAATGTGCATAAAATCGGCCCAATTTTCTCAGATGAGGAAGTACACGGTCACTGACACTTAAGCTTAAAATTTGAGCACTACAGCGTTCTTGAAAATCTGCAACATGTCAATTCTTTCACCTACAGAAAATAAGAAAGTGCAAAAATGCTGCAAAGAATGTGAACAGTATAACATTTGTGCTGCATTTGTGGTGAATACAACTTGTTAACCTGTACTGCACACACATCACAAGTAATCCTCCTGAGACAGCAATTTGCTGCGGTTTTACTAAGGATTTAGTTGCAAAAACACCACAACGTGAACATACCTTTACAAAGCTTCATGACATGCGCTGCGGCAGCTGCGTTCCTGAAAAGCGCCGTATATATACGGCACCATGATCGCGCAGGCTCACTCTGAGCGCCGCCATGATCAAGTGCGGGCGTCAGCTCTATGAGAACTGAAACTCTAAAGTAACGCCCGCTATCTGTGCTAGCACCGATCGTGGACTGTTAACCCCTCTTTTAACTATAGTGACAGCGACATCGAGGGGCATCGCAGAAGGAGGGAGCTCCCTCTGTGCTCCAGTCAGCACAACGTGATCATGTTGTGCCAATGGTCTCCGTGGTGAGCCCTGGCCAGAAGGCGGCAGCGGGGGGGGGGGGGGGGGGGGGTTTCACCCAGGGATGGTAAGGGATCTGTAAGCTCCTGCTCGGAGTAAAGCAATGCACTGTTCAAACACCCTGCAATGAAGAAGCACTACATATCAGCAATCAGTCATTGGAAAGTTGATGTCCCATCCTGTAAAAAAGTTTAAAAAGCTATTAATAATATTAACAAAAAAAAAAAATCCAATAAATACAAGAAAAACAAACACTGGCGCTTCCCACCAAAAGTACCCCTCAGCAGCTGTAATCACAACAGAGAGGGTGCCAATTCTGTTAGTGGAAAAGCTACAAGAAAATAAGTGAAACCACGCTTGAGGGCAAGTAATCTAGAAACCAAAAAATACATTTATGAAAAAAATATGTTGGCTCTGTATATAGATTATTATTAAAAATAAAATAAAAAAATACACATTTGGTATCGCCGAATGTGGAATGACCCGACCTATAAAAAACGGTCCCACTAGTTAACCCCTTAATTTAACATTTTAAAATAAAACAATTTTAAAAAAGGCAAAAAGCTATGCTTTATCATCATACCAACAAAAAGTAGAAAACGCAATAAAAAAAAGACTAATGTAAATAAAAATACTATCGTTGAAAACGTCATATTGTCCTGCAAAAAAAGCTACCATACAGCTCCATCAGCGGAAAAAAAAAAAAAAAAGTTGTAGCTCTCAGAATAAAGCAATGCAAAAATTATTATTTTTTCCATAAAATAGGTATTATTGTGTAAGCGCCAAAATATACAAACGATATAAATGGGGTATCGCTGTAATCGTACTGACCCAAAACAATACAACTGCCTTATCAATTTTACACATGCAAAAACGGCATAAAAATAAAAACAACAATTGCTGGTCTTTGTTCATTCTGCCTCCCAAAACTCGGAATAGAAAAATGTCATGTGCCCGAAAAGGGTACCAATAAAAAAAAAAAAAAAAGTCAACTAGCCCTGCAAAAAAAAAAAGAAAAAAAAAGGTTGTCACATAACAGTTAACAGAAATATGAGGTAATTAACCCCTTAATCCCGTTTGACGTACTATCCCGTCAAGGTGACCTGGGACTTAATTCCCGGTGACGGGATAGTACGTCATACGCGATCGGCCGCGCTCACGGGGGGAGCGCGGCCGATCGCGGCCGGGTGTCAGCTGCATATCGCAGCTGACATCCGGCACTATGTGCCAGGAGCGGTCACGGACCGCCCCCGGCACATTAACCCCCGGCACACCGCGATCAAACATGATCGCGGTGTACCGGCGGTATAGGGAAGCATCGCGCAGGGAGGGGGCTCCCTGCGGGCTTCCCTGAGACCCCCGGAGCAACGCGATGTGATCGCGTTGCTGCGAGGGTCTCCTACCTCCTTCCTGGCTGCAGGTCCCGGATCCAAGATGGCCGCGGCATCCGGGTCCTGCAGGGAAGGAGGTGGCTTACCGAGTGTCTGCTCAGTGCAGACACTTGGTAAGCCTGCAGCCCTGCACAGCAGATCGCAGATCTGGCAGAGTGCTGTGCACACTGCCAGATCAATGATCTGTGATGTCCCCCCCTGGGACAAAGTAAAAAAGTAAAAAAAAAATTTTTCCACATGTGTAAAAAAAAAAGAAAAAAAATCCTAAATAAATAATAAAAAAAAAAATATATATTATTCCCATAAATACATTTCTTTATCTAAATAAAAAAAACAAAACAATAAAAGTACACATATTTAGTATCGCCGCGTCCGTAACGACCCAACCTATAAAACTGCCCCACTAGTTAACCCCTTCAGTAAACACAGTAAGAAAAAAAGAAAAAAAACGAGGCAAAAAACAACGCTTTATTACCATACCGGCGAACAAAAAGTGGAATAACACGCGATCAAAAAGACTGATATAAATATCCATGGTACCGCTGAAAACGTCATCTTGTCCCGCAAAAAACAAGCCGCCATACAGCATCATCAGCAAAAAAATAAAAAAGTTATAGTCCTGAGAATAAAGCGATACCAAAATAATTATTTTTTCTATAAAATAGTTTTTATCGTATAAAAGCGCCAAAACATAAAAAAATGATATAAATGAGGTATCGCTGTAATCGTACTGACCCGTCGAATAAAAGCACTTTATCAATTTTACCAAACGCGGAACGGTATAAACGCCTCTCCCAAAAGAAATTCATGAATAGCAGGTTTTTGGTCATTCTGCCTCACAAAAATCGGAATAAAAAGCGATCAAAAACGGTCACGTGTCCGAAAATGTTACCAATAAAAACGTCAACTCGTCCCGCAAAAAACAAGACCTCACATGACTCTGTGGAGCAAAATGTGGAAAAATTATAGGTCTCAAAATGTGGAGACGCAAAAACTTTTTTGCTATAAAAAGCGTCGCTGGTTTCACACTTGCGTTTTTGTCTGCAGCGTTTTTTGCACAAAAAAACGCATGCGTTTTTTCCCTATATTTAACATTGAAAACGCATGCGTTTTTTTTCTGCATGCGTTCATTTTCAGAAATACAACCTGCAGTATTTTCTTGCGTTTTTAAGCACATGCGTTTGTTTGCGTTAAAAACGCATGCGTTTTTATTGGAAAAAAACAGAAAACACACTGAAAAGCCACCCACCACCATCAAGGTGATAAAGGGATCCAAACCCTAACCCTAACTCTACCCCTAACCGTTTAATGAACATTTTCTGACAGTCATAGTGCCACGTATTTAAGTGCCACGTATTTAAGTGCCACGTATTTCAGTGCCACGTATTTCAGTGCCACGTATTTCAGTGCCACGTATTACGTATTTCAGTGCCACGTATTTAAGTGCCACGTATCACGTATTTCAGTGCCACGTATCACGTATTTCAGTGTCACATATTTTAGTACCACGTATTTCAGTGCCACGTATTTCAGTGCCACGTATTTCAGTGCCACGTATCACGTATTTCAGTGCCACGTGTTTCAGTGCCACGTATTTAAGTGCCACGTATCACGTATTTCAGTGCCACGTATTTCAGTGCCACGTATTTCAGTGCCACGTATTTCAGTGCCACGTATCACGTATTTCAGTGCCACGTATTTCAGTGCCACGTATTTCAGTGCCACGTATTTCAGTGCCACGTATTTCAGTGCCACGTATTACGTATTTCAGTGCCACGTATTTAAGTGCCACGTATCACGTATTTCAGTGCCACGTATTTCAGTGTCACATATTTTAGTACCACGTATTTCAGTGCCACGTATTTCAGTGCCACGTATTTCAGTGCCACGTATTTCAGTGCCACGTATTTCAGTGCCACGTATCACGTATTTCAGTGCCACGTGTTTCAGTGCCACGTATTTAAGTGCCACGTGCCACATATTTCAGTGCCACGTATTTCAGTGCCACGTATTTCAGTGCCACGTATTTCAGTGCCACATATTTCAGTCACGTTTAGGGTTAGGGTTAGGGGTAGGGTTAGGGCTAGGGTTGGAGGTAAAGTTAGGGTTGGGGCTAAAGTTAGGGTTAGGGTTTGGATTACATTTACGGTTTGGATTAGGGTTGGGACTAGAATTATGGGTGTGTCAGGGCTAGGGGTGTGGTTAGGGTTACCGTTGGGATTAGGGTTAGGGGTGTGTTTGGGTTAGGGTTTCAGGTAGAATTGGGGAGTTTCCACTGTCCAGGCACATCAGGGGCTCTCCAAGCGCGACATGGCGTCCAATCTCAATTCCAGCCAATTCTGCGTTGAAAAAGTAAAACAGTGCTCCTTCCCTTCCGAGCTCTCCCATGCGCCCAAAAAGGGGTTTACCCCAACATATGTGTTATCAGCGTACTCGGGACAAATTGAACAACAACTTCTGGGGTCCAAGTTCTCTTGTTATCCTTAGGAAAATAAAAATTTGGGGGGCTAAAAATCATTTTTGTGGGAAAAAAAATATGTTTTATTTTCACGGCTCTGCGTTATAAACTGTAGTGAAACACTTGGGGGTTCAAAGTTCTCACAACACATCTAGATAAGTTCCTTGGGAGGTCTAGTTTCCAATATGGGGTCACTTGTGGGGGGTTTGTACTGTTTGGGTACATCAGGGGCTCTGCAAATGCAACATGACGCCTGCAGACCAATCCATTTAAGGCTGCATTCCAAATGGCGCTCCTTCCCTTCCGAGCTCTGTCATGCACCCAAACAGTGGTTCCCCCCCACATATGGGGTATCAGCGTACTCAGGACAAATTGGACAACAACTTTTGGGGTCTAATTTATCCTGTTACCCTTGTGAAAATACAAAACTGGGGGCTAAAAAATCATTTTTGTGAAAAAAAAAAGGAATTTTTATTTTCACGGCTTTGCGCTATAAACTTTAGTGAAACACTTGGGGGTTCAAAGTTCTCAAAACACATCTAGATAAGTTCCTTGGGAGGTCTAGTTTCCAATATGGGGTCACTTGTGGGGGGTTTGTACTGTTTGGGTACATCAGGGGCTCTGCAAATGCAACGTGACGGCTGCTGACCAATCCATTTAAGTCTGCATTCCAAATGGCGCTCCTTCCCTTCCGAGCTCTGTCATGCGCCCAAACAGTGGTTCCCCCCCACATATGGGGTATCAGCGTACTCAGGACAAATTGGAAAACAAATTTTGGGGTCTACTTTATCCTGTTACCCTTGTGAAAATACAAAACTGGGGGCTAAAAAATCATTTTTGAGAAAAAAAAAATATATATTTTCACGGCTCTGCGTTATAATCTGTAGTGAAACACTTGGGGGTTCAAAGCTCTCAAAACACATCTAGATAAGTTCCTTAGGGGGTCTACTTTCCAAAATGGTGTCAATTGTGGGGGGTTTCAATGTTTAGGCACATCAGGGGCTCTCCAAACGCAACATGGCGTCCCATCTCAATTCCAGTCAATTTTGCATTGAAAAGTCAAATGGCGCTCCTTCCCTTCCAAGCTCTGCCATGCGCCCAAACAATGGTTTACACCCACATATGGGGTATCAGCGTACTCAGGACAAATTGCACAACATTTTTTGGGGTCCAATTTCTTCTCTTACCCTTGGGAAAATAAAAAATTGGGGGCAAAAAAATCATTTTTGTGAAAAAATATGATTTTTTATTTTTACGGCTCTGCATTATAAACTTCTGTGAAGCACTTGGTGGGTCAAAGTGCTCACCACACATCTAGATAAGTTCCTTAGGGGGTCTACTTTCCAAAATGGTGTCACTTGTAGGGAGTTTCAATGTTTAGGCACATCAGGGGCTCTCCAAACGCAACATGGCGTCCCATCTCAATTCCAGTCAATTTTGCATTGAAAAGTCAAATGGCGCTCCTTCCCTTCCAAGCTCTGCCATGCACCCAAACAATGGTTTACACCCACATATGGGGTATCAGCGTACTCAGGACAAATTGCACAACATTTTTTGTGGTCCAATTTCTTCTCTTACCCTTGGGAAAATAAAAAATTGGGGGCAAAAAGATCATTTTTGTGAAAAAATATGATTTTTTATTTTTACGGCTCTGCATTATAAACTTCTGTGAAGCACTTGGTGGATCAAAGTGCTCACCACACATCTAGATAAGTTCCTTAGAGGGTCTACTTTCCAAAATGGTGTCACTTGTAGGGAGTTTCAATGTTTAGGCACATCAGGGGCTCTCCAAACACAACATGGCATCCCATCTCAATTCCAGTCAATTTTGCATTGAAAAGTCAAATGGCGCTCCTTCCCTTCCAAGCTCTGCCATGCGCCCAAACAATGGTTTACACCCATATATGGGGTATCAGCGTACTCAGGACAAATTGCACAACATTTTTTGGGGTCCAATTTCTTCTCTTACCCTTGGGAAAATAAAAAATTGGGGGCGAAAAGATCATTTTTGTGAAAAAATATGATTTTTTATTTTTACGGCTCTGCATTATAAACTTCTGTGAAGCACTTGGTGGGTCAAAGTGCTCACCACACATCAAGATAAGTTCCTTAGGGGGTCTACTTTCCAAAATGGTGTCACTTGTAGGGGGTTTCAGTGTTTAGGCACATCAGGGGCTCTCCAAACGCAACATGGCGTCCCATCTCAATTCCAGTCAATTTTGCATTGAAAAGTCAAATGGCGCTCCTTTCCTTCCGAGCTCTGCCATACGCCTAAACAGTGGTTTACCCCCACATATGGGGTATCAGCGTACTCAGGACAAATTGCACAACATTTTTTGGGGTCCAATTTCTTCTCTTACCCTTGGGAAAATAAAAAATTGGGGGCGAAAAGATCATTTTTGTGAAAAAATATGATTTTTTATTTTTACGGCTCTGCATTATAAACTTCTGTGAAGCACTTGGTGGGTCAAAGTGCTCACCACACATCAAGATAAGTTCCTTAGGGGGTCTACTTTCCAAAATGGTGTCACTTGTAGGGGGTTTCAGTGTTTAGGCACATCAGGGGCTCTCCAAACGCAACATGGCGTCCCATCTCAATTCCAGTCAATTTTGCATTGAAAAGTCAAATGGCGCTCCTTTCCTTCCGAGCTCTGCCATACGCCCAAACAGTGGTTTACCCCCACATATGGGGTATCAGCGTACTCAGGACAAATTGTACAACAACTTTGGGGGTCCATTTTCTCCTGTTACCCTTGTTAAAATAAAACAAATTGGAGCTGAAATAAATTTTCTGTGAAAAAAAGTTAAATGTTCATTTTTATTTAAACATTCCAAAAATTCCTGTGAAACACCTGAAGGGTTAATAAACTTCTTGAATGTGGTTTTGAGCACCTTGAGGGGTGCAGTTTTTAGAATGGTGTCACACTTGGCTATTTTCTATCATATAGACCCCTCAAAATGACTTCAAATGAGATGTGGTCCCTAAAAAAAAATGGTGTTGTAAAAATGAGAAATTGCTGGTCAACTTTTAACCCTTATAACTCCGTCACAAAAAAAAATTTTGGTTCCAAAATTGTACTGATGTAAAGTAGACATGTGGGAAATGTTACTTATTAAGTATTTTGCGTGACATATGTCTGTGATTTAAGGGCATAAAAATTCAAAGTTGGAAAATTGCAAAATTTTCAAAATTTTCGCCAAATTTCCATTTTTTTCACAAATAAACGCAAGTTATATCGAATAAATTTTACGACTAACATGAAGTACAATATGTCACGAGAAAACAATGTCAGAATCGCCAAGATCCGTCAAAGCGTTCCAGAGTTATAGCCTCATAAAGGGACAGTGGTCAGAATTGTAAAAATTGGCCCTGTCATTAACGTGCAAACCACCCTCGGGACTTAAGGGGTTAAAGCTCTCAAAATATGGAGATTCAAAAACTGGTTTAGGCAATAAAAAGTGCTCAGTGTAAAGCACAGGATAAATGTGATCCCTAATGTTATGTAAAATGTTCCCAACAAAAGCTTCACCTCAATTCACAAAAAAGCAAGTCCCCACTCAGGTCTGTCATCTCACTCCACAGCACTGCCTCACCACTGAGCATGTACATAAAGTGCAGCGATTCATCTCCACTAAAAGCCAAGATCCTTGGATCAGGAACAGAACAGACATTTAGGGTATGTGTCCACGGTCAGGTTTGCTTCAGGCTTTGGTCAGGATTTTATGCAAGTAAAATCCTGACCAAAACTGCACCTGAGGTCACTGGCAGGTCACCTGCGGTGTACCTGCGTGTTTTGCTCATTGTAGCAACATGCTGCGTTTTGAAAAAACGCACCGCGCATGCGTTTTCGCTGCAAAAACACATGCGTTTTTTAACGCATAGTGGAGTCGGGATTTCATGAAATCCCATCCACTATGCTGTAACATCTGGATGCTGCGTTTTTGACGCTGCGGAAAAACGCAGCGTCAAAAACGCAGCGTTTCCTGAACGTGGAAACATACCCTTATAGGACTTATCATAACTTGCCCAAATTCTTATGAAAACATTTACAGCACATCCTGCATTATAGTACTGTACCCAATGTATTATATATTTTCAGAGTCTGAGTCAGTCCACTTTATATCAATTCTGACACCGCAGAACTGACTACAATGTACTACTGGTCCCTACAACGGCAGTTTGCAATTTTCACTCAGCAACATCCACTGCTGCTTGTTTCTGGAAAACACCCATGGAGTCAAAATCATCACTACACCTATAGATAAATTCTCAAGGGGGTATAATTTCCAAAATGGGGTCACTTGAGGGGGGATTCTGCTTTACTAGCACATAGGGGCTCTGTGTATGGAATCCGCAAACTAGTCTAGGAAAATCTGCGCTCCAAAAGGCAAATAACATTCCGTCTCTCCTGAGTGTCTCCATATGGCTAAGCAGTACTATACAGCCACATTTGGGGTATTGCCACATTCAGCAATTCAGCAGAAATTGTGAAAATATTTACCCATTTATCTGTGTGAAAATGCAAAAACTGGGGCTAAAACAAAATTTTGCTGGTAAAAATGTATATATTTTTTATTCACTGCCCAATGGTATCAAATTATGTGACACCTGTGGTGTCAATATGATCACTGCACCCCTAGATTAATCAAGAGGTGTAGTTTGTAAAAAGGGGTTACGCTGTTCTGGCAAATCAGCGTCTTAGCCAATGTGACATGGCGCTTTCAAACTAGTCCAGCAAAATCTGAGCTGTAAGATATCGATTCTTCCCTTAATGAGCTTTGCACTGTGCCTCAAAAGTAGTACTACCCTACATATGGGGTACTGGAGTACTCAGGAGTAGTGTTGAGCGATACCTTCCGATACTTGAAAGTATCGGTATCGGATAGTATCGGCCGATACCCGAAAAATATCGGATATCGCCGATCCCGATACCAATACAAGTCAATGGGACTCAAGTATCGGAAGGTATCCTGGATGGTTCCCAGGGTCTGAAGGAGAGGAAACTCTCCTTCAGGCCGTGGGATCCATCTTCATGTAAAAAATAAAGAATTAAAATAATAAATATGGATATACTCACCTCTCCGGCGGCCCCTGGACCTTACCGCTGTAACCGGCAGCCTCCGTTCCTAAGAATGAGCGCGTGAAGGACCTGCGATGACGTCGCGGCTTGTGATTGGTCGCGTGAGCGGTCACGCGACCAATCAGAAGCCGCGACATCATCGAAGGCCCTTCACGCGCTCATTCTTAGGAACGGAGGCTGCCGGTTACATCGGTAAGGTCCAGGGGCCGCCGGAGAGGTGAGTATACCCATATTTTTTATTTTAATTCTTTATTTTTTACATGAAGATGGATCCGATTCCGATTTCCGATATCACAAAAGTATTGGAACTCGGTATCGGAATTCCGATACCGCAAGTATCGGCCGATACCTGATACTTGTGGTATCGGAATGCTCAACACTACTCAGGAGAAATTGAACAACAAATTTTGGGGTCCATTTTTTTCTATTACCCTTGTGAAAATAAAAAAGAAAATGGTGTCTAAAGTAAACTTTTTGTGAAAAAAAAAGTTAAGGGTAAGTGCACACGGTCAGTAAACATTGCAGGTTGGACGCTGCATACTTGTGAAGCGTCCAGATGTTACAGCATAGTGGATGCGATTTCAAGAAACCCCATGCCCACTATGCATCCGGAGACACGCGTCTTTCCAGACGGCAGCATGTCAATTTCTCTTGCGGAGACGTGAGCCTCCAGAAGAGAAATTTCACCCGTACAATGTATTGGACACGGTGATTCCGCATGGTTCAGTGATCACATGCGGAATCACCTGCGTTCAATACCCAGCAGCGCTTTGGATGCAGACGACATGTGCTACGTCCAAAGTGCTGTCAATTACTCAACGTCTGAACATAGCCTAAGGCTATGTGCACACGTTCAGGAAAGTGTGCAGAAATTTCCTGAGCAAATCAGAACCACTTTCGCAGGAAATCCGCACGCGTATTTTTTGCAGATTTTACATGTTTTTCCCCGGAGCTTCCCAATGCAATAATATAGCGGGAAATCCGCAACAATCCGCAAAATTAATGAACATACTGCGTTTTTTTCCGCAATGCATTTTTATCACTGAAAAAAAATGCAACATGTGCACAAAAATGGCGGAATGGATTAAAAATGATGGGATGCGTAATATAAGCTTTTTAAAGCATTTTTGCAGCGGAAAACCGCCGAAAAAAAGTGCAAAAAATCTGGAACGTATGCACATATGAAAAAATGAACATTTAGCCTTCCACATTCCACTAATTCCTATGAAACACCTGAAGGATTAGTAAACTTCTTGAATGTGGTTTTGAGCCCCTTGAGGGGAGCAGTTATTAGAATGGTGTCACTTTAGGGTATTTTCTATCATATAGACCCCTCAATGTCACTTTAAAAGTGAGGTGGTCCCTAAAAAAAGGATTTTCGAAATTTTGTTGCAAAAATTCGAAATCGCTGGTCAACTTTTAACCATTATAAAGTCCATAACTAGAAAAAAAGAAAAAAAAAAATTGTGGGACATGTGGAAAATATTATCTATTTTGTGTGATATATCTCTATGATTTAAGGGCATAAAAATTAAATTTTAAAATTGCAACGTTTAAAATATTTATGTCACATTTCCAATGTTTTCACAAATAAACGCAAGACATATTGAACAAATGTTACTGCCATCTTGAAGTACAATATGTCGCGAGAAAAATAAGATCTCAGGATCAGTAGGATCCGTTCTAGAGTTATGACCACATAAAGTGACACTGGACAGAATTAAAAATATTGGCCGGGTTAGGAAGGTGAAAACAGGCTGGAGGTGAAGGGGTTAAATGTTACCCACCGAAATGAGTCTAAACACATCAGGCTGATCCCGAAATTGGGGGGCACCACGCTGTCAGGTTTATAAGAGGTTGTCTGATGTGCAATGAAGGTCTGCTCTGCAGGTATGGAAATTACATCCACATGTTCGAGTGATGGCCCAATGCAGGGGAATCGTGACAGTGTGCATATTGCACAATGCCATGATTCAACAGTCTGTAGTGACATAGAAGGACTGCAGACGTCTCACTTCACACCAGACTAACCTTCCAATGCACAAGTTGTAGAGAAAAGCATAAGCATAGAATAGTAGTAGAAGCCCAAGGGGGAAGCACAAGCCACTTATGGATCATTAAGGAATGAGCCACATCTGGTTTGAGCTTCAGGAGTGGGCATTCTCCAGCTATATCCATAGGACTTGGGATGTGAAAACTAGACAGGCGCTTGATGAAGGGCTACATTGTATCACGCTATCAGTCCAGAAGGCGCCAAGGTGTGCCATGTCACCGCATGGGATCTTCATATGTGGCTGCCACATGTACTTAGTATACTTGGAGATGTCACCACATTACAGGACCGTGCCAAGGTTTTAGGCAAGTGAGGAAAAATGCTGCAATGCAAGAAAGCCTTTCAGAAATAGAAGTGTTAGATTATTTTTATCAATTAACAAAATGCAAAGTGAATGAACAAAAGAAATCAAAATCAAATAACTATTTGTTCACCTGCATACATGTACAGTTTCCTATACAAGGAATCAATGGCCCCTTGAGTAGACGGGAACCTAAGTCATCATCCTGGCTGTACACACTGACGGGCACCTAAGTGGCCATCCTGACGGGCGCCTAAGTGGCCATCCTGGCTGTACACACTGACGGGCGCCTGAGTCGCCATCCTGGCTGTACACACTGACGGGCGCCTGAGTGGCCATCCTGGCTGTACACACTGACGGGCGCCTAAGTGGCCATCCTGGCTGTACACACTGACGGGCGCCTAAGTGGCCATCCTGGCTGTACACACTGACGGTCGCTATGTGGACATCCTGGCTGTACACACTGACGGGCGCCTAAGTGGCCATCCTGGCTGTACACACTGACGGGCGCCTAAGTGGCCATCCTGGCTGTACACACTGACGGGCGCCTAAGTGGCCATCCTGGCTGTACACACTGACGGGCGCCTGAGTCGCCATCCTGGCTGTACACACTGACGGGCGCCTAAGTCGCCATCCTGGCTGTACACACTGACGGGCGCTTAAGTGGCCATCCTGGCTGTATACACTGACGGGCGCCTAAGTCTCCATACTGGCTGTACACACTGACGGGCGCCTAAGTCGCCATCCTGGCTGTACACACTGACGGGTGCCTAAGTGGCCATCCTGGCTGTACACACTGATGGGCGCTTAAGTGGCCATCCTGGCTGTACACACTGACGGGCGCCTAAGTCGCCATCCTGGCTGTACAAACTGACGGGCGCCTAAGTCGCCATCCTGGCTGTACACACTGGCGGGCGCCTAAGTCTCCATCCTGACTGTACACACTGACAGGCGCCTAAGTGGCCATCCTGGCTGTACACAATGTCGGGCGCCTAAGTCGCCATCCTGGCTGTACACACTGACGGGCGCCTAAGTCGCCATCCTGGCTGTACAAACTGACGGGCGCCTAAGTCGCCATCCTGGCTGTACACACTGGCGGGCGCCTAAGTCTCCATCCTGACTGCACACACTGACAGGCGCCTAAGTGGCCATCCTGGCTGTACACACTGTCGGGCGCCTAAGTCGCCATCCTGGCTGTACACACTGACGGGCGCCTAAGTCGCCATCCTGGCTGTACACACTGACGGGCGCCTATGTGGCCATCCTGGCTGTACACACTGACGGGCGCTATGTGGCCATCCTGGCTGTACACACTGACGGGCGCCTAAGTCTCCATCCTGACTGTACACACTGACGGGCGCTATGTGGCCATCCTGACTGTACACACTGACGGGCGCCTAAGTCGCCATCCTGGCTGTACAAACTGACGGGCGCCTAAGTGGCCATCCTGGCTGTACACACTGTCGGGCGCCTAAGTGGCCATCCTGGCTGTACACACTGACGGGCGCTATGTGGCCATCCTGGCTGTACACACTGACAGGCGCTATGTGGCCATCCTGGCTGTACACACTGACGGGCGCCTAAGTGGCCATCCTGGCTGTACACACTGTCGGGCGCCTAAGTGGCCATCCTGGCTGTACACACTGACGGGCGCTATGTGGCCATCCTGGCTGTACACACTGACGGGCGCCTAAGTCTCCATCCTGACTGTACACACTGACGGGCGCTATGTGGCCATCCTGACTGTACACACTGACGGGCGCTATGTGGCCATCCTGGCTGTACACACTGACGGGCGCCTAAGTCTCCATACTGGCTGTACACACTGACGGGCGCCTAAGTCTCCATACTGGCTGTACACACTGACGGGCGCTATATGCCATCCTGGCTGTACACACTGACGGGCGCCTAAGTGGCCATCCTGGCTGTACACACTGACGGGCGCCTAAGTTGCCATCCTGGCTGTACACACTGACGGGCACCTAAGTCTCCATACTGGCTGTACACACTGACGGGCGCTATGTGGCCATCCTGGCTGTACACACTGACGGGCGCCTAAGTCTCCATCCTGACTGTACACACTGACGGGCGCCTAAGTCTCCATCCTGGCTGTACACACTGACGGGCGCCTAAGTCTCCACACTGGCTGTACACACTGACAGGTGCCTAAGTCTCCATGCTGGCTGTACACACTGACGGGTGCTATGTGGCCATCCTGGCTGTACACACTGACGGGCGCCTAAGTCGCCATACTGGCTGTACACACTGTCGGGTGCATACTTGGAGCGCAGCAGGAACATAGCATGGACCGAGCCAGTGTAGTAAAGAACAAGCCGTCCTGGCAGTGATGACACAGCCGCCATAGAGCCCTGATCTCAGCATCATAGAGTCCGTCTTACATGAAGACATAGATCAGTGGTCACTTCTCCAGATGTTTGGACCCTCCCTGCCTGCCCAGTGCCTTCTATGATGCGGAGTTGATAGACAAGTGGGGTCACATCAAATATTCAACAGTTTGCTCTCATTCATTGCTACACATCCGCCATTAACCCTGTGTGCACCTCCTGGTGCCTGGGCAGCACATGCCCGCACACACAGACCCCACTGCATACATGGTCAGCCAGGCTCCCCGGTGCCCCCAGCTGTCACCCTCCGGGCACAAAGCCATGCAGCACCGCCCCCTCCCCCAGACTTGTTGCCACCAGGCCCAGTCCCCACCACTCGGCTGCTAGCACTTACATGGGCTCTAGTAACTTGGCCAGCCACGTCTTGAAGGCCTCCACATTCTCTATGAGCATGTCGGCGGCGGAGGCAGGGCTGGGGGTGTGGGGGCCCACTAGCGTGCCAGCAGCGCGAGCGCAGCGCTCATCCTCGTCTCCCGCCGGAATCGGCCTGGTCCCTCGCACACGTCCCTGAGACGCTTCCTGCCCGGCAGCCAGTCTCCGCACTGACCGCACGCCAATTACCGGCTCAACTCCCGTCCCAAGCACGGCACAACTTAGGCAGGCATTAGGGCCTACGATGGGACCGGAAGACGGACAGCTCCAAGCAGCCAACCACAATGCTGGACGTGACGTACGCCGGCCAATGGGCTCTGGCGGGGCGGGACTACAGGCGCTCAGCCATTAGTGGGCGGAGCCACGGCAGAAAGGGTTGTAGTACCGCATGGTGCCAGAGTGCAGCCAGCACACGCGCGGCGGCGGCCACTGCTGTGGTAGTAGTCCTGGTGTGGCGAGAGGGCTCCAATGACAATACACGCTTACTGCCGCCATGCTCACACTTGGCCATTGCAGGACACGTACCCGGGCACCCAATGCTTTAGGCTAGGTGCCCTCACTGCACATGTGGGACCCGTTCATGGAGGGGCAGCAGCTTTCTCACGTCCAACACTTTCACATGTTGCAACAGTATTGCCCAGCTCGAAGTTTGCGTTATTACACTTGTCCCTGCCAGCCCACCCAACATGGGCGACACTGGGACTGAGCATGGCGAAGCCCACCTGTCCAGCGCATCACTAGTGCGTGAATGTCACTATAACTGTACTGCACGCCCTTATTGGGGTAACGCCACAGGCAGAGGCGCAGCGCACGCCCGCGCTCCCATTCCTTAGCGCCACGGTCACACTGTGAGTATTTGGTCAGTATTTTACCTCACTATTTGTAAGCCCAAACCAGGAGAGGAGAAGTAGAACAGAAACACGTCACCACTTCTGTATTTATCACCCACTCCTGGTTTTGGCTTAGGCTACTTTCACACTAGCGTTTTTTGCAATCCGTCGCAATGCGTCGTTTGGCCGAAAAAACGCATCCTGCAAAAGTGCTTGTGTAGCTCCCCCACTGCCGCAGGGCCGAGGGGTACCCGGTACCGGGCCTCTGAGTCTCTGCTCTGGGGTTGTCACGGTGGCTAGGCCCGGTCCGTGACCCTGCCGAGGGGCGTACAGAGAATAATAGATATGGGTAGTGGTGGTGGTGGTGGTGCGGTGCAGTAAATAACGAGGACACCAGGTTGCAGTCTCTTTACCTCTACTGAAGATCTCTGGGTCCTCAGTCCGGAATCCAGATAACCAGGCTGCGCAAGTCCGGCCGGTCCAATGGCACCTCCAGAGTTTTCTTAACAGGTGGAAATCTGTGCCTTCCTTCTAGCGCTAGGTGTTGCGGTCCTTCCCTGCTGTGCTTACGGAAAGTCCCCACAACTGTTGTGTCCGTTTCTTAACTTCCCTCACAACTCGATTAGATGATGTTCTGCTAATCCTCCGTCCCTCCCTGATGTTGCGGTTAGGACGGCACCCGTATGACGGGTAGGCTCGGAGCTCTTCCGGGACCCTAGAGTCGCCCCTCTCCACAAGTTGCACAAGTCCACAAGGACTCTGGGGCGCTGCACTCCCCCCCGGTTAAATCCAGTACTCCTGGACTGGGAAGAAAACAACAATACAGGTTAGCAAAAAGACATACAATTTTGTTGAGTGCAATAACAATAAGTATACTTGAACAGAGCTTCCCTTTATGGGAGGTGAGGACACTTGAACGTTACAAACATGGTTAAATACTTTTAAATAACTTTTCTATAAATAACTCTTTTTTTTTTAGACATTAATTCAACGTTGCCTTTAAGGATGTACACTCTGAATCCACTAAAGACCTTATAACACACTATAAGGCAATTAACTTCATTCCCCTTCTTTAAATCTGCAGGACCGCCTGTCCTAACGGCTCCAGACCTACTGCCTCTCCTTCTTTACAGGACCGCCCCTTTCAGCCCGGGCCTACTGCCTTTTCAACTACTATACACAGTATAGAACATAACATTTACCTTCAGTTTGAAATCACTGAGCTATCTCTATCTGGCTCCTAAGAGGACTCACCACTAACCCCTACGGGTTCACTTCTTGTCCTCGTTCTTCCATCAACATTATCAAACACTTTTCACATTTAACTAGTTAGGTACATTTAACGTGTTCATATCAACATTATTACTTCCTCTTTCCAAGACATTATTGCCACCCAACTGTCTTAAGGCAATACGGTTCATCAGCGCAATACGTGAACATCCCCTTTAAGAGGGGACCAAGTCTTTATTAGGTAGCACATCTTCTCAAGCTACCAGTCCATACTCAGCAAAAGCTCCGGTGCGGTATCTTCGCAAAGAGTCTCTCTTTAAGTAAAACCAGTAGGGAGCACCTTTAATAAGGTGCGAACTATTTACAAGCAGTTTGTATCATGCACTGTTCATGATGGCGGCAGTTTCTTAGTAACGGAGCAAAAGGTAGAAAAACAAACAAAGAGCAATAGGGATCCCGGGTCAACAAAGGGATCCCTTTAAGAGTCAACCCTGGACGGGTTTTAGCAGCAAAACAGCAGAGAAACAAACAGTTAACTATTTACATGTTCAGGTTTCCGAGGTTTAGTTGGACGGCTTCCAGGGCTGTACCTGGCACTTAACCCTTCTTGGCCTGGGAAAAGTGAGGTCCAGGGTTACACCCAGTGCTGGACAAACGCCGTTAATCCGTCTTTCCTTTACAGTTAAATCATGCGCAGCGATGGAGGTCTGCGCAGCTTGAGTATGGGCATTTGCTGCAGCAGAGGTAGCGGCTGCTGCAAGATCATTCACTGGAATGGAGTCAGCAGTTGTGGCACTAGCAGTCACTGGAGTGGTGTCGGTTGTCAGGGCAGGGTCGTCCTTCATACCTGCTTCAGATGCGGTCCCTCCGGTGCCGGTCTGCTCCGTCTCCGCTGGTGTCTGGAACGCTGGTTGCAGGGCCTTACGCTGCGGCGCTGTCATCTCCGTTTGCAGCATCTCGCTTTCCGGCAGGGCCTTGCTTTCTGGCTTCGGAGCGCTGGAACTTCTTTCTTGCTCCGGGCCAGATGAGGCTGCCGACAGATGTCTGGTGAGGCTCCCGTTGATGGTCTTCTTCCTCCCGGCCTCAGTGCTCAGCTGCGTCCGCAGGAGTTGGTGAACCAGCTCGTCCGCTCCGGTCTGCAGGAGGGCAGCGTCAACTGTGGAGGTCTGGCTGCGGTGCCTCTCCGGGTAGCTGGGGGAGTCCTCGGCTCCGACCCCACGCTCCGGCTCCAGGCGGCTGGCCATGGCGTCCTCCATGTCGCTGACTTCTTTTTCCTGGTCCTTTTCCCGCTCTCTCCTTCGTGGGCGGTTTCGCTTTCTTTGCCTCCGCCCTCCATTAAGGATTAGGAGGCGGATCTCGGCTGCTGACGGACACGTCCTCACGGCACAGAAATACTTAGACTTGGCGGCCATTGTCTTTCGCGCTCTTCAGCTGGTCCACGCCCTTCTTCTTCTCCTGCGCTCTCCTTAGCGCTGCAATGGCGGCGGTTTTGGCGGGAACTTCTGGCGTCAAGTGGCAACACACAGTCTTTGCAATAAGTCACAGTCCAAGTATAATAAATCACAGTTCCAAGGCACACATGACCTGATTCTTCAGGCATAAGTAGATCCTGTTCGTGACGCCAAGTTGTAGCGCCCCCACTGCCGCAGGGCCGAGGGGTACCCGGTACCCGTCCTCTGAGTCTCTGCTCTGGGGTTGTCACGGTGGCTAGGCCCGGTCCGTGACCCTGCCGAGGGGCGTACAGAGAATAATAGATATGGAATGGTGGTGGTGGTGGTGGTGCGGTGCAGTAAATAACGAGGACACCAGGTTGCAGTCTCTTTACCTCTTTACTGAAGATCTCTGGGTCCTCAGTCCGGAATCCAGTTCCCTCACAACTCGATTAGATGATGTTCTGCTAATCCTCCGTCCCTCCCTGATGTTGCGGTTAGGATGGCACCCGTATGACGGGTAGGCTCGGAGCTCTTCCGGGACCCTAGAGTCGCCCCTCTCCACAAGTTGCCCCCCAAGACTGCATAGGTGATTTGGGTGAGACAGCCCGCCTTAGACTGACTGTCCTGCCGTTGGTTTAGAGTATTGCCTGAAGCTGAATATTGTAATACTCCCTCGGCGTTCCGGCCGCCGGTTGTGCGCCTCAGTAGGATGTTGCCTCGGTCTCACAGCACGACTCCTACTGGTATTCTCCTTCTTGCTTTGATCTCGTTTCTCACTCAGCACAATCTATCTCGCTTCTAATCCTTCCTTGGGCACCGCCGCTATGCTGAGCAGGCACGGTCCCGTTACATTCCTTCTTGTAGCCAGGCCTCTGTCAGGATCCCACCCCTGACAGGAACCCTACCGAATCTTCTCCCACAACACCCTCTGCCACAAGGTGTTGCCTGGTTCCAACCCAGTCAGCTTTCTGAACTAACTTCCTGCCTGACCCCCAGTTTACCCACAATGGTGGGGAGTGGCCTAATGAATAGAACCCTTAGCTCCCCCTGGAGGCCCGACTGTGAAATGTATTGGTGTCTGTGATACCTGGTCAGATGAACTCCTTCAGTGCCATCAGACGTACCATAGCTCCCCTTAGTGGTGGAGCCACAGTACTGCAACGACCAGGACTCTGGGGCGCTGCACTTGCAGGATGCGTTTTTTCCCCATAGACTAACATTAAGCGACGTATTGTGACAGATTGACACACGCCGCAACCGTCGTGCGACGGTTGCACCGTGTTGTGGCAGACCGTCGGCACAAAAAAAGCTACATGTAACGTGTTTTGCCGCCGACGGTCCGCTTTTTCCGACCGTGCATGCGCGGCCGGAACTCCGCCCCACCTCCCCGCACCTCACAATGGGGCAGCGGATCCCCCCGTTGTGCGGCGTATACAACGCTAGCGTTGGTAACCTCGGCCCGACGCACTGCGACGGGCCGAGCCCGACGCTAGTGTGAAAGTAGCCTTACAGATACTGAGGTAAAACTCACTAAATACTGAATGTCTCTTTTAGGCCACGTTCACGCAGTGTTCTGTCTCTGTTGCAGTTTGTTCACAGACAAGAAACTGCACCATACTCACGTTCCCTGGGGCCACTAGTCTTCTCAGCATTGCTTCAACTTTGTTTTTTGGGTTTTGTTTTTATGGCATTGATTGTGCAAAAAAAAAAAAAAAGACCTGAAAATAGAATTATACTTACCGGTAATTTGGTTTCTAAGACCCTCCACATCAGCACCACAGGAGGTTGTCTCCACATCCAATTTAGGGACAGGAAACGCAAGAGGTTTTGCCCAAGGACCACACAGAATGAATGCTTGAATTTTTATTCACACCCTGGAATCAAATGAATGTAACGTTCTTAGGGGGGTATTACCAGTGCTGTCGTGGAGGCTCTTAGAAACCGAGTTACCAGTAAGTGTAATTCTATTTTCTTTTATTCCCTCCAGGACAGCACCACAGGAGAAATGCCAATGAATAATGTTTAGGGAGGGACAATAGCCTGGAGGACTTTCCTGCCAAAGGCTAGATCTCTTACAGGTATTAGGTCTAATCTCTACTGCTTAGTAAAAGGTATAAACTGGGGACCAGATAGCAGCTCTGCAGATCTGCTCGATGGAAGCACTGGCCCTTTCAGCCCAAGAGATGGATACGGCTCTAGTGGAATGTGCCCTTAGTGATTTAAGAGCAGATAAATCTTGATTTTTATATGTTTCTGTGATTGTAAGTGAGCTCTTGGAGGCTTTCTTCCCCTTATTTGGTCCACACTTTTGGACGAAAAGGACAAAAGATCTTTTCTCCGAGGTCCTGTTTGACTCATAAGTAAAAGAGGATCATTCTCCAAACATCTAGAGAATGAAATTCTGCTTTTCTATTGTCCTTTGTGTTCTCACAAAAATAAGAAAGAATTACTTTCTAGGACATGTGAAAGTCAGATGTTACCTTTGGAAGGAAGGGTCTAGGCGAAGGATTATTCTGCCGTCTGGTATTTTTAACCCCTTAATCCCATATGACGTACTGTCCCGTCAAGGTGACCCGGGACTTAATTGCCAGTGACGGGATAGTAAGTCATATGCGATCGGCCGCGCTCATGGGGGGAGCGCGGCCGGGTGTCAGCTGACTATCGCAGCTGACATCCGGCACTATGTGCCAGGAGTGGTCACGGACCGCCCCCGGCACACTGTGATCAAACATGATCACAGTGTTCCGGCGGTATAGGGAAGCATCGCGCAGGGAGGGGGCTCCCTGCGGGCTTCCCTGAGACCCTCCGAGCAACGCGATGTGATCGCGTTGCTCCGAGCGTCTCTTACCTCCTCTCCCTGCAGGCCCCGGATCCAAAATGGCCGCGGGGCTGCATCCGGGTCCTTCAGGGAGGTGGCTTACCAAGCGCCTGCTAAGAGCAGGCGCTGGTAAGCATGCAGTGCTGTAAGTCAGATCGCTGATCTGACAGAGTGCTGTGCAAACTGTCAGATCAGCGATCTGTGATGTCCCCCCCTGGGACAAAGTAAAAAAAAAATTCCACATGTGTAAAAAAAAAAAAAAATTCCCATAAATACATTTCTTTATCTAAATAAATTTTAAAAAACAATAAAAGTACACATATTTAGTATCGCCGCGTCCGTAATGACCCGACCTATAAAACTGTCCCACTAGTTAACCCCTTCAGTGAACACCGTAAAAAAAACAAAAAAAACGAGGCAAAAAACAACGCTTTATTATCATACTGCCGAACAAAAAGTGGAATAACACGCAATCAAAAAGACAGATATAAATAACCATGGTACCGCTGAAAACGTCATCTTGTCCCGCAAAAAACGAGCTGCCATACAGCGTCATCAGCGAAAAAATAAAAAAGTTATAGTCTTCAGAATAAAGCGATGCCAAAATAATAATTTTTTCTATAAAATAGTTTTTATCGTATAAAAGCGCCAAAACATAAAAAAATTATATAAATGAGGTATCGCTGTAATCGTACTGACCCAAAGAATAAGACTACTTTATCAATTTTACCAAACGTGGAACGGTATAAACGCCCCCCCCAAAAAGAAATTCATGAATAGCTGGTTTTTGGTCATTCTGCCTCACAAAAATCGGAATAAAAAGCGATCAAAAAATGTCACATGCCTGAAAATGTTACCAATAAAAACGTCAACTCGTCCCGCAAAAAAAAAGACCTCACATAACTCTGTGGACCAAAATATGGAAAAATTATAGGTCTCAAAATGTGGAGACGCAAAAACTTTTTTGCTATAAAAAGCGTCTTTTAGTGTGTGACGGCTGCCAATCATAAAAATCCGCTATAAAAAATGCTATAAAAGTAAATCAAACACCCCTTCATCACCCCCTTAGTTAGGGAGAAATAATACAATTTAAAAAAATGTATTTATTTCCATTTTCCCGTTAGGGCTAGGGTTAGGGTTGGGGCTAAAGTTAGGGTTAGGGTTGGGGCTAAAGATAGGTTTAGGGTTTGTTTTACATTTAAGGTTGGGATTAGGGTTAGGATTAGAATTAGGGGTGTGTCAGGGTTAGGGGTGTGGTTAGGGTTACCAATGGGATTAGGGTTAGGGCCGTGTTTGGATTAGGGTTTCAGTTAGAATTAGGGAGTTTCCACTGTTTAGGCACATCAGGGACTCTCCAAACGCGACATGGCGTCTGATCTCAATTCCAGCCAATTCTGCGTTGAAAAAGTAAAACAGTGCTCCTTCCCTTCCGAGCTCTCCCGTGCGCCCAAACAAGGGTGTACCCCAACATATGGGGTATCAGCGTACTTTGGACAAATTGAACAACAACTTTTGAGGTCCAAGTTCTCTTGTTACCCTTGGGAAAATAAAAATTTGGGGGGCTAAAAATCATTTTTGTGGGAAAAAAAAGATTTTTTATTTTCACGGCTCTGCGTTGTAAACTGTAGTGAAACACTTGGGGGTTCAAAGTTCTCACAACACATCTAGATAAGTTCCTTGGGAGGTCTAGTTTCCAATATGGGGTTACTTGTGGGGGGTTTCTACTGTTTGGGTACATCAGTGGCTCTGCAAAGGCAACGTGACGCCTGCAGACCAATCCATCTAAGTCTGCATTCCAAATGACACTCCTTCCCTTCCGAGCTCTGTCATGCGCCCAAACGGTGGTTCCCCCCACATATGGGGTATCAGCGTACTCAGGACATTTTGGACAACAACTTTTGGGGTCCAATTTATTCTGTTACCCTTGTGAAAATACAAAACTGAGGGCTAAAAAATAATTTTTGTGAAAAAAAAAATATATATTTTCACGGCTCTGCGTTATAAACTGTAGTGAAACACTTGGGGATTCAAAGCTTTCAAAACACATCTAGATAAGTTCCTTAGGGGGTCTACTTTCCAAAATGGTGTCACTTTTTGGGGGTTTTAATGTTTAGGCACATCAGAGGCTCTCCAAACGCAACATGGCGTCCTATCTCAATTCCAGTCAATTTTGGATTGAAAAGTCAAATGGCGCTCCTTCCCTTCTGAGCTCTGCCATGCGCCCAAACAGTGGTTTACCCCCACATATGTGGTGTCAGCTTACTCAGGACAAATTGCTCAACAACTTTTGGGGTCCAATGTCTTCTTTTACCCTTGGGAAAATAAAAAATTGGGGGCGAAAAGATCATTTTTGTGAAAAAATATGATTTTTTATTTTTACGGCTCTGCATTATAAACTTCTCTGAAGCACTTGGTGGGTCAAAGTGCTCACCACACATCTAGATACGTTCGTTAGGAGGTCTACTTTCCAAAATGGTGTCACTTGTGGGAGGTTTCAATGTTTAGGCACATCAGGGGCTCTCCAAACGCAACATGGCGTCCCATCTCAATTCCAGTCAATTTTGCATTGAAAAGTCAAACGGCACTCCTTCCCTTCCGAGCTCTGCCATGCGCCCAAACAGTGGTTTACCCCCACATATGGGGTATCAGTGTACTCAGGACAAATTATACAACAAGTTTTGGGGTCCATTTTCTCCTGTTACCCTTGGTAAAATAAAACAAATTGGAGCTGAAATAAATTTTGCGTGAAAAAAAGTTAAATGTTCATTTTTATTTAAACATTCCAAAAATTCCTGTGAAACACCTGAAGGGTTAATAAACTTCTTGAATGTGGTTTTGAGCACCTTGAGGGGTGCAGTTTTTAGAATGGTGTCACACTTGGGTATTTTCTATCATATAGACCCCTCAAAATGACTTCAAATGAGATGTGGTCCCTAAAAAAAAATGGTGTTGTAAAAATGAGAAATTGCTGGTCAACTGTTAACCCTTATAACTCCCTAACAACAAAAAAATGTTGGTTCCAAAATTGTGCTGATGTAAAGTAGACATGTGGGAAATGTTACTTATTAAGTATTTTGTGTGACAAATCTCTGTGATTTAAGGGCATAAAAATTAAAAGTTGGAAAATTGCGAAAGTTTCAAAATTTGCCAAATTTCCTTTTTTTTTTTCACAAATAAACACAAGTTATATCGAAGAAATTTTACCACTATCATGAAGTACAATATGTCACGAGAAAACAGTGTCAGAATCACGAAGATCCAATGAAGCGTTCCAGAGTTATAACCTCATAAAGGGACAGTGGTCAGAATTGTAAAAATTGGCCCGGTCATTAACGTGCAAACCACCCTCGGGGCTTAAAGGGATGACTGACGGCAGTTGGGCGCTTCAAAGAGGAGGCTTCAGACCTGCCTCCAGGTACAAAGATAGGTATTTGAGCAAAATTATAAATACCTTTATTGTGGGAATATCAGCAACAAAAACTAAAAGAGTCACCTTGTTAGACTGCAGCATCACTGCTGCACAAGGTGGCTCTTTTAGTTTATAACGGCTGGAGGGGGTGACAGTGTCCCTTTAAGGGGTTAAATAAGGTTCCCTAATGAATAGGGCCTGTATCTCGCCAACCCTCCTTGCCGTCGTAATTAGACATGAGCGAACATCCTCAGCTCCCTCCTTATTCGGCTCGCTAATAGAGCTGACTGAATAGCTGCAGCAGGAACCCAGATACTTAAATTGCTCCCGATAATCAGGTGTCCGGCGCCGCAGCTGCATGTGTTGAGGCTGTGTCACAGTCACAACATATGCATGGAGAGTCTGTGTGTTGTCACTGTCCAGGAGTGCACCAAAAACCAATATTATAAAAGAAAAACTACAGAGTGAACATATATTCTCTTAAAAGACTATTCTTTAATGATACAATATCATCATTATTATTTATTTATATAGCACCATTAATTCCATATACTGGGATGTACGCTACTCGTGATAAGGTCCTACTCCTATTTTTGTATCTTTAAATTGCGTGTACTTGCCCTGTTCATGTGGGGCAAATATGTTATATCTGGAGCTATTGTCATGATGTTGGATGGGATCTATTGATCTTATTTTGATATTGTTGTTTTCCTACAAGATACCTGCAGGTTTATTAATTTGGGTGTTGTTATAATTTTCTTCATCTCTTTTCTTTGTCAATATTGTTTTCCCACCTATGATGCTAGGGAAGCAATAGGGTAGTGAGGGATAGTCCTCATTGAGGGGCGCCAAAAAAATCTTTCTTTAAAGGGAACCTGTCACCCCCTCAGGCGTTTGTAACTAAAAGAGCCACCTTGTGCAGCACTAATGCTGCATTCTGACAAGGTGGCCCTTTTAGTTATGCTCCCAGCACCCGCTGAAATAAACGCTTATAAAATGTGCCCCCTCATACCGTGAAATCGTCCCGGGGGCGTGTCTTTCCCCCCTAATCAGACGCAGCACATCCGTCACTCCGGTCCTGTGTGCCCCGGGCGCCGCCTCCTCTAGCTTCATTAGCGTTCCCAGCGCCTATGCTGTATTTTTTTCCGGGCATGCGCAGTTGTGCTGCCCTTCAAACTTACAGCGCAGGTGCCAGGGACGCTAATGAAGAAAGAGGAGGCGGCGCCCACAGGCCCGGAGTGACGACTGTGCTGCGTCTGATTAGGGGGAAAACACCTGTCCCCGGGACGATTTCACGGTATGAGGTGGCACATTTTATAAACGTTTATTTCAGCGTGTGCAGGGAGCATAACTAAAAGAGCCACCTTGTCAGAATGCAGCATTAGTGCTGCACAAGGTGGCTCTTTTAGTCACAAATGCCTGAGGGGGTGACAGGTTCTCTTTAAGGTGCCAACCTCTACAGCCAGGCAGGTTTGTAACCTAGGCTTACTGCAGGGTTATTGTAGGATATTTTTGGTCATATTTTGTAATTTTGGTATTGGTGTTTTTAATATTGTATCATTAAAGAATAGTCTTTTGAGGGAATATCTGTTCACTCTGTTGTCACTGTCACACAGCGGCGACACATGCAGCTGCGGAAACGGACACCTGATTACCGGGAGCGATCCAGGTATCCTGGTTCCCGCTGCAGCTATTGGGTAAGCTCTATTAGCAAGCCGAATAAGGAGGGAGCCGACGATGTTCGCTTATATCTAGTCGTAATGACTACCAATAGAGCTGCTTTCAAGGATATCTTGTCCACATGGACTTGGTCCATAGGTTCAAAGGGCAGGATAGTCAGACCCCTCAATACTATATTCAGGCCTCAAGATGGAACTATATTGTACCACCTTGAACAAATTCTAGAGGCAGCTGTAATGAACCTCTTTATCCATCGATGGTCTGCCAGGTTTTGGTCAAAGAAGAAAGTCAAGGCTGACACCTGGACTTTCAGGGTACTAGGTCTTAAACCTTTTGATAGGCCGTCCTGTAGCTAATCTAATATTCTGGCAGCCTCAGGATTCAATGGATTGATGGGGTTAGATCCATACCACACAGAGGTCTTCCATATCTTAAAATAGATTAAATTAGTGACCTGTTTCCTGCTGTTTTTCAGGGTACTTCTGACGGCATCTGAGAGACCTCTGACTTTCAGGATTGAAGCTTCAGAAGCCAGGCTGACAATCATAAGCTGAGGGGAGCCGGATGACATATTGGACCTTGATGTAGCAGGTCGTGGTCTGGAGGAAGGGTAATAGGTTTCTCTGACTTCAGAAGTTTCAGAGCCCCAAACCAGCTCCTCGTTGGCCAGAGAGGAGTGATCAGAATGGTTTTGACCCTGTCCATTCCGACCTTCTGCAAAGTCCTTTGTAATAACGGAATTGGAGAGGGGACGCGTAGGCCAACCTGAAGTTTCCATGGGTCAGAGAAGGCATCCACCCTTGATTGGGTTTTGTTTGGACCTATGGAGAAACAATGATATACTTGCCAATTCGCAAACAGGTCTACATCTGGGTGACCCCATTTCTTGGTTTTTGATTGTAACACCTTTGTACTGAGGCTCCATTCCCCATGGATTTGGATCCGTCCTGCTCAGGAAGTCTGCCTAGATATTGTCGGATCCCTTTGGATGAAGGGCTGTCAAGGATAGGAGATGATGTTCTGCCCAAAAGAAAATTCTTGCAGAGACTTGTTGTAGGCTGTCGAATCTTGTGCTGCCCTGATGACATAGGTGAGCCACTGAGGTCATATTGTCGGAGTAAATTCAGACAGGAGTTCCTTGAAGTATAGAATTTGCTGTTCTCAGGGCTTCCTCTACATCCGTTTTCACAGAAGATACATGGTGTTGAATTCAAGGTATTCCCTTTCTCCAGTTTTCCTGGATAAGCCACCAGTTGAGGGATATCTTTACGTGGTGAGGAAGGCAGATTCTCATGCTGTGTGAAGCTTGAGTTTTGTCCCAGTGAGAGAGGATACATTTCTGCAGGAGCCTCAGAAGGGCCTGAGCCCAAGGAACTGCCTGAATGCATACTGTCATTGATCCCAGGACCGACATGGCAAATCTTATGGACACCTTCTTTTGGCTCTTTATGATCCAGACTCTTGATCTTACATACAACTGCTTGATTACTGGAAGTGAAGATCTTTGATTTTGAGAATCTAAGAGTATCCCTAAGAAGACCTTCTTGGTTGACGGGGTCAGATCAGATGTTGTTGGATTTTAACGGATGTTAAAATATGTAGGACCAACAAGTTGGTTTTTGAGACCAGAAACCGAGGGAGCTATGATGAGAAAATCGTCCAGGTAGGGAACGATGTAGAGGTTTTCTTTTCTGATAATCGCTACTACCTCTGCCATGATCTTTGTGAAGGTTCAGGGAACTGAGGAAATGCCGAAGGGAAGGACCTTGAACTGGAAGTGGTACACTTTTTTTTTACTTAGGCTTCTTTTACACTTACCGTGGTTTTGCAGCTCCAATAAATTTCTATGGGGCCACAATAATTCCAAGAAGCGCCGTATGGCTGTGAGGGCCGTATTTATGGCCCTGAAAAAATATCGAGCCTGCTCGATATTATTCACAGCTTACGGACACGGTCCCCATTGAAAATCAATGGGGCCGCAAAAACAATGGATGCTTGTTTTTGCGGTGCACCGTGAATACCGTTTTTGTGGAACGCTGTTTTTTTCCAATACTTTTTCCATATTATCACCGTGAATACCGTTTTTGTGGAAAGCTGTTTTTTTCCAATACTTTTTCCATAGTATTGGAAACCCAAAAAACGTCGATCCGCAAGTTTTTTGTGGTCCGTTATTGCGGCAGACCGTGAAAATTGAGGCAATACGGCCCGCAATAAAACACAGTAAGTGTAAAAGAAGCCTTAGTGTGACTCCAAATATCAGATATTGTTGGTAGTCTGGATGAATAGGTACATGATAGTATGCATCTTGGAGATCTATAGTAACCATGACAAAGTCCGTATCGATTAATGGGACTGTAGATTTTACGGATTCCATTTTGAATCTTCAATATACTATGTACTGATTTAGTCACTTCAAGTTGATAATGACTCGGTAGGTTCTGTTTGTTTGTTTTTTATAAGGAACAAACGAGAGTAATGGCTTTTGCCCTGTTCGACTTTTGGAACACGAGAGATTACTGCTGAGGGCAACATCTGTTAGAGTTCTGCTTCTAAGAAGTTCTGTAACTTTGTTGATGGAAGAGCTGTTACTTCTAGTCTCTGCGGAGGGATGGAGGAAAATTAAATTTTTATTCCTGTCCTGACCGAGTCCAGAATTTTGCAGTCTGATGTTATTTCCTGCCACAGTGGGAAGAAGCTTGAAATACTGCCCCCTACTTGTTTGGCGTCATTGCCTTTCAGAATGTTGGTTCTGGAAAATACTTATCTTTCTTCCTCCTTTCGGGTAGCTCCAACGTCCCAATTTACATTTCTCTCTATATTGAGGATTTTGTGTTTGTGGGAGATGAAATGGTCTCTTTTTGACAAATCTAGATTTGGGAAGATTCCTTTTTTTATCTATCACTTTCTCCAGCAAATTGTCCAGAGCTGGACCAAACATGTATTCCCCTCTGAAAGGTATACAGCATAACTTAGACTTGGATAGGATGTCTCCATTCCACATCTTTAATCATAGTGCTCTTCTCGTGGTGTTAGAAAGAACCGAAGCTCTTGCTGCAATCCGGACAGATTCAACAGACGCATCTGCTAGGAATCCTGCTGCTTTCTGCAAGAGGGGTAACAAAGCCAGAAGACCTTCCATAGGGGTACCTCCCTTGATGTGATCCTCCATCTATTGTAACCAACAAAACATCGCCCTCGTGACGCAGGTGGATGCGACATTCGTTCTTAAGTAGGCCGCTGATGTCTCCCAAGACTTCCTCAACAGATTATCTATCTTGCGGTCAAGTGGATCTTTAAGTTGGGAGGAGTTCTCAAATGGTAAGGTAGAGTTTTTGGCTACCCTGGCTATCTGGATATCTACAGGCTGGGCCATTTATATGGATACACCTAAATAAAATGGGAATGGTTGGTGATATCAACTTTTTGTTTGTGGCACATTTGTATATGGGAGACGGGGGAAACTTTTCAAGATGGGTGGTGACCATGGCGGCCATTTTGAAGTCGTCCATTTTGGATCCAACTTTATTTTTTCCAATGGGAAGAGGGTCGTGTGACATCAAACTTATTGAGAATTTTACAAAAAAAACAATGGTGTGCTTGTTTTTAACATAACTTTATTCTTTCATGAGTTATTTACAAGTTTATGACCACTTATAAAATGTGTTTAAAGTGCTGCCCATTGTGTTGGATTGTCAATGCAACCCTCTTCTTCCACTCTTGACACATTGATAACAACACCGCAGAAGAAATGCTAGCACAGGTTTCCAGTATCCATTGTTTCAGATGCTGCACATCTCGTATCTTCACAGCATAGACAATTACCTTACGATACGAGAGTATTTTTTATCATCCTACTCGGTATAACTTGGAGTAACGCCCCCTTCCTCCAACCATTATTCGGGAACTGACATTTCTGCATCTGAGTCAGAGTTATCTTCCAGGGCGTACTTCCTCTTTTTGGACACAGAGGGGCCTCCTGAAAACCACTGGGAAAAAGTGGCTAGGGACAACTGGATCTCCTGTCGCACCATTCCTCTAATTTTATCCATTAGGGATGGCTGTTCCTCTCTGATGAGTTTCTCTGTACACGTCTGGCTAGAGCCTTTTTGCGAGTGAATGGAAGTTTTTTTTTTACTGCAAATGGGACATTTGCTTTTTGTATTTTTCTTTCGACTCTGGTGCAGGATCCTTGTCTCTATAAAAAAAGGAGGGAAAATCCATAAGGACAGATCCTGTAATAAAAGGACCCACCCTTACCAGGTATACTCACTGGACCAAGGTTAGTGCTGGGCAGAAGCAGCTCTAAGGGAAGACATCTATCATCAAAACCTCAGCCCTACCTTATGGTGTCTTCAGTCAGGATCATTTGTACAGGAAACCGTGATTAGCGCTTTTCCTCTTGATGAGATCTCCCCTCTTCTGACGTCCAGTCCTATCATTTGGGCGCCTTTCCAGATTTCACATTGCCAGCCAAAATAGCGGTGAGTCCACTCAGGAACACATCCCGGAAGTGCACGTCATTTCCTATGCGCGCCCTGGCCTGCCGTAGAAGCTCCGGAAGACACCCAGCAGCAGTGACATCTCACTGAAGAGATGGGAGATGACGTATCCAGCTGGGGAGTTATAGGAAGCCCCTCAGACACTCTTCACCATCCAGCATTGCTTGTCAGCACCAGAGGATGGTGCGGTTCTGCTCCGGGGTGGGAGCAACGCCAGTAGGAAGGTAAGGGACAATAGACCTAGGGTGCCCAGTTTAAGGTACCCTAATAGAGAGACTGTTCGCCGGTCCCAGCCTATCGGAAAGAAACCTCTTCATCCCTTAGGGACAGGAAAAACACTGAGGAAGGAGGGATGGAGGGAGGGACTATTTAAACCTCTTGTGTTTAGTGTCCCTAATTAGGATGGGGAGGCAACGTCCTGTGGTGTTGTGGAGGAGATTAGAGAAAATAATTATCCAGGTCAGTTCGATATAGTGATATCAAACATGCATTTTTTTTATTTAAGTGCTGAAAAAAATATCAAATATTGTAAAAAATGTTTTTGCTTTGTGAGACATGTAACATTTTTATTTTTCTATTGATGGGGCAGAGTGAGAGCTTTTTTTGAATGGTGAGCTGATGTTTTTACTGAAACAAATGTCAGTGCTTTGATTGCTTATTATTAAATTTTTTATGGATGGGAGGTGACCAAAAAGGGGAAATAGACCTACCAGTATTTGTATTTCCTGAAGTCCATCATGACAGAACACCAGGAGGTAGCCCTTCTTATCCTACTTAGCAGTAGTGAGAAACCTTTTTTCTGCTGCGGGCCATTTGGATATTTATACCATCATTCGTGAGCCGTAAAAAATTATCAATTTGAAGTTTATTCTGCTATATTTGGTAATACAATTAACTCACCCTTAATATGATGACTGGAATGGCTTCTCTTTGGCAAGACGTGTGATGTTAGGTGGGAGTGATGATGCTACTACTCACAACCGCTTTTCCAGGTTTGTATTGGTCTGGAGTCAACTCTTTGTGATGAATTTTGAAAAGAACTTACAGCAGTAAGTTATGAACACAGGAGACGCTGGGGCATATACGGATTGCAGGAGATGCTGGGGTCATATATGCATCACAGGAGGGGCCGGGGGCATCAGAGGTGTATCTAGGAGGGGGCAGGGGGGCACAGTAAGGCTAGTTTCACACTAGCGTTAACTGCATTACGTCGCAAATCCGTTTTTTTGCCGAAAAAACGGATGCGTCAAAAAAGTGAAAAACGGTGACAAACGTATGCCACGCATCCAGCATTTCGACGGATCCGTCGCAAATCCGCTAAACGTTTCCGTCGAAAATACTGGATGCGTTATATACGTTGCATACGTTTTACCATCCGTTGCATCCGTTTTTCCGACGGATCCGTTTTTAAAAGGGGAGGCTCCCAAAATTTGATTGGCTACTGGAAAATTTGAAAACTATATAGTACTGTATTTACAGCCCATCTTTGTGGGTTTTAGTTTTGTGGCAGCGATGGAAGGTGTTCTTGGGAGGATTGCTAGTTTGGTTACCGACGTTATCTTTGAGACAAATCGCCTGGATATCATAGTGCGGGAGAAGGAGGCGGCAGCGGAAAGGCGTAGGATGCTTCTGCAGCAACGGAGACGGAGGCGACTGTGGATTCATCCGATTAATGAACTACGGATGACCCGGGGTGTCCAGTCCACTCTGTACCTGGAGTTGCGGCACAATCCACACAAATTCCACAACTACATGCGGATGAGGATTGAACATTTCGATTTTTTGCTTGCAAAACTGGAGGATGTCATCCGAAGACAGGATACAAGGATGAGGCTTGCCATCACACCGGCGGAGCGGCTGATGGTGACCCTGCGGTAAGCCTCTTTTTTTTATTTCATTGCTGATATTGAATGTTATATTACATGCTGCAGAAAATACTGCGCTGGCATATTGCGCACTATTTTCTGCAGCATGTAGTTTTGGTTTTCTTGGCGGACATTCAACTGCTTTATTTAAATGTCATTGCTGATATTGAATGTTAACAGACTGCAGAAAATACTGCGCTGAAATATTGCGTTGCATTTTCTGCAGTTTTTTTTTTTTTTTTTTTGGTTTTTGGGTTTGATGACATGCAACTGTTTTTTTTCTGTCATTGGTCATTTTGAATGTTATATTACATGCTGCAGACAATACTGCGCTGGCATAATGCGCACTATTTTCTGCAGCATGTAATTTTGGTTTTCTTTGCGGACAGTCCACTGCTTTATTTAAATGTCATTGCTGATATTGAATGTTAGATAACAGACTGCAGAAAATACTGCGCTGAAATATTGCGTTGCATTTTCTGCATTTTTTTTTTTTTTTTTGTTTGTTTTTTTGGGGTTTGATGACATGCAACTGTTTTTTTTCTGTCATTGGTCATTTTGAATGTTATATTACATGCTGCAGACAATACTGCGCTGACATATTGCGCACTATTTTCTGCAGCATGTAATTTGGGTTTTCTTGGCGGACATTCCACTGTTTTTTTACACCGGTTTCATGCTGGTTTTATTGGGTGTCCCGTCCTTAAAAAAAAATTAACAGTGCCATATTAAAACTTGTTGGTCTGTGCAATTTTTTCTAACATGTTTTTTTTTTTTTTTTTTTTTTTAAAGTTTCCTAGCTACGGGTGAATCTATGACTTCGCTCCATTATCAGTTCAGGCTGGGCATTTCAACTATCTCTGGAATAGTGAAGGACACATGTCGGGCTGTTTGGACCACTTTGCAACCAGAGTATATCCCCCAACCATCCATGGAAATCTGGTTGCGAAGTGCTGAAGAGTTTCAGCAAATTTGCAATTTCCCTAATTGTGTGGGTGCAGTTGACGGGAAACATATAAGGATTGCGAAACCGGCAGGAACAGGATCGGAGTATTATAATTATAAGAAGTATTTCTCCATCGTCCTTATGGCTATTGCAGATGCCAACTGCAGGTTCCTTGCCGTGGACATAGGAGCGTATGGACGGTCCAACGATTCACAAGTTCTTAAAAACTCTCCGATGGGTCGTTGCCTTTATGGAGAGAGCTACGATTTACCGCCAGCCAGACCACTGCCAGGAACCAATGACCCAGCCCTGGAATATGTTTTTGTAGGTGATGAAGCCTTTCAACTGTCGCCGCACCTACTGAAACCGTACAGTAGCCGGAACTTAAACCATACCAAGCGGGTCTTTAATTACCGGCTTACTAGAGCACGAAGAGTCGTGGAGTGTTCCTTTGGCATATTGACGGCGAAGTGGCGGGTTCTGCTGACGGCTATCAAGTTGAAAACAACAACTATAGACGAGGTCGTTAAAGCCTGTGTGGTGCTCCACAACTTTGTCCTTTCAAAGGAGCCCGTTTCCTTGGATGATGAAGAGTTGGAGACCACCTTGTGGGACTACCGCAGCAGCTCAGTTCGCTCTACAAGTTCAGTTACAAGGATGAGGGACCAGTTTGCCGATTATTTTGTCTCACCTGTCGGGCGGATCCCGTGGCAAGACATGATTGTGTAACCAGTTTCCCATGTGTTTTGTTTATGTAAAAAATGTGTTTCTGCCCAAAAAAAAAAAAAAAAAAAAAATGGGCCAAAAAGCATGGTTTTCTTGCTAGTAAAACCGTTTTGTTATACCTTTAAAATGTTCGGTGTTTGTTTTTATTAAAACCTTTTTTATTATATTACCTTAATAAATCCAGACACACACACAGAGTAGAATTTTATAATTTTATATTCAGAATTTTATTTTAACTCTTTTTTTTTTTTTTTTTTTTTTTGCCAACAAAAAATATTTTTTTTTAATATCAAATTTGTTTTTGAAAGATTTTGCAAAAAAAAACTAAACATCGTATTTACAAATCTTGAAACTGTTGGGTGGAGATATGAGAGGAGGAGGGGCAGGAAGGTTGGACCACGTCGATAGGTGGGGAAACCCTACTTGTTTGGGGTGCAGTGGAAGGGGGGGGTAAACCAAGAGGCTGACCAGAGGGGGGTGGTGTTGGGGTAGGGGGAAGAGAAAAGTTGAGTAAGGAAAACATTGGGGAAGTAATTTGGTCTGGGGGCCGGGATTGTTGTGGGGACTGGGTTGGGTATTGTGACTGGGTAGGGTAGTGGGACTGGGTTTGGTAATGGTGCTGGTGTGGGGATTGGGGCTGGGTTTGGTAATGGTGCTGGTGTGGGTATTGGGGCTGGGTTTGGTAATGGGGGGTATGGTGTGGAATTGGAGTGGAGGTGTGGCGAGGTGTGTGGGTAGACTCGTTAACGGCCTGCAGTAGAGCATTATGGCAGGTATTCATTACCCGCATCTGTTGCTCAAAAGATAGTTTCTCCATGGTCCTGAGCATGGAGTTAAAAAAAATATTGGCCGGATCGGGACTTACAGCTGAATGCAGCCTATCCAAGCGACTGCTGGTTTCACGGCTTGTTTCACTGATGCGTGACTGCACCATGTTGAAACCAGCAGTCACTTGCTCTCCCAAAATTTTGAAAGAGCCTTGGAAGGATGCATTCAGGTGCAAGAACTCAGGAGCATAGCTCTTTTCCTGACCCCTCTGTCGCTGCCGCCACGAACCTAATGGTGGTGTCGAGGTGGCAGGATCAGAGGGGTGGGGTAAAGGAAACGCTATCTGTTCAGCATCAGATGCGAGCAATGAAGGCTGCAATAATGCTCCACTGCTTGGGACGGATGAAGTGGAGGGGACAGAGGGGTCAGAGGAGGGGACAGAGGTGTGGGGCCTACCGACGTGGCCCTCAGTGGCGGACTCAGGAGGGATCGCTCCAGAGGGCGCAGAGGAAGATGCAGGCGCCCGGTGGCTGGAGAAGGTGCTGTGAAAGAAAAAACAAATGAAATTAATACATTGGAATGAAAAAGCCCTGACTGAAAGCAAACTAAGTAGACAGGTTAACATGGTTATTAGTGGGCTGTAGAATACTTACACTCTGCTTAGCATGGTTCGCCTCAGGAAGGAGAGGGCCTGGCCATATTTATATTTGCTCCTCTTCCTTCCTGCAGAGCCACTCGGGGCCTTCATCTCATCATTGAATTCCCTCTTAAAGCGATCCCTCAGTGACCGCCACCGCTTCCTAATCTTTCCAACTGTGAAGACAAGAATCAAAAGAAAAAACCAAAAATTGGTAAATGCAATACATTACAGTCAGCTCAAAACATCACTGGAAAGTGAATACTTACCTAGTTTGCTCTGCTGCTGAGGATGAAGGCTCTCCCGCCTTGGAAACAGGTTGCGACACACTTCGTCCCAGAGCCGACGGGTGACACCGGTATCAGCATGCCTGCGGTCAGCCATGTTCCACAGCGGCTCCCGCTCGCGAACCTCCTCGATGAGATTCTCGATATCAATGTCGTCATCATCATCATCCTCTTCTGCGGGAGCACGCTGTGAAGCCTGTGCCAAAAAAAAAAAAAAAGGAAAACAAACAAATTAGTACACTGAAACACTAAAGTACCAATAGAATACCCCTCCCCAAAAAAAAAAAAACTCACTGATAGCCGACCGCGGCGACGAGTCCGCCGACTCTGGGATTGTCTGGGAGAACCTTCAGCGGCAGCAGCAGGAGCAGCAGCAGCAGCAGCCTGAAATAAAGGAAACAAATTCTCAGTAATGTAGGCATATATTTTCTGTGTTTAGTTATGTATGAAAATCTGTTTTGTGTATGGTGCAGTGTGATGTGCGAAAAAACTGTTTCCCCACTACTTACACTTGGTTCCTCCTCCACTAGCATCTCTCCACCCGTCTCGCCCCCTTCTGACAGCTCCTCATCTGATTCAGCTTCCTGTTGAAACATAATTTATGCATGTAGTTATCCATAAAAATGTAATTTAAAGAAATTTAAAAAAAAAAAAAAAAGTTTTGTGTTAACTTACCGATACACGCTGTTGCTGTGGAGGAGGGCTGTCAGAAGAGGACATTGTTGCTCAAGCTTGCTGCGGCCCTGGTGTATCTGTAAGTTAAAAAGACACTTGCAATCTGCTCTACACATTGAAGTAGCAGATTTGGGGTCTTCAAAACTTACTTGAAAAGATTGGTGGCTGTGGTCCTGGTTGGTTGGGACTAGAGGCGGCTTGCTGCGACTGTGGTCCTGGTTGGGACTAGAGGCGGCTTGCTGCGGCTGTGGTCCTGGTGTATCTGTAAGTTAAAAAGACACTTGCAATCTGCTCTACACATTGAAGTAGCAGATTTGGGGTCTTCAAAACTTACTTGAAAAGATTGGTGGCTGTGGTCCTGGTTGGTTGGGACTAGAGGCGGCTTGCTGCGACTGTGGTCCTGGTTGGGACTAGAGGCGGCTTGCTGCGGCTGTGGTCCTGGTGTATCTGTAAGTTAAAAAGACACTTGCAATCTGCTCTACACATTGAAGTAGCAGATTTGGGGTCTTCAAAACTTACTTGAAAAGATTGGTGGCTGTGGTCCTGGTTGGTTGGGACTAGAGGCGGCTTGCTGCGACTGTGGTCCTGGTTGGGACTAGAGGCGGCTTGCTGCGGCTGTGGTCCTGGTGTATCTGTAAGTTAAAAAGACACTTGCAATCTGCTCTACACATTGAAGTAGCAGATTTGGGGTCTTCAAAACTTACTTGAAAAGATTGGTGGCTGTGGTCCTGGTTGGTTGGGACTAGAGGCGGCTTGCTGCGACTGTGGTCCTGGTTGGGACTAGAGGCGGCTTGCTGCGGCTGTGGTCCTGGTGTATCTGTAAGTTAAAAAGACACTTGCAATCTGCTCTACACATTGAAGTAGCAGATTTGGGGTCTTCAAAACTTACTTGAAAAGATTGGTGGCTGTGGTCCTGGTTGGTTGGGACTAGAGGCGGCTTGCTGCGACTGTGGTCCTGGTTGGGACTAGAGGCGGCTTGCTGCGGCTGTGGTCCTGGTGTATCTGTAAGTTAAAAAGACACTTGCAATCTGCTCTACACATTGAAGTAGCAGATTTGGGGTCTTCAAAACTTACTTGAAAAGATTGGTGGCTGTGGTCCTGGTTGGTTGGGACTAGAGGCGGCTTGCTGCGACTGTGGTCCTGGTTGGGACTAGAGGCGGCTTGCTGCGGCTGTGGTCCTGGTGTATCTGTAAGTTAAAAAGACACTTGCAATCTGCTCTACACATTGAAGTAGCAGATTTGGGGTCTTCAAAACTTACTTGAAAAGATTGGTGGCTGTGGTCCTGGTTGGTTGGGACTAGAGGCGGCTTGCTGCGACTGTGGTCCTGGTTGGGACTAGAGGCGGCTTGCTGCGGCTGTGGTCCTGGTGTATCTGTAAGTTAAAAAGACACTTGCAATCTGCTCTACACATTGAAGTAGCAGATTTGGGGTCTTCAAAACTTACTTGAAAAGATTGGTGGCTGTGGTCCTGGTTGGTTGGGACTAGAGGCGGCTTGCTGCGACTGTGGTCCTGGTTGGGACTAGAGGCGGCTTGCTGCGGCTGTGGTCCTGGTGTATCTGTAAGTTAAAAAGACACTTGCAATCTGCTCTACACATTGAAGTAGCAGATTTGGGGTCTTCAAAACTTACTTGAAAAGATTGGTGGCTGTGGTCCTGGTTGGTTGGGACTAGAGGCGGCTTGCTGCGACTGTGGTCCTGGTTGGGACTAGAGGCGGCTTGCTGCGGCTGTGGTCCTGGTGTATCTGTAAGTTAAAAAGACACTTGCAATCTGCTCTACACATTGAAGTAGCAGATTTGGGGTCTTCAAAACTTACTTGAAAAGATTGGTGGCTGTGGTCCTGGTTGGTTGGGACTAGAGGCGGCTTGCTGCGACTGTGGTCCTGGTTGGGACTAGAGGCGGCTTGCTGCGGCTGTGGTCCTGGTGTATCTGTAAGTTAAAAAGACACTTGCAATCTGCTCTACACATTGAAGTAGCAGATTTGGGGTCTTCAAAACTTACTTGAAAAGATTGGTGGCTGTGGTCCTGGTTGGTTGGGACTAGAGGCGGCTTGCTGCGACTGTGGTCCTGGTTGGGACTAGAGGCGGCTTGCTGCGGCTGTGGTCCTGGTGTATCTGTAAGTTAAAAAGACACTTGCAATCTGCTCTACACATTGAAGTAGCAGATTTGGGGTCTTCAAAACTTACTTGAAAAGATTGGTGGCTGTGGTCCTGGTTGGTTGGGACTAGAGGCGGCTTGCTGCGACTGTGGTCCTGGTTGGGACTAGAGGCGGCTTGCTGCGGCTGTGGTCCTGGTGTATCTGTAAGTTAAAAAGACACTTGCAATCTGCTCTACACATTGAAGTAGCAGATTTGGGGTCTTCAAAACTTACTTGAAAAGATTGGTGGCTGTGGTCCTGGTTGGTTGGGACTAGAGGCGGCTTGCTGCGACTGTGGTCCTGGTTGGGACTAGAGGCGGCTTGCTGCGGCTGTGGTCCTGGTGTATCTGTAAGTTAAAAAGACACTTGCAATCTGCTCTACACATTGAAGTAGCAGATTTGGGGTCTTCAAAACTTACTTGAAAAGATTGGTGGCTGTGGTCCTGGTTGGTTGGGACTAGAGGCGGCTTGCTGCGACTGTGGTCCTGGTTGGGACTAGAGGCGGCTTGCTGCGGCTGTGGTCCTGGTGTATCTGTAAGTTAAAAAGACACTTGCAATCTGCTCTACACATTGAAGTAGCAGATTTGGGGTCTTCAAAACTTACTTGAAAAGATTGGTGGCTGTGGTCCTGGTTGGTTGGGACTAGAGGCGGCTTGCTGCGACTGTGGTCCTGGTTGGGACTAGAGGCGGCTTGCTGCGGCTGTGGTCCTGGTGTATCTGTAAGTTAAAAAGACACTTGCAATCTGCTCTACACATTGAAGTAGCAGATTTGGGGTCTTCAAAACTTACTTGAAAAGATTGGTGGCTGTGGTCCTGGTTGGTTGGGACTAGAGGCGGCTTGCTGCGACTGTGGTCCTGGTTGGGACTAGAGGCGGCTTGCTGCGGCTGTGGTCCTGGTGTATCTGTAAGTTAAAAAGACACTTGCAATCTGCTCTACACATTGAAGTAGCAGATTTGGGGTCTTCAAAACTTACTTGAAAAGATTGGTGGCTGTGGTCCTGGTTGGTTGGGACTAGAGGCGGCTTGCTGCGACTGTGGTCCTGGTTGGGACTAGAGGCGGCTTGCTGCGGCTGTGGTCCTGGTGTATCTGTAAGTTAAAAAGACACTTGCAATCTGCTCTACACATTGAAGTAGCAGATTTGGGGTCTTCAAAACTTACTTGAAAAGATTGGTGGCTGTGGTCCTGGTTGGTTGGGACTAGAGGCGGCTTGCTGCGACTGTGGTCCTGGTTGGGACTAGAGGCGGCTTGCTGCGGCTGTGGTCCTGGTGTATCTGTAAGTTAAAAAGACACTTGCAATCTGCTCTACACATTGAAGTAGCAGATTTGGGGTCTTCAAAACTTACTTCTAGCACTTTAGCTGTGTCCTGGTGGGCAGCGGCTGTGTCCTGGTGGGCAGCGGTCCTGGTTTATCTGTTAATATGTATAATGGATCTATAGTTAGACCACCCCCTGAACTAGGTAATGCTCAATGATAAACACCCTACTAAAATGATGTCAGAAATGTTCATACAGGTGAACACCAAAACCCCCCCAAAAAGTGGCACGTTATACCATTCATTTCCATGTCCCATAAAATAAATTTTTTTAATTTTAACACCAAGAAAAAATATATTTGACACATTTTATGTGAAAAAAATAACCTCCCCCCCCCCCCCCCCCCCAAAAAAAAAATAAAAATTTACAGGTTAACCTTTATTAAAAAAATTAGCCCTCAACCAACCCTGTATTGCATGTGTAACCATTGGTACATACACCAGTTTTAAATTTACCTTTATGAAATAATACTACGGACATTTTTTTAATAAACATTTTATTATAATTTTTTTTTCACTCTTTTTTTTTTTTTAAAATCACAATTAGGAGCTGACATGCTCTTTATTTTAAATACAAGTACTTCAACTGCAAATGGTTATAACTGTAATTTTAAAAAAATCAACACTTTTATTAAATAGAAAAAACCCACACTCACATTCAAACCACAAGCTGCAGACCGCTAGACTTTTTTAAAAAACACATCAGATTTAAAAAAAAAAAAAAATAAAACCACATGCTGCACAGACCACTATACAGTCAATACATCAGAAAAAGGCAAATAACCAATTACAGCATGGACAAATGCACATGCAATCAACAAGACGCACACAAAAAACATGCCTGGTATGTGTCCACATTCAGGATCGCATCAGAATTTGGTCAGGATTTTCCATCAGTATTTGTAAGCCAAAACCAGGAGTGTAAAAATTAGGTAAAGTATAACACGAAAAAAGGCATACTTTTGCTTTTATCACCCACTCCTAGTTTTGGCGTACAAATACTGATGGAAAATCCTGACCACACCCTGATGCAATCCTGCACATGGACACATACCCTCCCACATGAACAGGCATAAAATTGGCAAAGGCATAATATGGTGCAGGCACATGATACAAAAGCACACAGCCGTACAAAAATACACACATGCACGCACATAGCTTTAGGCAAATACACATATGTACAACAAAGGCAGAAAGGTGAACCCAATCAGAAGACGCATACACACACACACACACACATACAAAAGGCTGACAATCCTTTGGCTGAAGCTGCAGGTCTTCACAGTGGCTGGCATCATGGTGGATCTGGACTCTAGCATGGCACTGGCTGGTGCAGGACGATGGCAGGCCTCAGGTTCTCTTCAGGTTTTAAGCTCTTTCAGTAGTCAGTACCTCATATACACACACAAATGCACAGGCACACAGATGCACACAAAAATTGCAATACTCACACTGGCTCTATGGTGGCTGGAGTCTTGTGGCTGGAGTCCCGTGGCTGGCTCCTTCCTGTGGCTGGCTCCTGTGTCAGGCTGTGGTCTTGTGGCTGAGGTCTTATGGCTGGAGTCCTGTGGCTGGCTCCTTCCTGTGGCTGGCTCCTTCCAGTGGCTGGCTCCTGTGTCAGGCTGGGGTCTTGTGGCTGGGGTCTTGCTGGCAGTCTTCTCCTCTCTGGGTCTTGCAGGCATATGTGGGGTTGAAGGCCCAGGCCAGGTTTATATAGATTTGGGGGTGTCTGGCCAATTGGCAACAAAATCCAGCTTCTGAGCATGCTCAGTGTAAAAAAAACGTATTGCAGCGCTGTATTGCGTCGTACGACGTGTCCCGACGCATCCGTCACTCATAGGCTTCCATTGCAGCCAACGACGTATGCCGCAGGATGCGTCGCGACACGTTTTTTAGGCGGAGACAAAAAACGTTACAATCTACGTTTTTTTGAGACGACGTGTCGCCAAATTTCGACGCATCCGTCGTAAAACGTACACGACGTATGCCAATCCGTCGCCATACGTCGCCAATACAAGTCTATGGGAAAAAAACGCATCCAGCAAAAAGTTTTGCTGGATGCGTTTTTTCTGAAAAAAGACGTTTTGAAACGTAATGCAGTTAACGCTAGTGTGAAAGTAGCCTAAGGCCGCCTAATGCAGCCATCCGAAGTATCTCCCACGGCAGCTGCATTCTGCCGCCCCCGGACTGGTAGTCGGCAGTTCCCTGAGCCGGCTGTCAAGATTGCTGGGAGATTTATCATGTGGGGAGGATTTATTCTGTGAGGAGGATTCTGTGGGGGAAGATTTACTCTGTGGGTGGATTTATTCTGCGAGGGAAAGATTTATTCTGCGAGGGAAAGATTTATTCTGTGTGGAGAGATTTACTCTGTGGGTGGATTTATTCTGTTGTGGGGGGAAGATTTATTCTGTGGGGGGGAAGATTTATTCTGTAGGGGGGAAGATTTATTCTGTGGGGGGGAAGATTTATTCTGTGAGGAGGATTCTGTGGGGGGAGATTTACGCTGAGGGTGGAATTATTCTGTGTGGGGGAGGATTTATTTTGTGAAGGAAAGATTTACTCTGTGGGTGGATTTTTTCTGTGGAGGGATGATTTATTCTCTAAGGATTCTATGGGGGGGATTTATTTTGTAAGGGGATTTATTCTGTGGGGGGAATATTTATTCTGTCAGGGGGATGATTTATTCTGTGGGGGGTGAAGATTTATTCTGTGAGTAGGATTCTGTGGGGGAGGATTTATTCTGTAGGTGAGATTTATTCTGTAGGAGAAAATTATTCTGTGAGGAGGATTTAATCTGTGAGGATTTATTCTGTGGGGGAAGATTTAGTGTAACGGGGGAAGATTTGAGGACACAAGTTTGGGTTGCAAGGGAATAACAGGTGCAGACACAATATGGAAAATGGTAAAGATTTGAGGGGCAAGTGGGGAGATGGGGACATGTATGAGGAAACAGTATGGGGGGTGGGATGAGTGCATTCACGGTATGGTGATTGGGAGAGATAGGTGCAGACACAGTATGGGAAGGGGGTGATGATTGCAGACTGTATGGGGAGTTAGAGGGATTTGTGAGGCAACAGAATGGTTAGCAGGGGGAGATGTGAGAGGAGCCAGCATAAGGAGGCAAGGGGAAATGTATGAGGAGTAGTGATGAGCGAGTGTACTCGTTGCTCGAGTTTTTTAGAGCACGCTTGGGTGGTTTCTGAGTATTTATGACTGCTCTGAGATTTATTTTTCATCGCCTCAGCTGAATGATTTACAGTTACTAGCCTGCTTGATTACATGTGAGGATTCCCTAGCAACCAGGCAACCCCCACATGTACTCAGCCTGGCTAATAGCTGTAAATCATTCAGCTGCGGTGATGAAAACAGGGGCGGATTATCAGAGGGTCAATATGGGCGGTAGCCCAGGGCCCAGTGGTGTGGGGGGGCCCTGGGCTACCGCACAGATTGACCTTCTGATAATCCGCCCCAGTGTGACTGTGAATGCCGGCATTTATGTGCCCCCGGACCCGGTGGGCAGAGAGAGGGGGCCCGCATCGGGCCCCTTCTCATCTGCTCACTGGGCCCCTTCCGGCGCTGCGGTGGTTTCCTATTGACGTGCGGGCGCGTGCCCGCACGTCAATCGTTAACAACAGCCGCCAGCCAATTAGAGGCTGGCAGCTGAAGTCGGCCGCAGCGCACACGTCGCCGGCGTCTGACGTCATTGTCAGTCGCCGACGAGTGTGCGCTGCTGGAGGGAGCTCGCCGCCTGGAGCCCTGGTCAGGTGAGGAGACTCTGTTTTTTTTTGTTTGTTTTTTTTATAAGCTAATGGTGGACACACTGGGAGCAATGCTGGAGGACACACTGGGGCAATGCTGGAGACACTGGGGCAATGCTGGATACACAGGGGCAGATTGCTGGACACACTGGGGGCAATGCTGGAGAAACTGGGGCAGATTGCTGGACACACTGGGGGCAATGCTGGAGACACTGGGGCAGATTGCTAGAGACACTGGGGCAGATTGCTGGACACACTGGGGGCAATGCTGGAGGACACACTGGGGCAATGCTAGAGACACTGGGGCAGATTGCTGGACACACTGGGGGCAATGCTGGAGACACCGGGGGGCAGATTGCTGTACACACTGGGGCAATGCTGGAGGACACACTGGGGCAGATTGCTGGAGACACGGGCAGATTGCTGGAGACACTGGGGCAATGCTGGAGAGTGGAGACACTGGGGCAGATTGCTGGACACACGGGGCAATGCTGGAGGACACACTGGGGCAGATGATTGCTGGAGACACTGGGGCAATGCTGGAGACACTGGGGCAATGCTGGAGACACTGGGGCAATGCTGGAGGACACATTGGGGCAATGCTGGAGGACACATTGGGGCAATGCTGGAGGACACACTGGGGCAGATTGCTGGAGACACTGGGGGCAATGCTGGAGACACTGGGGCAGATTGCTGGAGACACTGGGGCAGATTGCTGGACACACTGGGGCAATGCTGGAGACACTGGGACAGATTGCTGGACACACTGGGGGCAATGCTGGAGGACACACTGGGGCAATGCTGGATACACTGGGGCAGATTGCTGGACACACTGGGGCAGATTGCTGGACACACTGGGGCAATGCTGGACGACACACTGGGGCAGATTGCTGGAGACACTGGGGGCAATGCTGGAGACACTGGGGCAGATTGCTGGAGACACTGGGGCAGATTGCTGGACACACTGGGGCAGATTGCTGGACACACTGGGGCAGATTGCTGGAAACACTGGGGGCAATGCTGGAGGACACACTGGGGCAATGCTGGATACACTGGGGCAGATTGCTGGACACACTGGGGCAACGCTGGAGGACACACTGGGGCAGATTGCTGGAAACACAGGGGCAGATTGCTGGAGACACTGGGGCAGATTGCTGGAGACACTGGGGCAATGCTGGAGAGTGGAGACACTGGGGCAGATTGCTGGACACACTGGGGGCAATGCTGGAGACACTGGGGCAGATTGCTGGACACACTGGGGCAGATTGCTGGACACACTGACGGCAATGCTGGACATACTGGGGCAGATTGCTGGACACACTAGGGGTAATATGCTGGAGACACGGGCAGATTGCTGGACTGTTGTGAATTCCGTTCTTGGGCTCCATCCTGTGGTTGCGAATGGTATTTTTGGGAGTTCTGCTCTTGGGCTCCCTCTGGTGGTTTCAAGTGGAACTTAGCAGCTGCGTTCACTAATCGGTTTCCTGGCCTTGTTATTTAACTGGGCTTTTGGCTTTAGTGGATGCCAGCTGTCAAAGTATTTCCTGTGGATTCAGTCCATTCCTAGAAGTTCTCTGTTGGCCAGTCCATTTTCAGCTTAAGATAAGTCTGCTACTTTTTGGGTGTTTCCCTGCTTATGACCTTCTGTTCAGTTCAATTTATGTCTTTTTTGTCCAGCTTGTCATTATGAAATGTTTCGGCTAGTTGGAAGCTCTGGGGTCGCAGATTTGCCCCTCCACACCGTGAGTCGGTGTGGTGGTTATTTTTGTAAACTCTGCGTGGACTTTTAGTTTTTATACTGACCGCACAGCAACCTATCCTATCTCTGTCTATTTAGATAGTATTGGCCTCCTTTGCTAAAAAATCTAGTTTCATTTCTGAGTTTGTCATTTCCCTCTCCACTCACCGTCAATATTTGTGGGGGGCTATCTTCCTTTGGGGGTTTCTCTGAGGCAAGATAGCTTTCCGTTTCCATCTTTAGGGGTAGCTAGTTCTTAGGCTGTGCAGAGGCGTCTAGGCAGAGGTAGGTACGCTCCACGGCTATTTCTAGTGTTGGTGTTAGGAGTAGGGATTGCGGTCAGTAAAGTTACCACCTCCTCAGAGCTAGTCCTATTTTTGTTTTACCCACCAGGTCATTTCAGTGCTGCTCCGTAGTGAGTCCATGATTGGTTTTGCCCACCAGGTCATCTCAGTACCGCTCCGTACCCACCAGGTCATAACAGTACAGCTGGCCCACAATGTGTTAAATGCATCTCAAAAGAGGGAAGAGAAAGTTCTGAGTCATTTTTTTTTTGTTTTTGTTTGTGTTGCTTGTTTTGTCCTTTTTTTTCCCCTTGATTTTTGGATGGTGCAGGAGCTTGGTGCTGATATGGAGGTTCAGGGTCTGTCTGCGCGTGTTGATCATCTCGCTGCAAGGGTACAGAGTATCCAAGACTATGTTGTTCAAACTCCTGTTTCTGAGCCTAGAATTCCTATTCCTGATTTGTTTTCTGGGGATAGATCTAGGTTTTTGAATTTTAAAAATAATTGCAGATTATTTTTTGCTCTGAGACCCCGTTCCTCTGGTGACCCCATTCAGCAGGTGAAGATTGTTATTTCTCTGCTGCGTGGCGACCCGCAGGACTGGGCATTCTCCCTTGAGCCAGGGAATCCTGCATTGCTCAATATAGATTCGTTTTTTCAAGCACTTGGACTGCTTTATGACGAACCCAATTCTGTGGATCAGGCAGAAAAAATTTTGCTGGCTCTGTGTCAGGGTCAGGAAGCAGTAGCGATATATTGTCAGAAATTTAGAAAGTGGTCTGTGCTTACAAAATGGAATGAGGATGCCCTGGCGGCTATTTTCAGAAAGGGTCTTTCTGAAGCTCTTAAAGATGTTATGGTGGGGTTTCCCACGCCTGCTGGTTTGAACGAATCAATGTCTCTGGCCATTCAGATTGATCGGCGCTTACGTGAACGTAAGGAGGTGCACCATATGGCGGTGTCCTCTGGGCAGAGTTCTGAGCCTATGCAATGCGATAGAGTTTTGACGAGAGCAGAACGGCAGGAGTTCAGACGTCAGAATGGGCTGTGTTTTTACTGTGGTGACGCTACTCATGCTATCTGTGACTGCCCGAAGCGAACTAAGAGGGTTGCTAGGTCGGTTACCATCAGTACTTTACAGCCTAAATTTCTCTTGTCTGTTACCCTGATTTGCTCATTGTCGTCCTTTTCTGTAATGGCATTTGTGGATTCTGGCGCTGCCCTGAACTTAATGGACCTGGAATTTGCCAAGCGCTGTGGTTTTTCCTTGGAGCCGTTGCAGAGTCCTATTCCCTTGAGGGGGATTGATGCTACGCCATTGGCCAAGAATAAACCTCAGTACTGGACACAGTTAGCCATGTACATGGCTCCAGCACATAAGGAAAATATTCGCTTTTTGGTGTTGCATAATTTGCATGATGTGGTTGTGCTGGGGTTTCCATGGTTACAGGTACATAATCCAGTGCTGGATTGGAAATCCATGTCCGTGACTAGTTGGGGTTGTCAAGGGATACATAGTGACATTCCTCTGATGTCAATTTCCTCGTCCCCTTCTTCTGAAGTTCCTGAGTTTTTGTCAGATTTCCAGGATATATTTGAGGAGCCTAAATCCAGTCCTTTGCCTCCTCATAGGGACTGTGATTGCGCTATTAATTTGATTCCGGGCTGTAAGTTCCCTAAGGGTCGACTTTTCAATCTGTCTGTGCCAGAGCATGCCGCTATGCGGACTTATGTAAAAGAGTCCTTGGAGAAGGGGCATATTCGCCCGTCGTCGTCACCGTTGGGAGCGGGATTCTTTTTTGTTGCCAAGAAGGATGGCTCCTTGAGGCCCTGTATAGATTCGGATCAAAGGGGCTAGCTGGTTTACCAAGATTGACCTTCGAGGGGCGTATAATCTGGTTCGCATCAAACAGGGTGATGAATGGAAAACAGCATTTAATACGCCCGAAGGCTATTTTGAATATCTTGTGATGCCTTTCGGGCTCTCTAATGCTCCATCTGTGTTTCAGTCCTTTATGCATGATATTTTCCGGGAGTATTTGGATAAATTTATGATTGTATATTTGGATGATATTTTGTTTTTTTCCGATGATTGGGAGACTCATGTGAAGCAGGTCAGGATGATATTTCAGATTCTTCGTGCTAATACACTGTTTGTGAAGGGGTCTAAGTGCCTTTTTGGAGTTCAGAAGGTTTCTTTTCTGGGGTTCATTTTTTCTCCCTCGGCTATTGAAATGGACCCTGTTAAGGTCCAGGCTATTTATGATTGGACTCAGCCCACATCTGTGAAGAGCCTTCAGAAATTTTTGGGCTTTGCTAATTTTTATCGCCGCTTCATTGCTAATTTTTCTACTGTGGTTAAACCTTTGACCAAGAAAGGTGCAGATGTGGTGAATTGGTCCTCTGCGGCTGTGGAGGCCTTTCAGGAGCTTAAGCGTAGTTTTACTTCTGCCCCTGTGTTGCGTCAGCCAGATGTTTCTCTCCCTTTTCAGGTTGAGGTTGATGCTTCTGAGATTGGGGCAGGAGCTGTTCTGTCTCAGAGAAGCTCTGATGGCTCTGTGTTGAAGCCGTGTGCTTTCTTCTCCAGAAAGTTTTCGCCTGCTGAGCGTAATTATGATGTCGGCAATCGGGAGTTGTTGGCTATGAAGTGGGCATTCGAGGAGTGGCGACATTGGCTTGAGGGAGCCAAGCATCGTGTTGTGGTCTTGACCGACCATAAGAATCTGATTTACCTTGAGTCGGCCAAGCGCTCGAATCCTAGACAGGCTCGGTGGTCTTTGTTTTTCTCCCGATTTGATTTTGTGGTCTCGTATCTTCCGGGATCTAAGAATGTGAAAGCTGATGCCTTGTCTAGGAGTTTTTTGCCTGATTCTCCTGGAGTCCGTGAGCCGGCTGGTATTCTCAAAGAGGGGGTGATTCTTTCTGCTATCTCCCCTGATTTGCGGTGGGTGCTTCAGGAGTTTCAGGCTGATAGACCCGACCGCTGTCCTGTGGGGAAATTGTTTGTTCCTGATAGATGGACTAATAAGGTGATTTCTGAGATCCATTGTTCGGTGTTGGCTGGTCATCCTGGGATCTTTGGAACCAGAGATTTGGTTGCCAGGTCCTTTTGGTGGCCTTCTTTGTCACGGGATGTGCGTTCCTTCATGCAGTCCTGTGGAATTTGTGCTCGGGCTAAGCCCTGCTGTTGTCGTGCTAGTGGGTTGCTTTTGCCCTTGCCTATCCCTGAGAGGCCCTGGACGCATATTTCCATGGATTTTATTTCCGATCTTCCTGTGTCTCAGACGATGTCTGTCATCTGGGTGGTTTGTGACCGGTTTTCTAAAATGGTCCATTTGGTACCTTTGCCTAAGTTGCCTTCCTCCTCTGATTTGGTTCCTTTGTTTTTCCAGCATGTGGTTCGTTTGCATGGTTGTTGTGAATTTGGTTCCTGGGCTCCCCCGGTGGTTTCTGGTGGTACTGCACTTGTGTGCTTCATCTCCTCTGTTCACCTGTTTCCATCAGGATGTGGGAGTTTTCTATTTAACCTTGCTCCTCAGTCATTTCTATGCCGGCCAACAATGTTACCAGAAGCCTTTCTGTTGCATGTTCCTGCTCCTAGACTACTATCAGCTAAGTTGGACTTGTAGTCCTAAGTTTGTTTTGCATTTTTGTTCCAGTTCTCTGTGATTGTTTATTTCTGAGGCTGGAAGCTCTTGTGAGCTGAAATTGCCACTCTGGTGTCATGATTTGATATTAGAGTCTTAAAGTAATTTCAGGATGGTGTTTTGAAAGGGTTTTCAGCTGACTGTGAAGTTCCCTTTTCTGTCTTCCTACTATCTAGTAAGCGGACCTCAATTTGCTAAACCTATCTTCATACTTCGTATGTCAATTTCCTCTGAAATCACCGACAATATATGTGGGGGCTACTGTCTGCCTTTTGGGGAAAATTTCTCTAGAGGTAAGCCAGGTCTGTATTTTCCTCTGCTAGGGTCAGTCAGTTCTCCGGCTGGCGCTGGGCGTCTAGGGTTAAAACGTAGGCACGCTACCCGGCCACTGTTAGTTGTGCGGTAGGTTTAGCTCACAGTCAGCTCGAGTTCCCATCTTCCAAGAGCTAGTCCTTTTTGTATGCTTTACTATGTTCTCTTGCCATTGAGAACCATGACAGTTTGGCCGGCCAAGGGTTAAATAATTGGCAGAAGAAAGGAGAGAAAAGAACTCTGCAGAGAATTTTTTTTTTTTTTCCTGAGTTTGCTCATTAGTTGATTCACTTGCATCTCTGTTACTACAGCCTTCGTCTCGCTCTCCTTCTAATCCTTGAATGGTTCTGATTTCACCTGATTAATATGGATCCTCAGAGTTTAGCTACAGGTTTGGATAATCTCGCTGTGAAGGTTCAAAGTTTACAGGATTTTGTTATTCATGCTCCTATATCTGAACCTAGAATTCCTTTACCTGAATTTTTCTCCGTGGATAGATCTCGCTTCCAGAATTTCAAACATAATTGTAAATTATTTTTGTCTCTGAGATCTCGCTCCGCTGGAGATCCTGCACAGCAGGTCAGGATTGTAATTTCCTTGCTCCGGGGCGACCCTCAGGACTGGGCATTTGCTTTGGCACCAGGGGATCCTGCGTTGCTCAATGTGGATGCGTTTTTCCTGGCTTTGGGGTTGCTTTATGAGGAACCTCATTTAGAGATTCAGGCTGAAAAAGCCTTAATGGCCCTGTCTCAAGGGCAAGATGAGGCTGAAATATACTGCCAAAAATTTCGTAAGTGGTCTGTGCTTACTCAGTGGAATGAGTGCGCCCTGGCGGCGAATTTCAGAGAGGGTCTCTCTGATGCCATTAAGGATGTTATGGTGGGGTTCCCTGTGCCTACAGGTCTGAATGAGTCCATGACAATGGCTATTCAGATTGATCGGCGTTTGCGGGAGCGCAAACCTGTGCACCATTTGGCGGTGTCTACTGAGAAGGCGCCAGAGATTATGCAATGTGATAGAATTCTGTCCAGAAGCGAACGACAGAATTTTAGGCGAAAAAATGGGTTATGCTTCTATTGTGGTGATTCAACTCATGTTATATCAGCATGCTCTAAACGTACTAAGAAGGTTGATAAGTCTGTTTCAATTGGCACTTTACAGTCTAAGTTTATTCTATCTGTGACCCTGATTTGCTCTTTATCGTCTATTACCGCGGATGCCTATGTCGACTCTGGCGCCGCTTTGAGTCTTATGGATTGGTCCTTTGCCAAACGCTGTGGGTTTGATTTAGAGCCTCTGGAAGTTCCTATACCTCTGAAGGGTATTGACTCCACGCCATTGGCTAGTAATAAACCACAATACTGGACACAAGTAAATATGCGTATTAATCCGGATCACCAGGAGATTATTCGCTTCCTTGTGTTGTATAATCTACATGATGTGTTGGTGCTTGGATTGCCATGGCTGCAATCTCATAACCCAGTCCTCGACTGGAAAGCAATGTCTGTGTTAAGCTGGGGATGTCAGGGGACTCATGGGGACGTACCTTTGGTTTCCATTTCGTCATCTATTCCCTCTGAGATTCCGGAATTTTTATCTGATTATCGTGACGTTTTTGAGGAGCCTAAAATTGGTTCACTACCTCCGCACAGAGAGTGCGATTGTACTATAGATCTGATTCCGGGCAGTAAGTTTCCAAAGGGTCGTTTATTTAATCTATCTGTGCCTGAACATGCTGCTATGCGGGAGTATATTAAGGAGTCCTTGGAAAAGGGACATATTCGTCCTTCGTCATCTCCCTTAGGAGCCGTTTTTTTCTTTGTATCTAAAAAAGATGGCTCTTTGAGGCCGTGTATTGATTATCGGCTTTTGAATAAAATCACGGTTAAATATCAGTATCCTTTGCCACTGCTTACTGATTTGTTTGCTCGAATAAAGGGGGCCAAGTGGTTCTCTAAGATTGATCTTCGTGGGGCGTATAATTTAGTGCGAATTAAGCAGGGGGATGAGTGGAAAACCGCATTTAATACGCCTGAGGGCCATTTTGAGTATTTAGTAATGCCTTTTGGTCTTTCAAATGCCCCTTCAGTCTTTCAGTCCTTTATGCATGACATTTTCCGTGAATATTTGGATAAATTTTTGATTGTGTATCTGGATGATATTTTGAGTTTTTCGGATGACTGGGACTCTCATGTCCAACAGGTCAGGAGGGTTTTTCAGGTTTTGCGCTCTAATTCCTTGTGTGTAAAGGGTTCTAAGTGCGTTTTTGGGGTTCAAAAGATTTCGTTTTTGGGGTACATTTTTTCCCCCTCTTCCATTGAGATGGACCCTGTCAAGGTTCAGGCTATTTGTGATTGGACGCAACCCTCTTCTCTTAAGAGCCTTCAGAAGTTTTTGGGCTTTGCTAATTTTTATCGTCGATTTATAACTCATACCTCCCAACCGTCCCGATTTCAGCGTGACAGTCCCGCTTTGGCACCGGGGTCCCGCTGTCCCGCTTCGGGCATTTAAAATCCCGAATTTGCGGCCGCCGGTGAAGCCCCGCCCACTTCCGGGACGTAGAGAGAGCCCGATTAGTACCCGCTGTTCGTTCCGTTCCCTGGGACTGCGTTGTAGCCACGCCCCCTTGAGTTGCCTCACCGCCCGCCTCCGGCTTCCTCCTCAACTATAGACGTGGGCGGACTCTGAGGACAGAGCGGCAGCACCCGGACTGGTTTCTGGCACGGGGGCAGAGTTGTGAGACACTCCGTGTCTGTGTGACCGCGGGAGCAGCGAGCGGATCTCCAGACTGTAAGTGAATGTATGTGTCTCTCCCCCTCTCCATGCAGCGCTGCCCTGCTGCGGTTACAGCAGAGACTCTGACAGCATAGGAGGACTGACAAACTAAACTTTGTCTCCCCATGGTGCGCGCACCCCGCTCCCACTCTCCCCCTGGTACCCATCCATCGGATTCTCCACCAACCTGGTGCAGCACCCCTTACATTCTATGGGGGCTGCCACCTGCCTGCGTTACATTCTATGGGGGCTGCCACCTGCCTGCGTTACATTCTATGGGGGCTGCCACCTGCCTGCGTTACATTCTATGGGGGCTGTGCAGCATTATATTCTATGGGGCTGTGCTGTATTACATTCTATGGGGACTGAGCTGTAATGCTGGATACAGCAGTCAGCGGCGCAGCTGGATGACACCATTCAGCGCCGTGGGAGTGGAAGCTGCCGGCTGCTGCGAGGGAGCGCGGTGAAAGGTGTTTGTGTGTACTGATGGAGAAGGCAATGATGGGGGTGGGGTAACCATGTGTGGCCATTATACTGCACCCAGCATTGTGTGGGGCCATTATACTGTACCCAGCATTGTGTGGCCATTATACTATACCCAGCATCGTGTGGGGCCATTATACTGTACAAAGCATCATGTGGCGCCATTATACTGTATGGACCATCACGTGGGGCAAGTATACTGTACGCAGCATCATGTGGGGCCATTATACAGTATGGAGCATAATGTGGCCAATGGCCATTGTACAGTATGGAGCGTCGTGTGTGGCCATATTTTTTTGTTCATAATTATTGTTAACGAAACATTGTGATCAGAAGTGCTAAATGGGTGTGGTTGGGGCGTGGCTAGTTGTGAAATGGGTGTGGCCTAAAATTTGCCACGGCGCGCTACGCGCGCCGCTGACTTTGTCCCTCTTTCCCTTCCCCTAAAGTTGGGAGGTATGATAACTGGTTTTTCTGATGTCGCTAAACCGTTGACTGATTTGACTAAGAAGGGTGCTGATGTTGCTGAGTGGTCCCCTGCTGCTGTGGAGGCCTTTCGGGAGCTTAAGCGCCGCTTTTCTTCCGCCCCTGTATTGCGTCAGCCTGATGTTACTCTTCCTTTTCAGGTTGAGGTCGACGCTTCAGAAATCGGAGCTGGGGCGGTTTTGTCGCAGAAAAGTTCCGACTGCTCCATGATGAGACCTTGTGCGTTCTTTTCTCGTAAGTTTTCGCCCGCTGAGTGAAATTATGATATTGGTAATCGGGAGCTCTTGGCTATGAAGTGGGCTTTTGAGGAGTGGCGTCATTGGCTTGAGGGGGCTAGACATCAGGTGGTAGTATTGACCGACCACAAGAATTTGATTTATCTTGAGTCCGCCAGGCGCCTGAATCCTAGACAAGCGCGCTGGTCGTTATTTTTCTCTCGGTTTAATTTTGTGGTTTCTTACCTACCGGGTTCTAAAAATGTGAAGGCGGATGCCCTTTCTAGGAGTTTTGAGCCTGATTCCCCTGGTAATTCTGAACCTACAGGTATCCTTAAGGATGGAGTGATATTATCTGCTGTTTCCCCAGATTTGCGACGGGTCTTGCAGGAGTTTCAGGCGGATAGACCTGATCGTTGCCCGCCTGGTAGATTGTTTGTTCCTGATGATTGGACCAGTAGAGTCATCTCAGAGGTCCATTCTTCTGCGTTAGCAGGTCATCCTGGAATCTTTGGTACCAGGGATTTGGTGGCTAGGTCCTTCTGGTGGCCTTCCCTGTCGCGAGATGTGCGAGGTTTTGTGCAGTCTTGTGATGTTTGTGCTCGGGCCAAGCCTTGTTGTTCTCGGGCTAGTGGATTGTTGTTATCCTTGCCTATTCCGAAGAGGCCTTGGACTCACATCTCCATGGATTTTATTTCTGATCTCCCTGTTTCTCAGAAGATGTCTGTCATCTGGGTGGTGTGTGACCGTTTCTCTAAGATGGTCCATTTGGTTCCCTTGCCTAAATTGCCTTCCTCATCCGAGCTGGTTCCTCTGTTTTTTCAAAATGTGGTGCGCTTGCATGGTATTCCGGAGAGTATCGTTTCTGACAGGGGAACCCAGTTCGTGTCTAGATTTTGGCGAGCGTTCTGTGCTGGGATGGGCATTGATTTGTCTTTTTCGTCTGCTTTCCACCCACAGACTAATGGCCAGACCGAGCGAACTAATCAGACCTTGGAGACTTATTTGAGGTGTTTTGTGTCTGTGGATCAGGATGATTGGGTTGCCTTTTTGCCCTTGGCGGAGTTTGCCCTCAATAATCGGGTTAGTTCTGCCACCTTGGTTTCTCCTTTCTTCTGTAATTCGGGGTTTCATCCTCGTTTCTCTTCCGGTCAGGTGGAGTCTTCGGATTGTCCTGGAGTGGATGCTGTGGTGGAGAGGTTGCATCGGATTTGGGGGCATGTGGTGGACAATTTGAAGTTGTCCCAGGAGAAGACTCAGCATTTTGCCAACCGCCGTCGTCGTGTTGGTCCTCGTCTTTGTGTTGGGGACTTGGTGTGGTTATCTTCTCGTTTTGTCCCTATGAAGGTTTCTTCTCCTAAGTTAAGCCTCGGTTCATCGGCCCGTACAAGATATTGGAGATTCTTAACCCTGTGTCCTTTCGTTTGGACCTCCCTGCATCTTTTTCTATTCATAATGTCTTCCATCGGTCATTGTTGCGCAGGTATGAGGTACCGGTTGTGCCTTCCGTTGAGCCTCCTGCTCCGGTGTTGGTTGAGGGTGAGTTGGAGTACGTTGTCGAGAAGATCTTGGACGCTGTGGAAGCTACAGACCTATCTCCTTGCTGAATGTCGATTTAAAAATCTATGCAGGTCTTGTAGCCAAGAGGATTGGCGCAATACTACCAGACCTTATTTCTTTCAATCAGACATGTTTTGTAGCTGGAAGGGAAGGGAAAGATAATACTAGTAGAATCTTACACCTGATTCAATACGCAAAAATCAATAAAACACCTCTGGTATTGGTCGGAACTGATGCGGAGAAGGCCTTCGACAGGGTGGACTGGATATATCTGTATGAAACGCTTATCAGATTTGGAATACCTGGACAATTTGCCGATGCTATTTTCCAAATGTACTCTTGTCCTTCAGCTCGTCTAAAAATTAATAATATGTTATCGGAACCTTTTCAAATTCGAAACGGCACGAGGCAGGGTTGCCCTCTATCCCCGCTTCTTTTCGTGCTTGCCATGGAACCTCTTATTCAGAGTATCCAACAAGACACAGAGATTAAAGGAGTTCAAATAGGTGGTCTCCACCACAAATCTGCAGCGTTTGCTGATGACCTCCTTGTATTCCTCTCGGAACCTCATAGAGGGATCCCTGCCTTCGTCCGTCTATTAGATGCTTATGGAAAAGTTTCTAACTTTAAGGTGAATCCATCTAAATCTGAAGCAATTAGCCTAAACATATCTATGTCTGCAATAGACAATCTGAAACGACTCTATCCATTTAATTGGCCGCCCAAATTCATAACAAATCTAGGCATTAAAATTGGAAGATCTGCAGGCGAGCTTCTTGACCTCAACATTATACCTATGCTAAACAAGGCAACTTCAACAATTGGCTCCTGGAGAGCTCCCTTCCTATCTTGGATGGGGAGAAAAAACCTATTAAAAAGCATAATACTTCCCAAATTTCTTTACCTTTTCCAGATGCTCCCCATTCACATCCCCAACCATTATTTATCTAAAATTAACTCCTTTTTTGTTAACTACATTTGGAATAATAAACGCCCTCGAATAAACACCAGAACACTTACTCTTCCCAGATCTGAGGGCGGAATGGGGGTTCCAGACATTTTTAAATATTACAGAGCTGCAATGTTAACTAGGATTGTGGATTGGATCAGGAACCCACCCAATAAACTTTGGCTATCTATTGAGGAACATCTAGCTCCTGCACCTCTGAGATCTATGGCTCTTCTGCATGACTACATTAAACTACCTCATTTAGTTACAAACGAAATCACCCTGGCAACACTTAAATTATGGAGGACAGAATTCCCTAAAACCACCCCCCCTCTTTCTCCAATTCTGACCCTTCAAAAGCCGACATTAAGAGAGCTTTTGTTGGACTTTGGGAAAATGACTTGAATGTTCATTTTACACCAGATCAAATAGCCTCTATATATAGGAGGTCTCACGGCCCTTCCCAGTGTGTGAAAATTCAAGAAAATTCTTATAAAATTGTAACTAGGTGGTATCGTACACCAGCTCAACTGCATCAATGGCATCCCTCCATTTCGGATGAATGTTGGAGATGCAAGGCAGACGTAGGCACCTATTTTCACATATGGTGGACATGTCCAGTGATTATGACCTTTTGGAAACTGATTGGTGAAATAATTATGGAGGTTCTTGGCCGTACCCCTTTGTTGACACCTCAATCTGCTCTCCTCAATCTACCTCTATGGCCAGAAAATCCCTCAGCTTCCAAGATGGCTAATATTATTATAGCTGCCGGCAAATACTTAATTCCCACTAGATGGAAATCAACCCAAACCCCCTCCAAAAAACAAGTACTGGAAAAAATTGATCTACTGTTCCACACAGCTGAATTAGTAGCCTTCACACAAGAATCATCATTCTTCTTCCGCAAAACATGGGAACCCTGGACCCAATTCAGATCCCATCCTAACTTTATGCTAGCTATATCTGATAGTTGTTCTGATAATTAAAATCTCTCACCCTACCTTTACCTGGTTCCTGATTACTCTCCACCGGGCTACCCCCTCCCCCCTCCCCCCCCTATTGTCTTCCTCCTCCCCCCCCCCTTCTTACCTCCCTTTCTTTCTTTATCTGTTTACTCCCTGTTCGTTACCCTTACCTCTTGAATGTCTTGTTATATATTACCATTAATATCACCAACTGTTCCAGGAAATCTAATCAACTTCCTTTGATACTACTGGTTTTCATAACTCCTGGACCTATAATGGATGTTAGAGCTTTTTAAGGAGGACTTTGCTCTGACACTTTCTCCACAATTGTTTAAAATCCTCTGTTGTTATGATCAATATTACTGTATTTTCTATGTTCCTTGTTATCTTTTACTTAATAAAAAGAACGTTGAAAGAAAGAGAAGATCTTGGACTCCCGTGTTTCCAGACGGAGACTTCAGTATCTGGTCAAGTGGAAGGGCTACGGTCAGGAGGATAACTCTTGGGTGACAGCCTCTGATGTTCATGCCTCCGATTTGGTCCGTGCCTTTCATAGGGCTCATCCTGATCGCCCTGGTGGTTCTGGTGAGGGTTCGGTGCCCCCTCCTTGAGGGGGGGGTACTGTTGTGAATTTGGTTCCTGGGCTCCCCCGGTGGTTTCTGGTGGTACTGCACTTGTGTGCTTCATCTCCTCTGTTCACCTGTTTCCATCAGGATGTGGGAGTTTTCTATTTAACCGTGCTCCTCAGTCATTTCTATGCCGGCCAACAATGTTACCAGAAGCCTTTCTGTTGCATGTTCCTGCTCCTAGACTACTATCAGCTAAGTTGGACTTGTAGTCCTAAGTTTGTTTTGCATTTTTGTTCCAGTTCTCTGTGATTGTTTATTTCTGAGGCTGGAAGCTCTTGTGAGCTGAAATTGCCACTCTGGTGTCATGATTTGATATTAGAGTCTTAAAGTAATTTCAGGATGGTGTTTTGAAAGGGTTTTCAGCTGACTGTGAAGTTCCCTTTTCTGTCTTCCTACTATCTAGTAAGCGGACCTCAATTTGCTAAACCTATCTTCATACTTCGTATGTCAATTTCCTCTGAAATCACCGACAATATATGTGGGGGCTACTGTCTGCCTTTTGGGGAAAATTTCTCTAGAGGTAAGCCAGGTCTGTATTTTCCTCTGCTAGGGTCAGTCAGTTCTCCGGCTGGCGCTGGGCATCTAGGGTTAAAACGTAGGCACGCTACCCGGCCACTGTTAGTTGTGCGGTAGGTTTAGCTCACAGTCAGCTCGAGTTCCCATCTTCCAAGAGCTAGTCCTTTTTGTATGCTTTACTATGTTCTCTTGCCATTGAGAACCATGACACATGGTATTCCGGAGAATATTGTGTCTGACAGAGGTACCCAGTTTGTTTCTAGGTTTTGGCGGTCCTTTTGTGGTAGAATGGGCATTAATTTGTCTTTTTCTTCGGCATTTCACCCTCAGACAAATGGACAGACGGAGCGAACCAATCAGACCTTGGAAACCTACTTGAGATGCTTTGTGTCTGCTGATCAGGATGATTGGGTTACCTTCTTGCCGTTGGCCGAGTTTGCCCTTAATAATCGGGCTAGTTCGGCTACTTTGGTTTCGCCTTTTTTTTGCAATTTCGGTTTTCATCCTCGTTTTTCTTCAGGGCAGGTTGAGTCTTCGGACTGTCCTGGGGTGGATTCTGTGGTGGACAGGTTGCAGCGGATTTGGACTCATGTGGTGGACAATTTAACATTGTCTCAGGAAAAGGCTCAACGTTTTGCTAACCACCGTCGGTGCGTTGGTCCCCGGCTTCGGGTTGGGGATTTGGTCTGGTTGTCTTCTCGTCATGTTCCTATGAAGGTCTCTTCCCCTAAGTTCAAACCTCGTTTTATTGGTCCTTATAGGATTTCGGAAATTATCAATCCGGTGTCTTTTCGTTTGGCCCTTCCAGCTTCGTTTTCCATTCATAATGTGTTCCATAGATCTTTGTTGCGGAGATATGTGGTGCCCATGGTTCCCTCCGTTGACCCTCCTGCTCCGGTGTTGGTTGAGGGGGAGCTGGAATATGTGGTGGAGAAGATTTTGGATTCTCGTCTTTCAAGGCAGAAACTTCAGTATTTGGTCAAGTGGAAGGGTTATGGCCAGGAGGATAACTCTTGGGTTTTTGCCTCCGATGTCCATGCTGCCGATTTGGTACGTGCTTTTCATTTGGCTCGTCCCGATCGGCCTGGGGGCTCTGGTGAGGGTTCGGTGACCCCTCCTCAAGGGGGGGGTACTGTTGTGAATTCCGTTCTTGGGCTCCATCCTGTGTTTGCGAATGGTATTTTTGGGAGTTCTGCTCTTGGGCTCCCTCTGGTGGTTTCAAGTGGAACTTAGCAGCTGCGTTCACTAATCGGTTTCCTGGCCTTGTTATTTAACTGGGCTTTTGGCTTTAGTGGATGCCAGCTGTCAATGTATTTCCTGTGGATTCAGTCCTTTCCTGGAAGTTCTCTGTTGGCCAGTCCATTTTCAGCTTAAGATAAGTCTGCTACTTTTTGGGTGTTTCCCTGCTTATGACCTTCTGTTCAGTTCAATTTATGTCTTTTTTGTCCAGCTTGTCATTATGAAATGTTTCGGCTAGTTGGAAGCTCTGGGGTCGCAGATTTGTCCCTCCACACCGTGAGTCGGTGTGGTGGTTATTTTTGTAAACTCTGCGTGGACTTTTAGTTTTTATACTGACCGCACAGCAACCTATCCTATCTCTGTCTATTTAGATAGTATTGGCCTCCTTTGCTAAAAAATCTAGTTTCATTTCTGAGTTTGTCATTTCCCTCTCCACTCACCGTCAATATTTGTGGGGGGCTATCTTCCTTTGGGGGTTTCTCTGAGGCGAGATAGCTTTCCGTTTCCATCTTTAGGGGTAGCTAGTTCTTAGGCTGTGCAGAGGCGTCTAGGCAGAGTTAGGTACGCTCCACGGCTATTTCTAGTGTTGGTGTTAGGAGTAGGGATTGCGGTCAGTAAAGTTACCACCTCCTCAGAGCTAGTCCTATTTTTGTTTTACCCACCAGGTCATTTCAGTGCTGCTCCGTAGTGAGTCCATGATTGGTTTTGCCCGCCAGGTCATCTCAGTACCGCTCCGTACCCACCAGGTCATAACAGTACAGCTGGCCCACAATGTGTTAAATGCATCTCAAAAGAGGGAAGAGAAAGTTCTGAGTCATGTTTTTTTTTTTGTTTTGTTTGTGTTGCTTGTTTTGTCCTTTTTTTTCCCCTTGATTTTTGGATGGTGCAGGAGCTTGGTGCTGATATGGAGGTTCAGGGTCTGTCTGCGCGTGTTGATCATCTCGCTGCAAGGGTACAGAGTATCCAAGACTATGTTGTTCAAACTCCTGTTTCTGAGCCTAGAATTCCTATTCCTGATTTGTTTTCTGGGGATAGATCTAGGTTTTTGAATTTTAAAAATATTTGCAGATTATTTTTTGCTCTGAGACCCCGTTCCTCTGGTGACCCCATTCAGCAGGTGAAGATTGTTATTTCTCTGCTGCGTGGCGACCCGCAGGACTGGGCATTCTCCCTTGAGCCAGGGAATCCTGCATTGCTCAATATAGATTCGTTTTTTCAAGCACTTGGACTGCTTTATGACGAACCCAATTCTGTGGATCAGGCAGAAAAAATTTTGCTGGCTCTGTGTCAGGGTCAGGAAGCAGTAGCGATATATTGTCAGAAATTTAGAAAGTGGTCTGTGCTTACAAAATGGAATGAGGATGCCCTGGCGGCTATTTTCAGAAAGGGTCTTTCTGAAGCTCTTAAAGATGTTATGGTGGGGTTTCCCACGCCTGCTGGTTTGAACGAATCAATGTCTCTGGCCATTCAGATTGATCGGCGCTTACGTGAACGTAAGGAGGTGCACCATATGGCGGTGTCCTCTGGGCAGAGTTCTGAGCCTATGCAATGCGATAGAGTTTTGACGAGAGCAGAACGGCAGGAGTTCAGACGTCAGAATGGGCTGTGTTTTTACTGTGGTGACGCTACTCATGCTATCTCTGACTGCCCGAAGCGAACTAAGAGGGTTGCTAGGTCGGTTACCATCAGTACTTTACAGCCTAAATTTCTCTTGTCTGTTACCCTGATTTGCTCATTGTCGTCCTTTTCTGTAATGGCATTTGTGGATTCTGGCGCTGCCCTGAACTTAATGGACCTGGAATTTGCCAAGCGCTGTGGTTTTTCCTTGGAGCCGTTGCAGAGTCCTATTCCCTTGAGGGGGATTGATGCTACGCCATTGGCCAAGAATAAACCTCAGTACTGGACACAGTTAGCCATGTACATGGCTCCAGCACATAAGGAAAATATTCGCTTTTTGGTGTTGCATAATTTGCATGATGTGGTTGTGCTGGGGTTTCCATGGTTACAGGTACATAATCCAGTGCTGGATTGGAAATCCATGTCCGTGACTAGTTGGGGTTGTCAAGGGATACATAGTGACATTCCTCTGATGTCAATTTCCTCGTCCCCTTCTTCTGAAGTTCCTGAGTTTTTGTCAGATTTCCAGGATATATTTGAGGAGCCTAAATCCAGTCCTTTGCCTCCTCATAGGGACTGTGATTGCGCTATTAATTTGATTCCGGGCTGTAAGTTCCCTAAGGGTCGACTTTTCAATCTGTCTGTGCCAGAGCATGCCGCTATGCGGACTTATGTAAAAGAGTCCTTGGAGAAGGGGCATATTCGCCCGTCGTCGTCACCGTTGGGAGCGGGATTCTTTTTTGTTGCCAAGAAGGATGGCTCCTTGAGGCCCTGTATAGATTCGGATCAAAGGGGCTAGCTGGTTTACCAAGATTGACCTTCGAGGGGCGTATAATCTGGTTCGCATCAAACAGGGTGATGAATGGAAAACAGCATTTAATACGCCCGAAGGCTATTTTGAATATCTTGTGATGCCTTTCGGGCTCTCTAATGCTCCATCTGTGTTTCAGTCCTTTATGCATGATATTTTCCGGGAGTATTTGGATAAATTTATGATTGTATATTTGGATGATATTTTGTTTTTTTCCGATGATTGGGAGACTCATGTGAAGCAGGTCAGGATGGTATTTCAGATTCTTCGTGCTAATACACTGTTTGTGAAGGGGTCTAAGTGCCTTTTTGGAGTTCAGAAGGTTTCTTTTCTGGGGTTCATTTTTTCTCCCTCGGCTATTGAAATGGACCCTGTTAAGGTCCAGGCTATTTATGATTGGACTCAGCCCACATCTGTGAAGAGCCTTCAGAAATTTTTGGGCTTTGCTAATTTTTATCGCCGCTTCATTGCTAATTTTTCTACTGTGGTTAAACCTTTGACCGATTTGACCAAGAAAGGTGCAGATGTGGTGAATTGGTCCTCTGCGGCTGTGGAGGCCTTTCAGGAGCTTAAGCGTCGTTTTACTTCTGCCCCTGTGTTGCGTCAGCCAGATGTTTCTCTCCCTTTTCAGGTTGAGGTTGACGCTTCTGAGATTGGGGCAGGAGCTGTTCTGTCTCAGAGAAGCTCTGATGGCTCTGTGTTGAAGCCGTGTGCTTTCTTCTCCAGAAAGTTTTCGCCTGCTGAGCGTAATTATGATGTCGGCAATCGGGAGTTGTTGGCTATGAAGTGGGCATTCGAGGAGTGGCGACATTGGCTTGAGGGAGCCAAGCATCGTGTTGTGGTCTTGACCGACCATAAGAATCTGATTTACCTTGAGTCGGCCAAGCGCTTGAATCCTAGACAGGCTCGGTAGTCTTTGTTTTTCTCCCGATTTGATTTTGTGGTCTCGTATCTTCCGGGATCTAAGAATGTGAAAGCTGATGCCTTGTCTAGGAGTTTTTTGCCTGATTCTCCTGGAGTCCGTGAGCCGGCTGGTATTCTCAAAGAGGGGGTGATTCTTTCTGCTATCTCCCCTGATTTGCGGTGGGTGCTTCAGGAGTTTCAGGCTGATAGACCCGACCGCTGTCCTGTGGGGAAATTGTTTGTTCCTGATAGATGGACTAATAAGGTGATTTCTGAGATCCATTGTTCGGTGTTGGCTGGTCATCCTGGGATCTTTGGAACCAGAGATTTGGTTGCCAGGTCCTTTTGGTGGCCTTCTTTGTCACGGGATGTGCGTTCCTTCGTGCAGTCCTGTGGAATTTGTGCTCGAGCTAAGCCCTGCTGTTCTCGTGCTAGTGGGTTGCTTTTGCCCTTGCCTATCCCTGAGAGGCCCTGGACGCATATTTCCATGGATTTTATTTCCGATCTTCCTGTGTCTCAGACGATGTCTGTCATCTGGGTGGTTTGTGACCGGTTTTCTAAAATGGTCCATTTGGTACCTTTGCCTAAGTTGCCTTCCTCCTCTGATTTGGTTCCTTTGTTTTTCCAGCATGTGGTTCGTTTGCATGGTATTCCGGAGAATATTGTGTCTGACAGAGGTACCCAGTTTGTTTCTAGGTTTTGGCGGTCCTTTTGTGGTAGAATGGGCATTAATTTGTCTTTTTCTTCGGCATTTCACCCTCAGACAAATGGACAGACGGAGCGAACCAATCAGACCTTGGAAACCTACTTGAGATGCTTTGTGTCTGCTGATCAGGATGATTGGGTTACCTTCTTGCCGTTGGCCGAGTTTGCCCTTAATAATCGGGCTAGTTCGGCTACTTTGGTTTCGCCTTTTTTTTGCAATTTCGGTTTTCATCCTCGTTTTTCTTCAGGGCAGGTTGAGTCTTCGGACTGTCCTGGGGTGGATTCTGTGGTGGACAGGTTGCAGCGGATTTGGACTCATGTGGTGGACAATTTAACATTGTCTCAGGAAAAGGCTCAACGTTTTGCTAACCGCCGTCGGTGCGTTGGTCCCCGGCTTCGGGTTGGGGATTTGGTCTGGTTGTCTTCTCGTCATGTTCCTATGAAGGTCTCTTCCCCTAAGTTCAAACCTCGTTTTATTGGTCCTTATAGGATTTCGGAAATTATCAATCCGGTGTCTTTTCGTTTGGCCCTTCCAGCTTCGTTTTCCATTCATAATGTGTTCCATAGATCTTTGTTGCGGAGATATGTGGTGCCCATGGTTCCCTCCGTTGACCCTCCTGCTCCGGTGTTGGTTGAGGGGGAGCTGGAATATGTGGTGGAGAAGATTTTGGATTCTCGTCTTTCAAGGCAGAAACTTCAGTATTTGGTCAAGTGGAAGGGTTATGGCCAGGAGGATAACTCTTGGGTTTTTGCCTCCGATGTCCATGCTGCCGATTTGGTACGTGCTTTTCATTTGGCTCGTCCCGATCGGCCTGGGGGCTCTGGTGAGGGTTCGGTGACCCCTCCTCAAGGGGGGGGGTACTGTTGTGAATTCCGTTCTTGGGCTCCATCCTGTGTTTGCGAATGGTATTTTTGGGAGTTCTGCTCTTGGGCTCCCTCTGGTGGTTTCAAGTGGAACTTAGCAGCTGCGTTCACTAATCGGTTTCCTGGCCTTGTTATTTAACTGGGCTTTTGGCTTTAGTGGATGCCAGCTGTCAATGTATTTCCTGTGGATTCAGTCCTTTCCTGGAAGTTCTCTGTTGGCCAGTCCATTTTCAGCTTAAGATAAGTCTGCTACTTTTTGGGTGTTTCCCTGCTTATGACCTTCTGTTCAGTTCAATTTATGTCTTTTTTGTCCAGCTTGTCATTATGAAATGTTTCGGCTAGTTGGAAGCTCTGGGGTCGCAGATTTGTCCCTCCACACCGTGAGTCGGTGTGGTGGTTATTTTTGTAAACTCTGCGTGGACTTTTAGTTTTTATACTGACCGCACAGCAACCTATCCTATCTCTGTCTATTTAGATAGTATTGGCCTCCTTTGCTAAAAAATCTAGTTTCATTTCTGAGTTTGTCATTTCCCTCTCCACTCACCGTCAATATTTGTGGGGGGCTATCTTCCTTTGGGGGTTTCTCTGAGGCGAGATAGCTTTCCGTTTCCATCTTTAGGGGTAGCTAGTTCTTAGGCTGTGCAGAGGCGTCTAGGCAGAGTTAGGTACGCTCCACGGCTATTTCTAGTGTTGGTGTTAGGAGTAGGGATTGCGGTCAGTAAAGTTACCACCTCCTCAGAGCTAGTCCTATTTTTGTTTTACCCACCAGGTCATTTCAGTGCTGCTCCGTAGTGAGTCCATGATTGGTTTTGCCCGCCAGGTCATCTCAGTACCGCTCCGTACCCACCAGGTCATAACAGTACAGCTGGCCCACAATGTGTTAAATGCATCTCAAAAGAGGGAAGAGAAAGTTCTGAGTCATGTTTTTTTTTTTGTTTTGTTTGTGTTGCTTGTTTTGTCCTTTTTTTTCCCCTTGATTTTTGGATGGTGCAGGAGCTTGGTGCTGATATGGAGGTTCAGGGTCTGTCTGCGCGTGTTGATCATCTCGCTGCAAGGGTACAGAGTATCCAAGACTATGTTGTTCAAACTCCTGTTTCTGAGCCTAGAATTCCTATTCCTGATTTGTTTTCTGGGGATAGATCTAGGTTTTTGAATTTTAAAAATATTTGCAGATTATTTTTTGCTCTGAGACCCCGTTCCTCTGGTGACCCCATTCAGCAGGTGAAGATTGTTATTTCTCTGCTGCGTGGCGACCCGCAGGACTGGGCATTCTCCCTTGAGCCAGGGAATCCTGCATTGCTCAATATAGATTCGTTTTTTCAAGCACTTGGACTGCTTTATGACGAACCCAATTCTGTGGATCAGGCAGAAAAAATTTTGCTGGCTCTGTGTCAGGGTCAGGAAGCAGTAGCGATATATTGTCAGAAATTTAGAAAGTGGTCTGTGCTTACAAAATGGAATGAGGATGCCCTGGCGGCTATTTTCAGAAAGGGTCTTTCTGAAGCTCTTAAAGATGTTATGGTGGGGTTTCCCACGCCTGCTGGTTTGAACGAATCAATGTCTCTGGCCATTCAGATTGATCGGCGCTTACGTGAACGTAAGGAGGTGCACCATATGGCGGTGTCCTCTGGGCAGAGTTCTGAGCCTATGCAATGCGATAGAGTTTTGACGAGAGCAGAACGGCAGGAGTTCAGACGTCAGAATGGGCTGTGTTTTTACTGTGGTGACGCTACTCATGCTATCTCTGACTGCCCGAAGCGAACTAAGAGGGTTGCTAGGTCGGTTACCATCAGTACTTTACAGCCTAAATTTCTCTTGTCTGTTACCCTGATTTGCTCATTGTCGTCCTTTTCTGTAATGGCATTTGTGGATTCTGGCGCTGCCCTGAACTTAATGGACCTGGAATTTGCCAAGCGCTGTGGTTTTTCCTTGGAGCCGTTGCAGAGTCCTATTCCCTTGAGGGGGATTGATGCTACGCCATTGGCCAAGAATAAACCTCAGTACTGGACACAGTTAGCCATGTACATGGCTCCAGCACATAAGGAAAATATTCGCTTTTTGGTGTTGCATAATTTGCATGATGTGGTTGTGCTGGGGTTTCCATGGTTACAGGTACATAATCCAGTGCTGGATTGGAAATCCATGTCCGTGACTAGTTGGGGTTGTCAAGGGATACATAGTGACATTCCTCTGATGTCAATTTCCTCGTCCCCTTCTTCTGAAGTTCCTGAGTTTTTGTCAGATTTCCAGGATATATTTGAGGAGCCTAAATCCAGTCCTTTGCCTCCTCATAGGGACTGTGATTGCGCTATTAATTTGATTCCGGGCTGTAAGTTCCCTAAGGGTCGACTTTTCAATCTGTCTGTGCCAGAGCATGCCGCTATGCGGACTTATGTAAAAGAGTCCTTGGAGAAGGGGCATATTCGCCCGTCGTCGTCACCGTTGGGAGCGGGATTCTTTTTTGTTGCCAAGAAGGATGGCTCCTTGAGGCCCTGTATAGATTCGGATCAAAGGGGCTAGCTGGTTTACCAAGATTGACCTTCGAGGGGCGTATAATCTGGTTCGCATCAAACAGGGTGATGAATGGAAAACAGCATTTAATACGCCCGAAGGCTATTTTGAATATCTTGTGATGCCTTTCAGGCTCTCTAATGCTCCATCTGTGTTTCAGTCCTTTATGCATGATATTTTCCGGGAGTATTTGGATAAATTTATGATTGTATATTTGGATGATATTTTGTTTTTTTCCGATGATTGGGAGACTCATGTGAAGCAGGTCAGGATGGTATTTCAGATTCTTCGTGCTAATACACTGTTTGTGAAGGGGTCTAAGTGCCTTTTTGGAGTTCAGAAGGTTTCTTTTCTGGGGTTCATTTTTTCTCCCTCGGCTATTGAAATGGACCCTGTTAAGGTCCAGGCTATTTATGATGGGACTCAGCCCACATCTGTGAAGAGCCTTCAGAAATTTTTGGGCTTTGCTAATTTTTATCGCCGCTTCATTGCTAATTTTTCTACTGTGGTTAAACCTTTGACCGATTTGACCAAGAAAGGTGCAGATGTGGTGAATTGGTCCTCTGCGGCTGTGGAGGCCTTTCAGGAGCTTAAGCGTCGTTTTACTTCTGCCCCTGTGTTGCGTCAGCCAGATGTTTCTCTCCCTTTTCAGGTTGAGGTTGACGCTTCTGAGATTGGGGCAGGAGCTGTTCTGTCTCAGAGAAGCTCTGATGGCTCTGTGTTGAAGCCGTGTGCTTTCTTCTCCAGAAAGTTTTCGCCTGCTGAGCGTAATTATGATGTCGGCAATCGGGAGTTGTTGGCTATGAAGTGGGCATTCGAGGAGTGGCGACATTGGCTTGAGGGAGCCAAGCATCGTGTTGTGGTCTTGACCGACCATAAGAATCTGATTTACCTTGAGTCGGCCAAGCGCTTGAATCCTAGACAGGCTCGGTGGTCTTTGTTTTTCTCCCGATTTGATTTTGTGGTCTCGTATCTTCCGGGATCTAAGAATGTGAAAGCTGATGCCTTGTCTAGGAGTTTTTTGCCTGATTCTCCTGGAGTCCGTGAGCCGGCTGGTATTCTCAAAGAGGGGGTGATTCTTTCTGCTATCTCCCCTGATTTGCGGTGGGTGCTTCAGGAGTTTCAGGCTGATAGACCCGACCGCTGTCCTGTGGGGAAATTGTTTGTTCCTGATAGATGGACTAATAAGGTGATTTCTGAGATCCATTGTTCGGTGTTGGCTGGTCATCCTGGGATCTTTGGAACCAGAGATTTGGTTGCCAGGTCCTTTTGGTGGCCTTCTTTGTCACGGGATGTGCGTTCCTTCGTGCAGTCCTGTGGAATTTGTGCTCGGGCTAAGCCCTGCTGTTCTCGTGCTAGTGGGTTGCTTTTGCCCTTGCCTATCCCTGAGAGGCCCTGGACGCATATTTCCATGGATTTTATTTCCGATCTTCCTGTGTCTCAGACGATGTCTGTCATCTGGGTGGTTTGTGACCGGTTTTCTAAAATGGTCCATTTGGTACCTTTGCCTAAGTTGCCTTCCTCCTCTGATTTGGTTCCTTTGTTTTTCCAGCATGTGGTTCGTTTGCATGGTATTCCGGAGAATATTGTGTCTGACAGAGGTACCCAGTTTGTTTCTAGGTTTTGGCGGTCCTTTTGTGGTAGAATGGGCATTAATTTGTCTTTTTCTTCGGCATTTCACCCTCAGACAAATGGACAGACGGAGCGAACCAATCAGACCTTGGAAACCTACTTGAGATGCTTTGTGTCTGCTGATCAGGATGATTGGGTTACCTTCTTGCCGTTGGCCGAGTTTGCCCTTAATAATCGGGCTAGTTCGGCTACTTTGGTTTCGCCTTTTTTTTGCAATTTCGGTTTTCATCCTCGTTTTTCTTCAGGGCAGGTTGAGTCTTCGGACTGTCCTGGGGTGGATTCTGTGGTGGACAGGTTGCAGCGGATTTGGACTCATGTGGTGGACAATTTAACATTGTCTCAGGAAAAGGCTCAACGTTTTGCTAACCGCCGTCGGTGCGTTGGTCCCCGGCTTCGGGTTGGGGATTTGGTCTGGTTGTCTTCTCGTCATGTTCCTATGAAGGTCTCTTCCCCTAAGTTCAAACCTCGTTTTATTGGTCCTTATAGGATTTCGGAAATTATCAATCCGGTGTCTTTTCGTTTGGCCCTTCCAGCTTCGTTTTCCATTCATAATGTGTTCCATAGATCTTTGTTGCGGAGATATGTGGTGCCCATGGTTCCCTCCGTTGACCCTCCTGCTCCGGTGTTGGTTGAGGGGGAGCTGGAATATGTGGTGGAGAAGATTTTGGATTCTCGTCTTTCAAGGCAGAAACTTCAGTATTTGGTCAAGTGGAAGGGTTATGGCCAGGAGGATAACTCTTGGGTTTTTGCCTCCGATGTCCATGCTGCCGATTTGGTACGTGCTTTTCATTTGGCTCGTCCCGATCGGCCTGGAGGCTCTGGTGAGGGTTCGGTGACCCCTCCTCAAGGGGGGGGTACTGTTGTGAATTCCGTTCTTGGGCTCCATCCTGTGTTTGCGAATGGTATTTTTGGGAGTTCTGCTCTTGGGCTCCCTCTGGTGGTTTCAAGTGGAACTTAGCAGCTGCGTTCACTAATCGGTTTCCTGGCCTTGTTATTTAACTGGGCTTTTGGCTTTAGTGGATGCCAGCTGTCAATGTATTTCCTGTGGATTCAGTCCTTTCCTGGAAGTTCTCTGTTGGCCAGTCCATTTTCAGCTTAAGATAAGTCTGCTACTTTTTGGGTGTTTCCCTGCTTATGACCTTCTGTTCAGTTCAATTTATGTCTTTTTTGTCCAGCTTGTCATTATGAAATGTTTCGGCTAGTTGGAAGCTCTGGGGTCGCAGATTTGTCCCTCCACACCGTGAGTCGGTGTGGTGGTTATTTTTGTAAACTCTGCGTGGACTTTTAGTTTTTATACTGACCGCACAGCAACCTATCCTATCTCTGTCTATTTAGATAGTATTGGCCTCCTTTGCTAAAAAATCTAGTTTCATTTCTGAGTTTGTCATTTCCCTCTCCACTCACCGTCAATATTTGTGGGGGGCTATCTTCCTTTGGGGGTTTCTCTGAGGCGAGATAGCTTTCCGTTTCCATCTTTAGGGGTAGCTAGTTCTTAGGCTGTGCAGAGGCGTCTAGGCAGAGTTAGGTACGCTCCACGGCTATTTCTAGTGTTGGTGTTAGGAGTAGGGATTGCGGTCAGTAAAGTTACCACCTCCTCAGAGCTAGTCCTATTTTTGTTTTACCCACCAGGTCATTTCAGTGCTGCTCCGTAGTGAGTCCATGATTGGTTTTGCCCGCCAGGTCATCTCAGTACCGATCCGTACCCACCAGGTCGTAACACTGGACAATGGACATACTGTCTGGGGGCAATGCTGGACACACTGGGAGCAATATGCTGGAGTCAGACACTGGGGCAGATTGCTGGAGACACTGTCTGGGGGCAATGCTGGACACACTGGGGCAGATTGCTGGACACTGGGGCAGATTGCTGGACACACTGGGGCAGATTGCTGGACACACTGGGGGCAGGACTGGAGGCATGGGCAGAATGTAGACACGGGGCATGATTGGAGACACGGGGCAGAATGAAAGACATGGGGCAGGATTGGATCATGGGGCAGGATTGGATCATGGGGCAGGATAAATACGATGGAGACAGATGGGGCAGGATGGGGAGATCATATGGGGTAGAATGGATACTTATGAGTTCAGGATGGGAGAACATATGGCTGGAGCCAGGAATGAGACACACGGGGCCAGGGTGGGGAATATTATTACCATAGGGGCTAATTAAGGGATATTATTACTGCAGTGATGTATTTATTTTATTTTTTGAGGACACTGTTTTAAATGGAGGGGCGGTCCTGTTACTGTGCAGAGTGACACTATATCACCTTTTTTTCTCCATGTGGTGTAATGTAGAAGTTGTGAAAAATTATGTAATGTGTTCTGCAAGCAGAGCTCGAGATAACTGTTATTTCCTGGCTGGAAGAAATAATGGCTGTCTGTGCTGGATGAAAGATGAAGGACTTCACCTAGAGACGTCACTGCTGAGTCAGTGTTACCTTTACACTGACACTATACACTGAATACTATATACAGAGGTCCTGTGTACAATGTCACCAGTGATCACTGTATTACCTATACATTATATACAGAGCTCCTGTGTATAATGTCAGCAGTGATCTCTGTATTACCTCTACACAGACACTGCATACTAAGTACAGATCTCCTGTGAATACTGGCACTTATGGTGATAGTATTGTGGGGGTTTTTTTGTTTTTTTTTTTTAAATTACTGATCAGTATTGTAGTATTCAGTCACTATGTGGTGGTAATATGTGGTCTGGAAATGGTGTTGTGGTATTTGTGACTTGAATGTGCTATTTGGTCACCAAGTGGTGGTAATATGTGGTCTTGACATGGTGCGGTGGTATTTGTTCCTTGTATGTGATATTATTGGTCAAAATATACCTAAATTGTATTGCAGATTTTAACAAATATTTAATAGGTTACAGTAGAGCCATTTTTCTGGAATAATCTGGTTCGGGTATAACATGACCCCCGTCACATGACCAGGGGGGGGCACAGTGTCTGAACAGCCCGGGGCCCTGGCTACCCTTAATCCACCCCTGGATGAAAACAATCTCCAAACACAAACAAATACTCGATGGTCACCCGAGCGTGCTCGGTAAAACCCGAGCAACAAGTACACTTGCTCATCACTAATGAGGAGACTATTGAGTGGAATAATGTGAGGAGACAGTATGGGGGGGGAGTGTGAGTGGCACAGAATAAAGACTGAGTAGTGTGGGGAGGTAGCAAGGGGGAAAAGTGTAAGGTCACAGCCTTGGAGGGGGAGGGTAATGAGGGGCCACAGTATAGAAACTGTGTCAGGACTCTGAACATTTTGATTACCTTTTGTGCATTACTGCCCTTTTTCAAGATGGCGTCTTTGGTCTCATGTGCACTGTGTCTTCCTGCTATATAACTCCACCCCAGCCTTTAGTCTGTGCTAGAGTATTCTGCCTTGCATCCAGCTCCTGACCCTGGCGACGCCCTGGCTTTGCACCTGCTCCTGTGAACCTGTGTGGAGATCCTGCTACTCAGCTCTGAGTTTCTGCTGAATACATCGGTTTCCAGTAATCCTCCTCCATCTGGCTGCTTGTGTTTGTTTCCATCTGCATTTGCTGGACATGTAAGCTGTTGCTGCTCTGCTTAAACCTGAGATTATCACCCAGGCCTTCCTGGTTGAGCTAAGACATTGCTTGTACTGTCTTATAAGCATATCTATCTGTGTTTGGACTAAACAAGGACTTATTCGTGTCAAGTTTCCTCAAGTACAACTGTGCTTCATAGACTTTCTGCTTGATTGCGTTTTTCCTCTAAAGTTCCTATAGACTGTTAAGCTGCATTTTATATTTACACCAAGTGTTGTGGACTTGAGCTTTGCTCTGCACCTGTTTGAATCACCATGTGATAATATAGACTTTACCACTTATAAAACTGTGTCCTGTAGTTGTCTTGTTCCATGCAAAGAGTCTCCTGAGTTATCCTCTATAATCATTACAGACTGGGGAGTACACAGTGAAGAGAAGCCCCAATATAGAGAGGAGAGGGCAGTGTGGCTGGCATGTACCATAAAAGGGACAGTGTGGGGGGTCATTTTGAGCAGAGAATATAGTGAGGGGGCATTTATTCAGAGGCTCAGCGTACCGCAGATATTTTTATTTGGGATCATTATAATGACACTTATCTTTAAGGGCATCGTGTGGAGATGTGCTGCAGGAAACCAGAGAAGATGGAAGTATGCGGAGACGAGCTGTGGTAGAGAAGAGTCATCATGGAGTCTGGACAAAACGAAGATTAAAAGAAAGACGTTGTCTCTGGAGTCATTCATCTAAAAAGGTATATGGATGTAAAAAAGTTTTGTGATACTAATGCTCATATTTTTATTTATGTTAGGAACATTAAAGGGGTTGTCCAGGTTTGTTATGAGTCTGCAGTCATTCTATGTGACTGCAGACTTTTGAATTCTCATACTGTGCACTGGACACTGTCAAGATTCTCTCATGTCAGAGATTTACATACAGTGGGTACGGAAAGTATTCAAACCCATTTAAATTTTTTATTCTTTGTTTCATTGCAGCCATTTGGTAAATTCAAAAAAGAAAGTTCTTTTTTTTTTCTCATTAATGTACACTCTGCACCCCATCTTGACTGAAAAAAACAGAAATGTAATAATTTTTGCAAATTTATTAAAAAAGAAAAACTTAAATATCGCATGGTCATAAGTATTCAGACCCCTTGCACAGTATTGAGTAGAAGCACCCTTTTGAGCTAGTACTGCCATGAGTCTTCTTGGGAATGATGCAACACACCTGGATTTGGGGATCCTCTGCCATTCTTCCTTGCACATCCTCTCCAGTTCCGTCAGGTTGGATGGTGAACGTTGGTGGACAGCCATTTTCCCAATTTTCCCATTTTGAGTTTAGGTCAGGGCTCTGGCTGGGCCAGTCAGGAATGGTCACAGTTGTTCTGAAGCCACTCCTTTGTTATTTTAGCTTTGTGCTTAGGGTCATTGTCTTGTTAGAAGGTGAACCTTCGGCCACGTCGGAGGTCCAGAGCACTCTGGAGCCACCACCATGTTTCACTGTTGGGATTGTGTTGGGAAGGTGATGAGCAGTGCCTGGTTTTCTCCACACATACCGCTTAGAATTATCACCAAAAAGGTCTATCTTCATCTCATCAAATCAGAGAATCTTAGTTCTCATAGTTCTCATAGTCTGAGAGTCCTTCATGTGTTTTTTAGCAAACTATGTGGGCTTTCATATTTCTTGCACTGAGGAGAGGCTTCCGTCGACTTCCGGGTACTAGTCCTCCAGAACCATAGAGAGGACGATAAGGAGCGCCGACAGAAGATTAGAAGTGTGCGCGTGCAGCTCTGAACCTGGCATGCGCACGAGAAGCAGAGACCGGGAGCGAGCGCAGAGAGGAAGACGCTGCAGAAGGAGAGGCGCACCGGGACGTTGAAGACAGGTAAGTATGACAGGGCGGTCTTTACATCCCTCCCTCCTCTTTAGGCTAGAAAGAAACTTAGCTAAAATTCGAGGAGCCCGAATGTTCTCTTGAGGCTCCCAGGATCTCTCCTCAGGACCGAAACCCTTCCAGTCGACCAAAAACAAAAGTTCTCCCTCTAAATTTTTTCATGGCCAAAATGTCCTTAACCTCAAAAACATTGTCCGCGGAAACAGGCGAAGGTGAAGAAAGGGTCGAGGTATGAAACTGATTAAGAACTACAGGCTTAAGGAGAGATACATGAAAGGAATTAGGGATACGAAGAGAGGCAGGTAACTTAAGTTTGTAAAAAACGTTGTTAATACGTGCCAAAACCTCAAAAGGACCAATATAACGGGGACCCAGTTTATGAGAAGGGATTTTAAGGCGAATAAATCTAGAAGAAAGCCAGACCTTGTCCCCAGGATGGAATACAGGAGAATCGAGACTCCTTTTATCTGCATGTCTCTTCATCCTAAGCTGAGCTAGTTCAAGAGCAGACTGGGTCTCCTGCCAGACCCTGGAGAATTCTCTAGACAGAAGATCTGCCGCCGGCACAGTAGAGACAGGAGGAACCGGTAGAGGAAGACCAGGATGTTGTCCGTAGATGACAAAAAAATGGAGATTTGGTAGAAGCTTCGCTGGTGTGATTATTATAAGAAAACTCGGCCCATGGTAGTAAGTCAGACCAATAATTCTGATGAGCGTTGGAGAAATGCCGGAGATAAGTAACCAGGATCTGATTGGTACCCTCCACTTGGCCGTTGGACTGACGATGATAGGCCGAAGAGAAATCAAGCGAGATGTTCAATGACTTACAGAGTGATCTGCAGAATCGAGCGGTGAACTGAACTCCACGGTCAAAAACAATATGCTGTGGAAGACCATGAATGCGAAAATATGTTGAACAAAAATCTTCGCCAACACAGGAGCCGAAGGCAGACCAGGGAGAGCAATGAAAAGAGCCATTTTAGAAAAATGGTCCACGACCACGAGGATGATGGTGCAACCGCAGGAACGAGGCAGATCAGTTGCAATATGTTGCCATGGAGCAGTAGGCACCGGAAGAGGATGTAGAAGCCCGAAAGGTAGCTGCCTAGGCACTTTGTTCTTGGCACAGGAAGGACAGGAGACGACAAAACCTCGGACATCCTTCAAAAGAGTCGGCCACCAGTAGTAGCGAGATATTAGATCAAGAGTTTTCTTGAAACAAACATGGCCCGCCAGAGTAACACACGTCTCCTGTTCCTCTCAGAAACAAAAGTCTTACCCGGAGGTAAAGAGGTCATAGAGACCGGAGCAAGTGTGATGACTCTAGCGGGGTCAATGATGTGCGTGGATTCCTCCTCAGTGTCCACCGACAAGAAGGACCTGGATAAAGCGTCGGCTTTGAAGTTCTTCTCTCCAGGCAGGAAGCGAAGTTCAAAGTCAAATCGGGCAAAGAACAAGGCCCACCTGGCCTGCCGTGGATTCAGTCGGTGCGCAGAACAGATGTATGCCAAATTCTTATGATCCGTATAGATAACAAAAGGATGTAAGGCTCCTTCCAACAGATACCTCCACTCCTCCAATGCCATTTTGATGGCCAAAAGTTCTTTGTCACCAATGGAATAATTTCTTTCAGAAGATGAGAAACTCTTGGAGAAGAAACCACAAGGTGACCAGTAGAGGACCTCTGAGAAAGCACAGCTCCAGCCCCGATAGAGGCATCAACCTCTAGGAAGAAGGGTTTATTAGCTTCAGGGCGATGGAGTAAAGGGGCGGAGGCGAATGCTTCTTTGAGAGACTGGAAAGCCTCTTCAGCCTCTGCTGGCCAGAGATGAGGATTGGCGCCCTTCTTTATCAAAGAGGAGATGGGAGCAGACAAGGAGGAGAAGTGAGGAATAAACTGCCGATAGTAATTCACGAATCCAAGAAAACGCTGAATCGCCTTAACCCCAAGCGGACGTGGCCAGTTGAGTACAGCAGAAACTTTACCTGGATCCATACACAGACCAGAATCGGAGATGATGAAACCCAAGAATGGCAGGGACGACTGTTCAAAGGCACACTTCTCAAGTTTTGCATACAGACGATGCTCCCTCAGACGAAGAACTTGCCGCACATCTCTCCTATGAGAAAGCAGATCCGGTGAAAACACAAGGATGTCGTCCAAATACACCACAACACAAGAGTAAAGTAGGTCCCGAAAAACATCATTCACCAACTCTTGAAAAACTGCAGGAGCATTACATAAGCCGAAGGGCATCACGAAATACTCATAATGACCATCTCTGGTGTTAAACGCAGTCTTCCATTCGTCTCCCGCACGAATTCGGATCAAGTTATAAGCTCCTCTGAGATCCAGTTTAGTGAAGACTCGTGCTCCACGCAGACGATCAAAGAGTTCTGGGATGAGAGGAAGTGGATACTTGTTCTTAATGGTGATATTATTGAGGCCACGGTAATCAATGCAGGGGCGAAGGGAACCGTCCTTCTTGACGAAGAAAAAAACAGCTCCTGCTGGTAAGGAGGACTTCCGAATAAAGCCTCTGGCCAGATTCTCTTGAACATATTCGGACATGGCTTGAGTCTCAGAAGGTGACAGAGGATAAATACGACCTCTAGGAGGAGTAGAGCCGGATACAAGATCTATCGGACAATCGTATGGGCGATGCGGAGGCAAGACTTCTGCCTCCTTTTTGTTGAAGACGTCCGAAAAAGAGTGATAAGCCGCAGGTAGATTCGCTAGTTCCGGAGCCGAGGGAGAGAAACTAGCAGGCTTGACGGGAAGCAGGCATCTGTTTTGACAAAACTGTCCCCAGGATAGGACGTCTCCAGTACGCCAGTTCAGAGTAGGTTCATGATTTCTTAGCCAGGGGAGTGCCAAAAGAAACACATGGGATAAAGACGGTAAAACATAAAAAGCAAACTTCTCTCGATGTAGAGCTCCAATTTGAATCTCAATCTCCTCGGTGACAGAAGTAACGACCTCCCGTAAAGGCTGACCATCGACAGAAGCTATTTGCGTAGGAACCTCCAAGGGTCTGACAGGAATCCCAAGCTTCTTGACCAGCTTAAGTTGAACAAAATTCCCAGCCCAACTGAGTCTACATAAGCCTCAAGAGAGAAGCGACTGGAACCCATGTGTAAAATGACAGACAAAATCAAAGGTGGAGAGGAATCATAGCTACCTAGGGAGGCCTCTCTTACCTATCCTAGGCGGAGGCGTTTCCTGGCTTCTGGGGGCAGGAACGCAGAAGATGAGAAGCGCTGCCACAATAGAAGCATAAGCCTTGCGCGAGTCTCTCCTTATGGCGTTGTTCAGCAGGCTTGAGGCGATCTACCCTCATGGGCTCAGCAGAAGAAGAGGAAGAAGCTGAAGTGGTTTGGGAAAAAGAAGTACCTCGTGTAACTGAAGATAAACGAGGTGGTCTCCTCTCTCTGACAACCTCACGAGAATGCTCCTGGAAGCGCAGGTCAATGTGAGTCGCCAAAGAGATAAGGTCATCCAAAGCAGTAGGAGTATCCCACTCTGCCAGCTCATCCTTAATACAAGAAGACAGACCTTGCCAAAATGCTCCAACCAACGCCTCATTGTTCTAACCTAAATCAGAAGACAACGTCTGAAAACGGATGGCATATTGAGCTAAAGAGAGGGTACCCTGGTAGAGGTTAAAAAGGGACTCTATAGTGGAGACCAAATGACCGGGTTCATCAAATACCTTACAAAAGGTATCCAAAAAAAGAATAAGTTGAGAAACTACCGGGTCATCTCGCTCCCAAAAGGGGTTCACCCAGGCCAAAGCCTCACCTTCCAAATGGGAAACCACAAAAGCTATTTTAGCTCAGTCGGTAGGGTATAGTAGCGGGGACAATTCAAAATGTAGTAAGACACTGGTTGAGAAACCCGCAACATAATTTAGGATCCCCACCATACCGAGGTGGCCTGGCAAGATGGGGCGAGGGTTGTGGGGCAAAGGCCTGGATAGGAGCAGAGGCGGAACCTTAAAGGGAGAAAAGCCGATTATCCACAGAGGCCATAAAAGTCAAAATATGGGATTGAGTGTCCCGTTGTTGACCAAGCTCCTGTTGAAGAGCCGCCAACTGTGAGGCGTTACCCGGATCAGAAGATTGTAAAGCCACGAGACGAGATTCCATATTTTTTTTAGAAAGGACATGGTTCTTGTCTGGTTCTCTCGCAAGAAAAGTAATTCCTTTTGAGTGGCAGAGACACCAGCGAGGTCCATGGCCTGATGATACTGTGACTGTGCAAAGGGTGAAAACTGAAAGTGGACCCTCTGGACCGCGACGACGAACCCCCCACTGACGAGCGGACCAGATAGACCGCCCCCTATACAGGGAGAGTTAAGGGCAGGCCCGTGAGGGACTATCGCCACGGAAGCTGGAGAACCGGGACGGGAAAGGACCTAGGACTGGCGGAGACGGTAGGAACACAGGATAGGTGAAGTACTGGCGGAGACGGTAGGAACACAGGGTAGGTGAGTATTGTAGAGACACAGAGCTGGCGGGTATGACAGGGACAAAGGGATAGCGGGAACACTGCAGCAACACAGACACTGCTGAAGCACTGCAAAGGCAGAGGTACTGCAGTGGCACAGGTACTGACGGGAAGACTGCAGAGACACAAGGTCTGGAGAGAGGCTGTAGAGACACAGGACCTGGCGAGATACTGCTGAAACACAGAGACTGGCAGGGTTCTGCAAAGACAAGAACAACCGAAAGTCAGAGGGTAAAGAACTCACAGAGACCAAGGGCGGCCAAGAGCACTTGAGGGCATAAATGATCATCAGGCACAGAGGGACGGCAGGAAGCAGTTTAAATACCTTAATGCAGCGTGGCACTTCTGGGTACTAGTCCTCCAGAACCATAGAGAGGATGATAAGGAGTGCCAACTTCCGGGTACTAGTCCTCCAGAACCATAGAGAGGACGATAAGGAGCGCCGACAGAAGATTAGAAGTGCGCGCGCACAAGAAGCAGAGACCGGGAGCGAGCGCAGAGAGGAAGACGCTGCAGAAGGAGAGGCGCGCCAGGACGCCGAAGACAGGTAAGTATGACAGGGCGGAGGAGGCGGCAGTTGCGGTATGATAGTACACATCACAGGAGAGGCTGTGGGCATATACGCACCACAGGAGGGACTGTGGGCATGTAAACCTCACAGGAGGGGCTTGGGGCATATACGCATCACAGGAGGGGCTCGGGGAATGTACACATCACAGGAGGGTCTGGCGGCATGTGCGCATCACAGGAGGGGCTGGCGGCATGTGCGCATCACAGGAGGGGCTGGCGGCATGTGCGCATCACAGGAGGATCTGGTGGGATGTACGCATCACAGGAGGGGCTGGCGGCGTGTGCACATCACAGGAGGGGCTGGGGGCATGTAGGCATCACAGGAGAGGCTGGGGGCATGTACGCATCACAGTAGAGGCTGGGGGCATGTGCGCATCACAGGAAAAGCTGGGGGCATGTACACATCACATGTGGGGCTGGGGGCATGTACGCATTACAGGAGGGTCTGAGGGCATGTACGCATCACAGGAGAGGCTGGGGGCATGTGCGCATCAAGGAGGGGCTGGGGGCATGTGCAAATCACAGGAGGGGCTGGCAGCATGTGCGCATCACAGGAGGGATGGCGGCATGTGCGCATCACAGGAGGGGATGGGGGCATGTACGCATCTCAGGAAGGGCTGGGGGCATGTACGCATCTCAGGAAGGGCTGGAGCTGCCGCTGCTGTCATGGTCATTGGTAGGACAGGAGCGGACGGATTCCAAAATATGTCAGCATCTTCAATGCAGGTGCCACTACGTTCTGTACTGAACGCTGTGCAGGAGCAATTAAAGGGCTCACAGTTGACAAAATGTGTCCGCCGGCCCAAATGCTGCGGTCTCCCGGGAGCTGCAGAGAAGGACAGCGCAGGCCAGAGGTTCCATGCCCTTGCTCTATAGGGGCAGGAATACAGTAGAAGTTAAATAGCCAGTCTTACCATCACCCGTGTCTTTTCCAAGGATCTCAAAAGGATGGATGTAACTTACTTATTGAAATTCCTTCTACATACAGCTCTGGCAAAAATTAAGAGACCACCACATCAAAACCCTGTCATGGGAAGCCTAATCTCCAGACCTGAACCCCATTGAAAACTCACAGACGCACCAAAGAGGACTTAAAAATCCTCCAGAAAATTGACAAAAAAAATCACAGAGAAAAAAGCAGAGATGGTTACCTGCTGAAGCCTCCAAACAAATGCACCAGCAGAGTGCATCAGACCCGATTAATGATGGCAAAAACACAGGTGCAAAAAATACCGATGAAACAACCACTTTCAATCCAGTATTGGTTGTTTGGCATTAGTGCACAAAAAGATAAGCGATAATAGTCTGTATGTGGCATTTTTCACACAGGCAATGCAGAGCATCTGGTCTACAGCCTATTACTAACGCACATACAGGCGGGCTGCCCAGTGCTACAAAATGCATGCTGTGTGAATAGAGGCCTACAGTTTACAGAGCCATCTTGGTCCGACTACGCCCTGCAAGATAAAGTGCAAAAAAAAAAACACATATCAATGTATGTAAGGTATTAGTTTATATTGGGGCCTCAATACGTAAGCCGGCAACCCACGTCAAGGGTCCTTACATTTTTGCTGGTCCTAACGCCAAACATTGAGTAAAAGCTCACAGACGCACCAAAGAGGACTTAAAAATCCTCCAGAAAATTGACAAAAAAATCACAGAGAAAAAAGCAGAGATGGTTACCTGCTGAAGCCTCCAAACAAATGCACCAGCAGAGCGCATCGGACCCGATTAATGATGGCAAAAACACAGGTGCAAAAAATACCGATGAAACAACCACTTTCAATCCAGTATTGGTTGTTTGGCATTAGTGCACAAAAAGATAAGCGATAATAGTCTGTATGTGGCATTGTTCACACAAGCAATGCAGAGCATCTGGTCTACAGCCTAATACTAACGCACATACAGGCGGGCTGCCCAGTGCTACAAAATGCATGCTGTGTGAACAGAGGCCTACAGTTTACAGAGCCATCTTGGTCCGACTACGCCCTGCAAGATAAAGTGCAAAAAAAACCTTCCATTGAAAACCTCTGGAATGTAATCAAGAGGATGATGGATAGTCACAAGCCATCAAACAAAGAACTGCTTAAGGCTAAGTGCACACGTTGCAGAATTGCCGCGGAAATTTCTGCGGCAATTCTGCGCCTCCTGCCGCGGGTATATCGCATGCAGAATTGGCATGCATATACCCGCAGAAAACTAGCGTTTTGCAAGCATAATTAGCTTGCAGAATGCTAGCGTTTTCCAAGCGATCTGTAGCATCGCTTGGAAAACAGATTGACAGGTTGGTCACACTTGTCAAACATAGTGTTTGACAAGTGTGATTAACTTTTTACTATAGATGCAGCCTATGCAGCATCTATAGTAAAAGATATAATGTTAAAAATAATAAAAAAAAAAAAAAAAAAATGGTTATACTCACCATCTGGTGGCCCGATCTCATCAGCGGCTTGCGTTCCTATAGATGCTGTGTGTTCAGGACCTTCCAATGACGTCGCGGTCACGTGACCGGTCATGAGACCGCGATGTCATCGCAGGTCCTTCACACACACCACGGAAGTCGCTGAGGAGGTCGGGCCACCAGAAGGTGAGTATATCGCTATTTTTTATTTTAATTCTTTTATTTTTTACCAATTATATGGTGCCGAGTCCGTGGAGGAGAGTCTCCTCTCCTCCACCCTGGGTACCAACCGCACATGATCTGCTTACTTCCCGCATGGTGTGCACAGCCCCGTGCGGGAAGTAAGCAGATCAATGCACTCATATGTGCAGAATCGCCGCAATTCCGCAAATTTAATGAACATGCTGCGTTTTTTTCTGGAATGCGATTCCGCTCAGGAAAAAAATGCAGCATGTGCACAAAAAATGCGGATTGCATTCTATTAAATAGGATGCTTAATGTTAGCGTTTTTTTCGCGGTTTTATAGCGTTTTTATAGCGAAAAAACGCGAAAAAAATGCGAAAAATATGCTACGTGTGCACACAGCCTAAATGTTTGTGCCAGAAGCAGTGTGAAAGACTGGTGGAAAGCATGCCAAGACGCATGAAAGCTGTGATTAAAAATCATGGTTATTCCACAAAATATTGATTTCTGAACTCTTCCTGAGTTAAAACATTACTATAGTTGTTTCTAAATGATTATGAACTTGTTTTCTTTGCCTTATTTGAGGTCTGAAAGCACTCTTTGTTTGTTTGTTTTTTAATTTTGACCATTTCTCCTTTTCAGAAAAAAATACCAAATGTATTGCTTGCGAATTTGTAGACATGTTGTCTGAAGTTTATAGAATAAAAGAACAATTTACATTTTACTCAAAAGTATACCAATGAAGAGAAAAATCAAATAAATTGAAAATTTTGCAGTGGTCTCTTAATTTTTGCTAGAGTTGTATTTTGATCTTCACACAGCAAAAAAGAAATTCAAGGGAAGGAATGTAAGGGTGCTGTCATAATGGACTCCTATGAATACAATTACTGGTAGGACTAATTCCTCTTTACAGGAAGTCCCTTCTGACAGCATACCAGGAGCAATACCAAATAAGGCTACGTTCACATTTGCGGCCAGCGCCGCAGCGTCGGGCGCCGCAGCGGCGCCGCATGCGTCATGCGCCCCTATATTTAACATGGGGGCGCATGGACATGCGGCGCACTTGCGTTTTGCGCCGCATGCGTCGCTGCGGCGCCCGCGTCGGGGCGCAGAGGACGCAGCAAGTTGCATTTTTGCTGCGTCCAAATTCAATGAAAAAAACGACGCATGCGGCGCAAAACGCAGCGTTGTGCATGCGTTTTGCTGCGTTTTTGTTTGCGTTGTGCGCTGCGGCGCCGACGCTGCGGCGCACAACGCAAATGTGAACGTAGCCTAAAACTATTCAGAGCGGTAACTACTGCTTGGAGGATTTTCCTCCCAAAAGATAGTTGGTTTGATAGAATGTCCAATTCATAATATCCAATAGAACAAAAGGACCAGCACATCTAAACTAGTGTGAACAGGCGCCAACCAAAAAAAGCATATAAGCAACAAATAGTAAGGTTGCACCATAATATACAAAGAAGGATTACTCTAGAACATTGAAACTGCATCGCTGACATAGGAAAAAAAGCGTTATATTATGTACAAATGAAATATTCATCTGCAAAAATTGCTATAAAAAAGGAGGGTACTTTGTGCATAGATTGGCCAATCTATTTGAGCCCAATTGCCAGTCAAGGTGTATTCGTAAGTTGGGTCCCTGTCCTGTTATGTCACCTCTCCTGAGCAAAAAAGCCAACAATTTATGGGGCTGGAATGTACCTGCTTGAAATCACCTGTGGCGAATGGGAATGGGAGTGCACATGTCCAAAAGGCTATGATTCAATAGAAAAAAAAGGACCAGCAATTTGTAATATTGCAGAAGATTTTTAAGCTCAACCATTTTGCAGCTTTGCAGACCTGATCCTAAAGCGCTTGTTGGACTGGCCATAATGTTGTCAGGATGAGCCCTTCCTTCCAAGGTATAAGACAGGCTGATTGTAGATTTTATCCACCTTGTAAGTATCGATTATTGAGCCTTATTTGCCTTTGTTTCTTCCACAAAACTGGATAAAAGATTGGAATCCAATCACCATTATTTGTAGCTTCCATATACTGCAGAACTCCACTTCTTACATCTAATGAATGTAACAGAATTTATTGCTGGTTTTTGGGATCCTGACAGAAGAAAAGCAGGATAATCTCCTGATTTCTATGGAATTTCATTACAACTTTAGGAAAGAATGCGAGATCCAGCCATAGTATGATTCGATCCTTCAGTATCCTTAGATATGGAGCTCTGATTGACAAAGCATGCATTTCCCTCACTTGTGTTGCAGAAGTGATAGCCATCTAGAATGCCGTCTTCACTGAGAAAAAATTCAGTTTTGCTTCTCCGAGAAGCTCATATGGGGACAAATTTAAATCCCATGGTGGAATACAACTTTTTATTATGGGCCTAAGCCTGTTGATAGTCTTTATGAATCTCCAAATCCAGAAATGATTCGCCAGAGGAAAGTCAAAGAGAGAGCCTAAAGAAGCACTCCCATCAAAGGTTTTATCCCCTTGATATATTAAAGTCAGATTATGTAGCACTGTGTACTTACAATTGCTCATTTTGCCTTTCTACTCAGCTAATTCTTTTTTCTCAGAACTATATAGAAACAGGAAGTATCTTGTCCCTGCATTCATCATCCCTCTCTTCAACTCCTGACCCATCTGCTCCCTCCTCCCCCTGTCAAGGATGTTTGCAGTGACTTATGTCTCAAAGGGAAAATTGACCTCGTGTTTCTACATATATGGTAGATTAGAAGGATTCAGCTAGTCAGTTTTTAAATTATCTGACATTTCCCTCTCGGTGGGTGGCACCATAATAACGCACCGGCAGCGGGCGCTGGGTGTTATGTTTGACACCAATCTCTCCTTCACATCCCATATACAATCTCTTGCCCCCTCTTACCGCTTACAACTAAAGAACATCTCTAGAATCCGCCCTTTTCTCACCATCGAAACAAAAACTCTGTCACCCTGATCCACTCCCACCTGGACTACTGTAACACTATTATTTGCCCCCACCCCCTACTCGACTTTCCCTTCTCCAGTCCATCCTTAATGCAGCAGCCAGAGTCATCCACCTGGCTAATCGTTACTTGGGCGTGTCCGCTTTTTTCCAGTCATTACACTGGGTGCCCATTTATTACAGCATCCAATTCAAAATACTTGTTTTCACCCACAAAGCTCTCCACAGTGCGGCACCCCCTCACATCTCCTCCCTAATTTCTGCCATTCGGCCTAGCCGATCGCTGCGCTCTGTAAACGACTTTCGACTAACCTCTGCATTAATCTGTAGCTCCCACTCCCGACCCCAAGACTTCTGTCGCATTGCACAAATCCTCTGGATTGCTCTACCCCAAGAAATTAGGACCAGCCACAACCTGCACTGTTTTAGACGCTCCCTTAAAACACATTTGATCAGTGCTGCCCATCATGTTCCCTAATCAAAGTAATTTATGTGCAAGTGTGTGTGTGTAGTCCATTCACTATCTCCACCTATCCCCAACCCCGAGGATGGCTGGACCTGTAAATACATCATTGTAAATACACACCTGTACTTTGTATCTCCCCACCTCATTGTAGATTGTAAGCTCTCACGAGCAGGGTTATTTTATTTATTAATCCTTATATTATTGTTAACGCTGTTACTTATGACTGTTGTGTTTGAAACTGGTTAACAGTAAAGCGCTGCAGAATATGTTGGCGCTACATAAAGATTATTATTATTATTGTCATAGACCTAATGGAAAAAAGAATTAGCGGGGTAGAAAGGCAAAATGAGCAATTGAAAGTTCACAATGCTATATAATATGATGACTGCAATATATTAAGAGAATAAACATTTTCATGGGAGTCTTTCTTTAAGGCCAATACCTGGACCCTCAAGATACTAAGCCTCAGTCCTTTGTAGAATTCTGACTGGAGAAAGTCAAAGATCTTATGAATGTCTGGACATCATGAGGGATCCATGATGGATCCCCCTGTACTGTGAACAACACTTCATCTGGAATTTTACAGATATGGCCAAAGTAACCTGCTCTTCTGTATGGTAGATATAACCGATTCAGACAGACCTTGTAATCTCAGGATCCAAGGAGACAATTGCAATCTCTTTAGATCCTGATAACTTAAAGGACCCTGGGACAGAAGATCGTTTCTTAGCAGTAAAAGGACAAGACTTGCCAGAGCCAGCATTCTTGGTAGGGAAAACATCTTCTCTTTGACCATAATGGGACTTTCATAATTACCCTGGCCTGATCTTTCTGAAACTTCTTCAGCACCATCGGTATCAGGGGAATTGGTGGAAAGTCGTATGCCAGGTTCCTGCCCCATTTCTGGGATAAGGCATCAACTTCAGCAGGAATGTCTCCTTAATTTAGTGAAAAAGAAAAAAAAATTGCCTTCGCATTCTTTCTGGAAGCAATAAGATCTACCAAAGTGGTTCTCCAGCATTAAGTCAACTGGTAAAATACTTCTATGTTCACAGTCGATTCCACTGGGTGCACCTTTTCTCTGCTGAGGAAATCCACAACCTGATTCTCCTAAAACCTCAAATACACTACTGAAATAGAAAGAACCATTCTCTCTGCCCAAAGGAATATTTCTGAGATCAAGGACTGAAGATGTTTCAGCCCTCCTTGGTGATGAAGAAAGAATATTGTTGTCACATTGCCTGACATAAATATGAAATTTGCAATGTTTCACACACAGATAGCAGCTGTGTAGTTTGAGGACATTCGACGAATTAGTGTTGGCAAGTGCTTTGAAGGCATCAACCTTCCTAATGGGATCCAAAACCACTGTGGCTTGCATCCATAATGGCCATCACGTACCATAATAAAGGCCATGGATTTCACCTCTGAAGGTTCAAAATTGAAATCCATCACTCTAGAGATTTCTTTACTGCTGCCAACATTATTCTCTTTTCTAGGCTGTCTGTTCCAAGGTGGAATTGTCTGTTGAAGAACCCTTGTGTGTAGCTGGCTCCACTACACAATTGGTATACAGGACATCACCAAGCCTTGAATCCTTAATTCTCTGATGGAACCCTGTCTCTTCATTTGAAAGTATTGTATCCTGTATCAGGTTTCTGATTTCTTTCTCTTTCCATTTTGGGGAAAAAAAAGAAACTATCCAAATCCAATGTTAACCCCTAGAAAAACTGTGTTCCCAGCACCAGATCCAACTTTTCCAATTTATGATCCATCATGTCTTAACATGGAGATGGTTGTGTTTAGATAGATCTGTAGCTCCTGACACGATTTTGCAACTAGCAGAAAATCATCTGGTTATGGAATGAGGAAAATGTCTTTTTCCCTTAAAGTGAACCTGTCACAGTTGTGTCATGTGTTGTGACAGTGAAACAGCCGCAACATATGCAGCTGCGGCGCAGAACAGCTGATCAGCAGGAGTGGTCCAGGTAGTTGGGTTCCCTCTGCAGCTTATTCAGTAAGTGCTATAGCTTGCCGAATAAGGAGGGAGCCGAACAAATTCGATTATCTTTAGTGAAGACCAAGTAACTGCTTAGTTATGGCTCTCCAGGGTAAGCCCGGCCTGTAGCACAGTAGGTCCACAACCCACCAGCGTGACACACCTCCTCCCCTACCAACTTTGGAGTAGCTCTATCTTGTACTTTTTCCTTTTGCTCTATAGTCCCGTCTCTGATGTAGATGGGTATTACAAAAGGAAAGCTGTCTGCTAGGTCTTTCAGCTGGAAAACCTCTTGTTATCAGAGGCTTTTTCCACTATGTCATCTAGAAACTAAAACCTGAAGACCAGAAAAAGGAATTGAGCAGAGCTGGTTTTTTAATGATTATCTCCCGACCAGCTTTTCAGCATATCATACCGACTGAGGCGTCTGCCGTGAAGCCTGTTGCCATCTTAAGTAAAGGTAAGGATTCCAAGATGTCTTTTCTTGACATCTTTTTCATGACCCCTGATGAAGCACACTGTGTGAAACACACATCGGGTTGGCCAGAAAATAGGAGTCCCGTTACTTTGGTTAGTACCATGCATTTGACCATACTTTAACAGTTTAAATTAAATGATATTTTGGGTGCTTTTCTCTTCTGTATGTGATTCCAGTCACTAATTTATATATGTTGGATGTCAAGCATTACTATCTTCATTTATGCTTATTGATTATAGCCAGCACACTATACACACACACTTTTACCTTATGTAGGGGTTCACGGTTTTGGGTAGCGGTTTGGGTACACAATGGCACATGGTTCTGGTTTAAAAGAGTCTTATGTTTATTTGTACATCATAAACCAATGATTTCACATAAAAGCCTTAAACGAATAATTTCACAAGAAGAAGACAGCCCCTTCTCTGAGAAGGCAAAAGATACACGTCTCACCTGTGCAGGAATCCAGGCACTGCTTTCTCCCTCAGTTTGGTCAGCGATAAGGCCGGTTTCACACGTCAGTGGCTCCGGTACGTGAGGTGACAGTTTCCTCACGTACCGGAGACACTGACACACGTAGACCCATAAAAATCAATGCATCTGTTCAGATGTCATTGATTTTTTGCGGACCGTGTGCGGACCGTGTCTCCGTGTGCCAAACACGGAGACATGTCAGTGTTCGTGGGAGCGCACGTTTTACACGGACCCAATAGAGTCAATGGGTCCGCGTAAAACACGGACCTCACACGGACATTCTCCGTCTGGGGTCCGTGTGCGTGCCGGAGACAGCGCTACAGTAAGCGCTGTCCCCCCCACATGGTGCTGAAGCCGGTATTCATATCTTCCCTGTAGCAGCGTTTGCTATAGAGAAAATATGAAGAATAGTGTTAAAAATAAAGATTTAGGTGTCCGCCGCCCCCCCACCCCCTGTGCGCCCCCCCGCTGGTCAGAAAATACTTATCCGGGTCCCCCGTCGGCTGTCGCTCCTTCCTGGTCTGGCCGCGCCTCCTACTGTATGCGGTCACGTGGGGCCGATCATTTACAATCATGAATAGTCGGCTCCGCCCCTATGGGAGGTGGAGCCACATATTCATGAGTGTAAATGATCGGGCCCACGTGACCGCATGCAGGAGAAGCCGCGGCAAGACCAAGAAGGAGCGACAGCCGACGGGGGACCCGGGTAAGTATTTTCTGACCAGCGGGGGGGCGCACAGGGGGTGGGGGGGCGGCGGACACCTAAATCTTTATTTTTAACACTATTCTTCATATTTTCTCTGCAGCAAACGTTACTGCAGAGAGGATATGAATCGCAGCTTCAGCACCATGCAGAGTGGGTACCACACGCTCCGTGTGGTACCCACTCGCCATACGGGCGGCACACGTGTGCCGCAGGTATGGCCTCCGTGAGTTCCCAGGCACACGGACACGGATAACTCCGGTACCGATTTATTCCGGTACCGGAATTATCTGGACGTGTGGGACAGCCCTAAGGAACACACCTTATCTCCCACGTTAGGTACACCTAAGCCACTTCAGCTGCCTTTTTTAGGATCTGTAAAGCCCAGACCGGAGGTATGGGAATCCAGAATCCAAAATCCGATTCCAATAAAAACCTCAGTAACCTACCGTTGTTGGAGCCTTCAAGTCCGGGACATACATCACCAGCCACCTAGGTGACATATACCTGTCATTCAGGACTTTTCCTCTTGCTTTTTTACATTTATTATTACTCAATCAACTATTGCACCTTTTTTATTTATATATACTTCATTTACGGATTCATCATTCCTTCATGCATATGTGGCGCCCCAGGGTCCTTGTCGTTGCAGTAATATCATTCTCCTCTAGGGGGGGGGGGGGGGGGAGTGATGTTACGGTTGAAGGCAATAAAGGAGATCTCTCTACCAGGTATCACAAACCACATAACACATATCACACTCCAGTCCACCAGGGGGAGCTATGCTCCTATTTATTAGGGCACTCTTCACAATTAGGTAAAACTGGTGGTCTGGATAGGAAGTTAGTCAGAAGCTGGCTGGGCTTCACCCAGGCAGTTCCTGTCAGGCAGACAGAGAGAAAGGAGGAACATCGAGCAGTTGCTGACAGGGTGGTCCCTGATAGGGGTGGAATCCTGTCAGAGGCCTAGACAGAAGGTCACGGTGCTGCGCCTGCCCCACGTGCAGCAGTATCCTAAGAAAGAGACACGAACAGCAAATTGTATTGTAGAGGGTGAGAAACAAAATCATAGCAAAAGGAGAGGAAACCAGAAGGAGTTCTGCTCTGATATAGGCTGCCTCCTTCTGAGGCGCAGGATCCATGCCTTGCTCCAGAGACCAGCAGGACAGCTAATTCCAAGTTACTGATCCGCCCTATACCCAGGAGGCATGGTGGCAACTTGTGGGGACTGGGGCGTGCTAGAGTCCCTGTAAAAAGCCTTAGGCCATCAGTCATACGGGTTTGTTCCTATCCATCTGGGGGACAGAGAGAAAGACATAACATATATCACAGTTGTGAGGACCTTATGAGAAGCTCAGCAGTAAGGTACTACAACACCCAGGCGCTAGAGGAAGGCTACTGATTTCCACCTGGATAAGGGGACTCTGGATTTGCCTTCAAACCGGCCGGACTCTGCCTGCCCTGTGATCTGGTGCTCTGGACTGTGGATGCTGAACCTTCAGTAAAAGGTAAAGAGACTGCAACCTTGTGTCCTCGTTCTTCACTGCGCCTTACATCATTCACCATCTACACACTGGGAAGCCCTGGGGACATACTTCACCTGTGGGAAGGTACACCATCTAGCTGCCATAACATCACCCCAGCGGACCCCTAAGCAGCGTCGGTCACCCTGACCGAATACCACAGGTGGCGTCACGAACATATCCCTTTAAAGACCTTTCCCTTTTACAACGGACCTCCCGAGGGCCACGGACCGGGTCAGCCACCGTGACATCCCCCCGTGAACCGAAGGACCTGGTACCGAGTTCCCCTAGCCCTTGGGGGCTCCACATACCCATCTGCATTGTGACATTCCTTGGGGCTACTACAGTAACTATCCTGACCATTTTTCCTTTTGTCTGTTTTTTTTTTAACCTTTTATTGATTCATTCTACTGTACTTAGTCTTAGTCTTGCTTCTCATGTTAGGGTCTTTAAATGATTTTCCAACTCATCAATCCGCAGATACATAGATTTAGCAACGGCTATATTGATTTTGATAATGCAAGTGCTCCCATGTTCTCTTAAGTAAACCATCCCGTTTCCGGTCCACAGGATGCTTTAAATTTGAGTTTTCAAATGGCATGGGTGTCTTTTTTACCACCTTGGCCACTGGGATGTCAATATTTGGGATTTCTTCCCATTGAACGGGAGTGGTGGTGGAATGACCGTGCTGTGGTCTGAGGAGAGCCTGGAGGGGCATATTTAGGTGAACACGTGGCTCTTCGCAAGAGCCCCTTATGGTAGAGTTAGTCTTGGCTCAAGAAGGACACCAGGTGCTACACCAGGATAGGTCTAGGATGCAAGGCAGCAGACCCCCAGAGGCACAAGAAGCTGGAATGGGGAAGGCTGGAGTACAGACAGGCACTTTCAGATGCAGACAGTTGTTATACAGATGGGCAATAGCAGGTGCACCAAGTACGGCTGGTATACAGGTGGGCACTGGCAGATGCGGTTGGTGTACAGGCGGGCACTGGCAGGTGCAAGCAGTTACAGCAGATATAAAGTAGGACACTGGCAGATACACATGCAGGTACCGGAAGATAAAGTAGAACAGGAGACCTGTTAACTAGCAAGCATGCAAACAAGCTGGGTTATATTAAAAAAAGTGCAGAAGCACTAACAGGCAGGTAGTTGCTACTTACCTGTGGTGCCAGGTACAGTTCTTCGCCAGCACAAAGCAGTCACAGACCGCTCCTACCAGTAATTCAGCTGCCTCCGCTGATGTCATGTTGGTAGAGCAGGGGCCTCTTTTCCACCTTGCTCTGTCAATGGGGCATGACTGCCAGCTTCATTCTAATTGACAGCCGGCTCCCTCATTTAGGCAGCAGAGATCAGGCTGTCTATCAGAATGATGTTGGCAGTCCAGCTTTGCAAGCAGAGCAAGGTGGAAAAGAAGTCGCTACTCTGTCGACAGGACATCAACTGAATCTCCAACAGGAGCAGTATGTGACCACTCTATCAGCGAAGAACAATGCCGGGCACAACAGGCAGGTAGCAACTTTTTTATTTACAAAGTCTCAGATATCTCCTTTAATGATGAGCTAGCTGGACCTTTTCGGGTTGAAGATAGGGTCAAAATCCACTCCCAAACCTACTGCCAGATTTAAGAAGACATAGTGAAAAAAGAAAAACAACTGGTGGAGAAGGTAATTTCTGAGTCAGCGTCACCTTGCCCGGTGAATCCACGGTAGTGGGTGTGGTTGCTTGGAGACACATGTACAAAGATCCAAAGAAAAAAAGCCGCCATGTATCAAATATAATGGACCTGTAGAAGCGTGTAATACATGAAACGGCCGTAGTCCTCTCCTTGTACCGGCATTTTCTGCAAACGTACTGCCCTCTGTAACCATGTCCATACCACATTGAAAGAAATAAAGGACAAAGGTTTTTAAACTATATGGAAAGTTGGGAGTGGTGCGGCTTTTTTTCTTTAGATTTAAGAAGACACTTTCTTCAAGCAGTGGTAAAGGAAAAAGTCTGTTTCTTTCAAGAAAACCAATATTTTCATACAGGACAATGCTCCATCGCATGCATTGAAGTACTCCATTGCTTGGCTAGTCAGTAAAGGCCTGAAAGATGAAAGGATAGTGAAATATCCCCCTTCCTAATCTGACCTACTCAATTTAGAACTTGTAACCTCTTCTTAAATGGGAGATTTACAGTTAAGAAAACACTACACCTCTCTGATCAGTGTCTGGGAGACGATGGTGCTGCCCAAAAAGTTGATAGTCAACTGATTAAAGTGGTTGTCCACTACTTGTACAACTTCATCTCATATTCCACACTTGGCCGTGATAAAATAATAAGGCTTATAACTCACCTCCCGTGCTGGTGCTGTTCCCGTGGTGTCGGCACTCGCTCTTCCCGGGGCTCCTGTGCTGATGTGACACATGACCAAGGCGCACAATCAGCGCATGAAGAGGAAATAAGAAAGAAACTGCAGCCTGGACATAATCCTAAAATTCAATTTGTCCAAAGGCGGGCACAGTGAACATGTCATTGCAACTGCACGATAGCCCCAGAACCCCGAGTGCTGACACTGTTGGAACAGCGTCAGCAAGGGAGAAAAGTACAGGTTATTTTTTTTATTTTATCGGGGGGGACAAACATTTAGATCAACAAGGGTTCATCCAAGTAGTGGACAACCCCTTTAAACTACAAGTCTGTAGTCATTCTATGTGACTGCGGACATGTGATTTCTCACATTGCTCGCTGTGAAGATTTTTCTGCTTAAGGAGGTTATGTGACCGCAAGTATGTGATTAGCATATTTCCGGTCAAATTCTGACTAGACTTGTATGGCTTCACTAAATACACTTGCATTGAGTGAGCCCAGACAAGTCTAGTCGGCCCATGGCCGCATGCATCCAAATCTCACGCTTGCGGTCAGATGCCCGCCAGCGGAGAATTCTCACAACTTGCAGTGCAACATATGTGAGGATTTACAAATCTGCCATCACCTACAGTGACTGCAGACTTGTAGCCTAAGGCCAGACAATTCCTTTAAGAAACTGACAGATTCCATGGAAGAATGATTTATAAAAGGGGAGAAGCCTGTGGTGCTGGTCAGGCAGTGTGGAGGTCAGATCTGAAATGTCTATGGTTGGACCTGGTCAACCTTTATCTGCGCGTACCCTTTCTGGTGCCGTGGGAGTGATAGTGATTCTGAAACACTACAGGTACAGTTTGCATTCAATATGGTCCCGCTTTTAATACATTCAGGAGGCCGTAATGGCACAGCGAATATAAAAATCGTAGAGTAGGACTGCCCCATTATGAGAATGCCTTGGCGTGGCGGGGTGGCTCAAAGAATTGATCAATTGTTTGCTAAATGTCTCATTTTGATATACAGTTAGAAATTAATATGTGCATGTGCACTTTTGTATTGTGCTCTGACCACAAGCAGTGCTGGCTTCTCCCCTTTCATCAAGAATGATTTATGACTTATTTAACCCCTTTACCCGCAAAGGTGGTTTGCAAGTTAATGACCGGGCCAATTTTTAAAAATTCTGACCACTGTCCCTTTATGAGGTTATAACTCTGAAACACTTCAACGGATCCCAGTGATTCTGACACTGTTTTCTCGGGACATATTGTAATTCATGTTAGTGGTAAAATTTCTTTGATATTACCTGCGTTTATTTGTGAAAAAACGGAAATTTGGCAAAAATTTTGAAAATTTCACAATTTTCCAACTTTGAATTTTTATGCCCTTAAATCACAGAGAAATCACAAAATACTTAATAAGTAACATTTCCCACATGTCTACTTTACATCAGCACAATTTTGGAACCAAAATTTTTTTTTGTTAGGTAGTTATAAGGGTTAAAAGTTGACTAGCAATTTCTAATTTTTACACCACCATTTTTTTTAGGGACCACATCACATTTGAAGTCACTTTGAGGGGTCTATATGATAGAAAATACCCAAGTGTGACACCTTTCTAAAAACTGCACCCCTCAAGGTGCTCAAAACCACATTCAAGAAGTTTATTAACCCTTCAGGTATTTCAAAGGAATTTTTGATTTTTGGAATGTTTAAAAAAAAAAAAATGAACATTTAACTTTTTTTTCACAAAAATTTACTTCAGCTCCAATTTGTTTTATATTACCAAGGGTAACAGAAGAAATTGGATCCCAAAAGGTGTTGTGCAATTTGTCCTGAGTATGCGGATACCTCAAATGTGGGGGTAAACCACTGTTTGGGTGCAGGGCAGAGCTCGGAAGGGAAGGAGCGCCGTTTGACTTTTCAATGCAAAATTGACGAATTGAGATGGGACGCCATGTCGCGTTTGGAGAGCCCCTGATGTGCCTAAACATTGAAACCCCCACAAGTGACACTATTTTGGAAAGTAGACCCCCTAAGGAACTTAGCTAGATGTGTGGTGAGCACTTTGAACCCACAAGTGTTTCACTACAGTTTATAACGCAGAGCCGTGAAAATAAAATTATTTTTTTTCCCACAAAAAATATTTTAGCCCCCAGTTTGCATTTTCCCCACGGGTAACAGGAGAAATTGGACCCCAAAAGTTGTAAAATTTGTCCTGAGTACGATAATACCCATATATGGGGGGAACCACCGCTTGGGCGCATGGCAGAGCTCGGAAGGGAAGGAGCGCTGTTTGGAATGCAGACTTAGGGTATGTGTCCACGTTCAGGATTGCATCAGGATTTGGTCAGGATTTTACGTCAGTATTTGTAAGCCAAAACCAGGAGTGGGTGATAAATGCAGAATTGGTGCATATGTTTCTATTATACTTTTCCTCTAATTGTTCCACTCCTGGTTTTGGCTTACAAATACTGATGAAAAATCCTGACCAAATCCTGATGCAATCCTGAACGTGGACACATACCCTTAAATGGAATGGTCTGCAGGCATCACATTGCGTTTGCAAAGCCCCTGATGTACCTAAACAGTAGAAACCCCCTACAAGTGACCCCATATTGGAAACTAGACCCCCCAAGGAACTTATCTAGATGTGTTGTGAGATCTTTGAACAATCAAGTGTTTCATTAGTTTATAACGCAGAGCCGTGAAAATAAAAAATCATTTTTTTCCCACAAAAATGATTTTTTAGCCCCCCCAAATTTTTATTTTCCCAAGGGTAACCAGAGAAATTGGACCCCAAAAGTTGTTTTCCTATTTGTCCTGAGTATGCTGATACCCCATATGTTGGGTTAAACCCGTTTTGGCGCATGGGAGAGCTCGGAAGGGAAGGAGCACTGTTTTACTTTTTCAACGCATAATTAGTTGGAATTGAGATCGGATGCCATGTCGCGTTTGAGAACCTCTGATGTGCCTAAACAGTGGAAACCCCCCAATTCTAACTGAAACCCAAACACACCGCTAACCCTAATCCCAACCCTAACCATAACCACACCTCTAACCCGAACATGCCCCTAACCCTAATCCCAACCCCACCCCTATCCCCAACCCACCCTTAACCCTAATCCCAACTCTAACCACACCCCTAACCCTGACACACCCCTAACCCTAATCCCAACCCTAATCCCAACCGTAAATGTAATCCAAACCCTAACTTTTGCCCCAACCCCAACTTTAGCCCCAACTTTAGCCCCAACCCTAACTGTAGCCCCAACCCTAACTGTAGCCCCAACCCTAACTGTAGCCTCAACCCTAACTGTAGCCTCAACCCTAACTGTAGCCCCAACCCTAACTGTAGCCCTAACCCCAACTGTAGCCTCAACCCTAACTTTAGCCCCAACCCTAACTTTAGCCCAACCCTAACCCTAACTTTAGCCCCAACCCTAACGGGAAAAGGGAAATAAATACATTTTTTAAATTTTATATTTCCCTAACTAAGGGGATGATGAAGGGGGGGTTTAATTTACTTTTATAGCGGGGTTTTTTAGCAGATTTTTATGATTGGCAGCTGTCACACACTAAGACGCTTTTTATTGCAAAAAATAGTTTTTGTGTCTCCTCATTTTGAGAGCTATAATTCTTCCATATTTTGGTCCACAGAGTCATGTGAGGTCTTGTCTTTTGCGGGACGGGTTGATATTTTTATTGGTACCATTTTCGGGCACGTGACATTTTTTGATCGCTTTTTATTCCGATTTTTGTGAGGCAGAATGAACAAAAACCAGCAATTCGTGAATTTCTTTTGGGGGAGGGCGTTTATATCATTCCACGTTTGATAAAATTGATAAAGCAGTTTTATTCTTTGGGTCAGTATGATTACAGCGATACCTCTTTTATATCATTTTTTATGTTTTGGCGCTTTTATACGACAAAATCTGTTTTATATATAAAAAAAATATATTTTTGCATCGCTTTATTCTGAGGACTAACTTTTTTATTTTCTTGCGGATGATGCTGTATGGCGGCTCGTTTTTTGCGGGACAAGATGACATTTTCAGCGGTACCATGTTTATTTTATTATTATTTATGTAGCACCATTAATTCCATGGTGCTGTACATGAGAAAGGGGTTACAGTAAACAAGTTTACAGTGACAGACTGGTACAGAGGGGAGAGGACCCTGTCCTTGCGGACTTACATTCTATGGGATAGTGGAGAAGAGGCAGAAGGTAGGGGGCGAGGCGGCGGCTCTGGCGATGGCGAGGCGGCAGAATGGTTATTGCAGGCTGTAGGCTTTCTTGAAGAGATGGGTTTTCAGGTTCCGTCTGAAGGATCCGAGGGTGGTGGATAATCGGACGTGTTGAGGCATGGAATTCCAGAGGATGGGGGATATTCGGGAGAAATCTTGGAGGCGGTTGTGTGAGGAACAAATAAGTGTGGAGGAGAGTAGGGGGTCTTGGGAGGATCGGAGATTGCATGAAGGAAGATATTGGGGGATTAGTTCAGAGATATAGGGAGGGGACAGGTTGTGGATGGCTTTGTAGATCAGTGTTAGTAGATTGAACTGGATTCGTTGGGGAATTGGGAGCCAGTGGAGGGATTTGCAGAGGGGAGAAGCAGGGGAGTAGCAAAGAGAGAGGTGGATTAGCCGGGCAGCAGAGTTGAGGACAGATTGGAGTGGTGGAAGAGAGTTAGCGGGGAGGCCACAGAGGAGGGTGTTGCAGTAGTCGAGGCGGGAGATGATGAGGGCATGCACAAGAGTTTTGGTAGATTGAGGGCTGAGGAAGGAACGGATTCTGGCAATATTTTTGAGTTGGAGGCGACAGGAGGTGGCAAGAGTTTATTTATATCCGTCTTTTTGATCGCATGTTATTCCACTTTTTGTTTGGCGGTATGATAATAAAGCGTTGTTTTTTGCCTTTTTTTTTTTGCGGTGATCACTGAAGGGGTTAACTAGTGGGACAGTTTTACAAGTTGCGTCGTTACGGACGCGGCGATACTAAATATGTGTACTTTTATTATTCTTTTTATTTAGATAAAGAAATGTATTTAGTGCAACAATATTTTTTTTCTTTATTTAGGAATTTTATTTTTTTTACATATGTAAATATATTTTTAACTTTATAACATTGCCCGAGGGGGGGACATCATGTTATAGTGTCAGATCTCTGATCTGACACTTTGCACAGCACTGTGTCAGATCAGCGATCTGACAGGCAGTGCTGCAGGCTTGCAAGCGCCTGCTCAGAGCAGGCGCTTGCTAGCCACCTCCCTGCAGGACCCGGAAGGAGCCCCGTAGCCATTTTGGATCCGGGGCCTGCAGGGAGAAGGAGGTGGGAGACCCTCGGAGCAACGCGATCACATTGCGTTGCTCCAAGGGTCTCAGGGAAGCACGCAGGGAGCCCCCTCCATGCGCGATGCTTCCCTTTACCGCCGGAACACTGCGATCATGTTTGATTGCAGTGTTCCGGGGGTTAATGTGCTCGGAGCGGTCTGTGACTGCTCCTGGCACATAGTGCCGGATGTCAGCTGTAATAATCAGCTGACACCCCGCGGCGATCGGCTGCGCTCCCCCCGTGAGCGCGGCCGATCGCCTATGACATACTATTCCGTCCATGGGAAGTAGAGCCCACCCCCCATGGACGGAATAGTATGTCTAATGGCAGACAGGGGTTAAAAGAAGTGTGGCTATATTGGTCATTGATTTTTTTCTGTTAAACATCAAAAATTTAAAATGTGTTTTTGTATATTTTGACTTGTTTGGTTTTCATTCCCACTTTAAACAGAAGAAAATACATAAATGAGGTGGGAAAATTTACGTTTTTCATTTAGTTGCAAAATAATTGACAGATGGTAGCCAGACCGGAGAACAGGTATTGATAAGCTGATTATCTAAATTATCTAAACTGATGAGCAAACACCTGACAAACAATAAAAACGCTTGTTTGTCAGGGGCGACGATTTATAAACAAGCTTTAAAAATCATTGTTTTTTCAGCATGGTGCAAACAGGCGCTTATTTAAACAGAAATCACAAAATTTCATGCTTGGAAAAGTATCAATTTACCATGTTCCACTTGGCGTGAAAAACCAAGAGAATGAAAAAAAAGTCACAAGTGTTCATAGGTCAATGATCAGAAATGAGCAAGCCTATCTAAACTGGTTAGCAAGTATAAAATTATAAAACTAACTTCATATACTCACATAATCCATATCCTGGCAAGGTGCTGACGACCGACGGGACATCAGAGTGATTACACATCGCTCCACCCAGAATGCATGCAGTACGTGACCCTGGTATTCTGCGTGCCTAAAGGGGCCTTCAGCCTACAGAATGGAAAGTGGTGGTGCAGGTAAAAGAGAGTATACGGACAGGACAGCATGGGATTGCAGCTGCTGGTTTCTGTAAGGAAAAATATTTGTCTGCCTGTTTAAAAACTAGTTGTACATCATAGAAAGAATCAGATACGATCCCATGCTGTCCTGTCTGTATACTCTCTGCGTTTTCCATCCAATAGAGGTGGTGTATGATCAGACCATGTTCCTGCATAGTCAGACACAGTACACAGCAAGGGCACATTTACAAGATTATCTCAGCACAGGAACATTTTTTTAAAATATACAGTTGTGGAAATTAATATTTATTGATTAAAATGTACTTTGTTCATGGAGCAACCCCTTTAATTAACCCCTTCGCCCCCAAAGCCTATTTTCATGCTTTAATGGATCCCACTGATTCTGAGACTGTGTTCTTGTGACATATTGTACTTCATGATAGAGGTAAAATTTATTTGATAGGACTTGCGTTTATTTGTGAAAAAAAAACAAACGGAAATTTAGCAAAAATGTTCACAATTTTCTAACTTTTTAATTTTTATGTTTTATGTCCTTAAATCAGAGAAAATAATGTCTTCAAAGGGAAATGCGCTTTTTGTCTCCCCATTGTTTTACAATACTTAAATCAGAGAGTCATATCTTACAAAATAGTTAATTAATAACATTTCCCACATGTCTACTTTAAATCTGCACAATTTTTGAAACTTTTTTTTTGTTAGGAAGTTATAAGGGTTAAAAGTTGACCAGCGATTTCCCATTTTTACAACAAAATTAGCAAAACCATTTTTTCCCCATATGTGGGGGAAATCTACTGTTTGGGCACACAGTAGAGCTCGGAAGGGAAGGAGCGCCATTTCACTTTTTGAATGTAAAATTTGCTGGCATAATTAGCGGACGTCATGTCATGTTTGGAGAGTCCCTGATGTGCCTTAACAGTGGAAACCCCCAACAAGTGACACCTTTTGGAAACTAGAACTCTTAAGAGAACTTATCTAGGTGTATTGAGCACCTTGAACCCCCAGGTGCTTCACAGAAGTTTATAACGTTAAGCTGTGAAAATAATCTCAACACGGGTCTTTCACCGGGCAGTACGGGGTTTCTGAGTAGCATGCTACTGTATAGGGCTCTCCTGCTGCTGCTCACCTATGTGCATTATGACCTATGTCTCAGAAGCACAGATGCAAGTGCATGCTCCTATAAATGCATCTCCTCGCCCTGGAATATCCGGGTCAGCAGGTCCTGGCCTGGGGCGCGCTCTCTTCCCTTGTACCCGGCACGCTCCCAGACCCTGGCAACCCCGACACCGGCTGCAGCCCCAGGCGCCGTGGAGCGCACGCGACCACAGCGTCGTTCCAAAAAGCCAACCGGTACACAGCATCCGGACACACACCCAGGTTCCACCCCCAATGCGCCGCTACGGCGACCCCAGCCGGGGATGCCGCCGTGTCAGACCACCCAGGCCGTGCCACAGCCGAGCTCCCGGATGCCCGGCCATCACACCCGGCCCGCCCCTGGACCGGAAACGCCGCAGCACATGGCAGCGCCCCCCAGGAGACCGCACAGAACCATAAGGATATACTTACCCTCCGGCACTGGCCCTCCGGAGACTGTAATCCTTCGGACAGCGCTCCACCTGCCCGCTAACTGCCATGGAATCCTCACGGGACCCCCACCGTGGCGCCTCCAAGGACCCCGCACCGGCCAAGGCAGGGGACCCCCGCTACCTGAACCAACCGGCTGGGCCTGGGATCCGACGACTCCTTACTGGTATCTGTAGGAACAGGGTCCCCGTCAGGGACAGGAAACCAACTGATGCGTGGAAGAGGTGCCGCCCTTTTGTATCTGTAGGTTTCCTGTCCCTGAAGGGACATGTTGCAAAAAAACAGCAACACAATTTCACCAATGTTTGTTAGGTTTCGCAATTAGCGCTCACTGAGCTGTAGAATTGACATGGCAAGTAGATTCTACAGGTCAGTATATTACGGCATCATTAAATTTATGTTGCTGGCTTTTATTTTAGTGGGTTTAAAAAAAAATCTGAACTTTATAACAATAAGAATGTTTTTTTTTTTTATAAACACAGCTGACAGCTTAAAGGGATTGACAACCCCTTTTCATACCACTTGCTTGGCCCTGATAACATACTAAGGCTAAGTGCCCATGTTCAGGATTTTTAGCAATTTTTTGGGCGGTTTTCCCCCGCAAAAACGCTTAAACTAAGCATCCCATCATTTTAATGCATTCCACAATTTTTGTGCCCATGCTGCGTTTTTTTTCCGCAAAAAAAAAAAACACATCGCGGAAAAAAAACGCAGCACATTTATTAATTTTGCGGATTTTTCGCTGTTTTGCGGCTCTATTATTGCATTGGGAAGCTCCAGAAAAAAACGCAAAAAAAAGCACAAAAAAGTGAGAAAAATGCGAAAATAACGCAAGTGGATTTCCTGTGCAGGGAGTTATGTTTAGCTCAGGAAAATTCTGCAGCTATTCTGCAACATGGGCACATAGCCTAAAGCTTATTCTCACCTTTCGTGTTGGCGCCGTTCCAGCATTTGCTCTCCCCAGGGCTGTTGTGCAGTGTTGTGACAAGTGATACCGGTGCCCAGTCAGCGCCGTTGTTACTGCCTCTGCCTTTGGACATTCTGAAGATGAAGACGAAGTCCGGTCTGTAGTTGATCTCAGGCTTCCTCTTCATGCTCAAAACGTCCGAAGGCGAGGATAGTGACATCAGCGCTGATAGGGCGCCAGCATAACACCGCACGACAGCTCCAGGGAAAGTGACTGACACCATGGAAACGTCGCCGACGCGGGAGGGGAGTATACACTTTATTATGTTATAGGGGCCAAGTAAGGGGTAAGAGAAGAAGTTGTGCAAGTAGTGGGTTTCTTTAGTAGTACAATTGATCATTGGATCGCTTTTTATTGCATTTTCTTGGTAAGTGTTGAAACTGAAAAATATCAATTTTGTTTAGGTTTTTTTTTTTTTCCTTTATATTGTTTATACTACTGGTTAACTAGTTTTATATTTTGATCAGACTTATGGATGCAGTGATAAAAAAATATGCCTTTTTTCATTATTTTCAGTGTGGGAAAAGAAAGTAATTACATTTTTTTTTTTTTTTAAATATATTTGATGTCATGAACAAACTTCTCTGCACATGACATGACTGCAACTACAAAAGGTTAATCTATCTCCCCTCACTCAATCTTAAACTCAACTCTCAGTCACAGTCCACATACCTGATACACAACACGCTGCCACCACTCACCAAACATAGGGGTGAGAAGATCCAAAAATACACACACTGAGTTCAGACATTAAAAAGGTCAAATACTCTCGGAAAGGTTACAGATCTTTTAGAGCAGACAAAGGACCACATTTCTTAAAAGTTTTAGACTTTAATATAAAAGTACAGTAGTTACAAAAAAAGATAAAGAAAATAATGCAACACACAATTATGCAAAACAGTGATGAAATAAAAAAAGAAACAAAATATCTAAAGGATTAAATCTACAGTGGCTTGCAAAAGTATTCACCTGCACTTGGCTTTTTACCCATTTTGTTACATTAAAACCTGTGTTTAAGTATTTTTATAATCTGACGTGTGTGATGCATCAACACTAAAGTCTAAGTTGAAGTTAAATGAGAAAAATATAGGCATAAATTAAATTTATGGGATCAAATAACTAAAAATTGGCATGTGCATATGTATTCACCCCTTTTGCAATGAAGCCATTAAAAATTTCTGGTGTAAGCAATTACTTTCATAAGTCACATGCTTAGTGAAAGGAAGTCCACCTGTGCGCAATCCAAGAGACTAGAATATCTGTGCATACGACCACAATAAGCCGTACCCTCCGCAGAGGTGGCCTTTATGGAAGAGTGTGCAGAATAAAATCCTTTACTTGCACATAAAAATTGTAAGGTTAGTTTTGAGTTTGCCAAAAGACATGTGGGAGACTCTCCAAATGTATGGAGGAAGGTGATGTGGTCAGAAGAGACCATCATTGAAATTTTTGGCCACCGAGGTAAACACTATGTCTGGCGCCAAACTAACACAGCTCATCATCCCAAGAACACCATCCCCACAGTGAAACATGGGGGTGGCAGCATCATCCCGCGGGGATGTTTTTCAGCAGCAGAGACAGGGAAAATGGTCCTAGTCGAGGTGAAGGTGGATGGTGCGAAACAGAGGGATATTCTTGAGCAACACCTGTTTGAGTTTGTCAGTTATTGTAGACTGGGACAGAGGTTCACCTTCCAATAAGACAATGACCAAAAGCATACTGCTAAAGCAACACTCGAGTGGCCTAAGGGGAAACATGTAAATGGTTTGGCGTGGCCTAGTCAAAGCCCGAACCTTAATACAATTGAGTGTCTGTGTCAGACTTGAAGATTGATGTTCACCAGAGGAAACCATCTAACTTGAAGGAACTGAAGCAGTTTGGCCTTGAGGAATGGGCAAAAATCCCAGTGGCAAGATGTGGAAAGCTCATAGAAACTTATCCAAAGCGACGCTGCTGTAATTGCCACACAAGGAGGCTCTACAAAGTACTGACTTTAGGGGTGTGAACAGTTATGCACACGAAGCTTTACAGTTTTGTCCTATTTGTAGTTTGCTTCACAATAAAAAATGTTCACAGTTCTAGGCATGTTCTTTACATGAACTGATGCAAAACCTACCCCCCCCTCCCGAAAACCTTGAAATTCCAGGTTGTGCGACAGCAAGGCATGATAAATGCCAAGAGGGAATTGGGGGGGGGGGGGGGGGGGGAGGTTGTGTGTGTGTATGAATGATTTTGCAAGCCTTTGTATAGATGCTGTTCTGTTTCCCTCAGGATAGGATAACAATTGAACACACTCAGACCTGGCTGAGCCCAATAATGTGAACGCCTTTCAATTTCTCTAGTCCACAGCTAAGTTTCTTACGACAGCTTGTCAGGGAAATTTCAGAACTATGAATGGACAGTGAGGTAATAAGGGGGCAAATACAATGATTACTAAATAGTTCATTTACTTACTTTACCCAATTGAGAATGTCCAGTTTGACTAACATAGTGGGGGAAATAAGTATTTGATCCCTTGCTGATTTTGTAAGGTTGCCCACTGATAAAGACATGAGCAGTCTATAGTTTTAAGGGTAGTTTAATTTTAACATTGAGAGATAGCATATCAAAAATAAAATCCAGAAAATCACATTGTATAAATTATATAAATTTATTTGCACTTTGCAGTGAGAAGTAATTATTTTAGGATAGATAAACTAAAAAGGGAGTGTTCCAAACAGCGCTCAAACAGTTAAAAGTATATATGTTCTAGCCTAATATATATACACATATAGAAGGTTCAAGGAAAAACATACAAGTAATGTTGCTCTTAGGACCCCAATATTAGGAGTACCTGTTAATGTTACTGGAGACACAAAAGTGGTTAATAAAGCGTGCCTCCTACAAACCGATTAAAATAGTGGCACTGATATTGCATATCAAAACAGGAGTCCGGAGTTTTGGAGTTAATATTTAGACCTGAATGGGAGCAGCGAAAAACAAAGACCCCAATTAGTTAAGGGCCCTCAAAGGGTATCAGCAGTAGTCAGAAGTAGTGATGAGCGAGTATACTTGTTGATCGGGTTTTCTCCGAGCACGCTCGGGTGGTCTCAGAGTATTTGTGACTGCTCGGAGATTTCGTTTTTGTTGACTCAGCTGCATGATTTACAGCTGCCAGCCAGCCTGAGTACATGTGGGGGTTGCCTGGTTGCTAGGGAATCCTCACATGTAATCAAGCTGTGTAGTAGCCGCAAATCATGCAGCTGCAAGGAAAACAATCTCAGAGCAGTCACAAATGCTCGGAGATCACCTGAGCGTGCTCGGGAAAACCCGAGCAACGAGTATACTCGCTCATCACTAGTCAGAAGTAGTTGAACATAGTAAACATATGGTACATAGACAAAGTTACCATTGTTGCTGAGGGGTCCGGGCTGCGGACCTGTTTGAGAAAAGTTGGGTAGTTCGATGATTCCCCCTAGTTCTTACAGCCCCGTAAGATCATCACCTCCTGTACAAGTACATGTCCATTCATTCTTACTATGAGGCACAGATAAGCATGCCGACTTATTTGTTAGAAAAATATTTAGAATTGAGAGTCCTCAGTGGTTGATACCTTTTATTGGTTAACTGAAAAGATGGTAACAAATTGCAAGCTTTCTAAAGTACTCAGGTCCCTTCATCAGGCATAGACTTATTTGTTTTAACACTATCCAGCAGCCGGAGCTCAGCAGAGAGCTCAGTCAGCCACGCTGTCCAGGCTGTCAGCCCCGTAAGATCATTACCTCCTGACACATCTCTTCCTGCAGCTGCATTTAACTCAACGCCTCGGAATCATCGGAACTGCCCAGCTTTTCTCAAACATGTCCGATTCATCACCGATACTATATCATGCAAAAAAGGTATTGTGATATATAGAAAAATTACAGTAAACTCTTGAGCCACAGACTTAACTTCATGGTATTAAAAAGATGGTAATGATGAGGACCTTCCTTAAGCCCCAGCGTGTCATGACAACCCATCAGCACTCTGTGATAGCATCAGTAAAGTCAATGGGCGCCCAACTAGGTCTACACATCGAAGACAAAGATTTACAGCATTTTAGATGATTAAACAGCAGCGATCAGAGGTAGCTCTTGCAATTGTTAGATGCAGATGAAGCATGTATCACACAGTATGCAACCGCTATGGATAGAGTGGGCTCAGTTTCTGTGTATGAAGGGTGTAACCGTTGTTCCATGAGAACTTGCAGAAGAATGTATGTGTCTACCTCTAGCGCCTTCACTCTCCTTAGTCTCCACTCTCCAACTCTTGTCTCAGCAATCTCATTCACTGAATACAGGTTTTTACCCTAAAGTATGCGATTTTACATTCGAAAGATCTGTCTAGAAGTAGATTTCTCTGTTGAGGCACATTACAAAAGTTGCTTTTTTTCCCAAGTATACCTCAATACCAACTATAATGCTTGTGTCCCCATTGGGCCGTTCTGGAATGACCTGATTTTGATACAGGTCTTCCCTGCCTGTGTGTTGGTGGCGAGATCAGTCATTTAACCCCTTAAGCCCCGAGGGTGGTTTGCACGTTAATGACCGGGCCAATTTTTACAATTCTGACCACTGTCCCTTTATGAGGCTATAACTCTGGAACGCTTTGACAGATCTTGGTGATTCTGACATTGTTTTCTCATGACATATTGTACTTCATGTTAGTGGTAAAATTTATTCGATATAACTTGCGTTTATTTGTGAAAAAAATGGAAATTTGGCGAAAATTTTGAAAATTTCGCAATTTTCCAACTTTGAATTTTTATGCCCTTAAATCACAGACATATGTCACGCAAAATACTTAATAAGTAACATTTCCCACATGTCTACTTTAGGCTACGTTCACATTTGCGGTCAGCGCCGCAGCGTCGGGCGCCGCAGCGGCGCCGCATGCGTCATGCGCCCCTATACTTAACATGGGGGCGCATGGACATGCGTTGTGCTGCGTTTTGCGCCGCATGGCCGCAAGCGTTGGACACAAGAAACGCTTCAAGTTGCATTTTTTTTGCGTCCAACTTGCGGGCAAAAACGACGCATGCGGCGCAAAACGCAGCGTTTTAGCGTGCGTTTTGCCGCGTTATTGTTTGCGTTGTGCGCTGCGGCGCCGACGCTGCGGCGCACAACGCAAATGTGAACGTAGCCTAAGGCTACGTTCACATTTGCGGCCAGCGCCGCAGCGTCGGGCGCCGCAGCGGCGCCGCATGCGTCATGCGCCCCTATATTTAACATGGGGGCGCATGGACATGCGGCGCACTTGCGTTTTGCGCCGCATGCGTCGCTGCGGCGCCCGCGTCGGGGCGCAGAGGACGCAGCAAGTTGCATTTTTGCTGCGTCCAAATTCAATGAAAAAAACGACGCATGCGGCGCAAAACGCAGCGTTGTGCATGCGTTTTGCTGCGTTTTTGTTTGCGTTGTGCGCTGCGGCGCCGACGCTGCGGCGCACAACGCAAATGTGAACGTAGCCTTACATCAGCACAATTTTGGAACCAAAATTTTTTTTTGTGACGGAGTTATAAGGGTTAAAAGTTGACCAGCAATTTCTCATTTTTACAACACCATTTTTTTTAGGGACCACATCTCATTTGAAGTCATTTTGAGGGGTCTATATGATAGAAAATACCGAAGTGTGACACCATTCTAAAAACTGCACCCCTCAAGGTGCTCAAAACCACATTCAAGAAGTTTATTAACCCTTCAGGTGTTTTACAGGATTTTTTTGGAATGTTTACATAAAAATGAACATTTAACTTTTTTTCACACAAAATTTATTTCAGCTCCAATTTGTTTTATTTTACCAAGGGTAACAGGAGAAAATGGACCCCAAAGTTGTTGTACAATTTGTCCTGAGTACGCTGATACCCCATATGTGGGGGTAAACCACTGTTTGGGCGCATGGCAGAGCTCGGAAGGAAAGGAGCGCCATTTGACTTTTCAATGCAAAATTGACTGGAATTGAGATGGGACGCCATGTTGCGTTTGGAGAGCCCCTGATGTGCCTAAACATTGAAACCCCCTACAAGTGACACCATTTTGGAAAGTAGACCCCCTAAGGAACTTATCTAGATGTGTGGTGAGCACTTTGACCCACCAAGTGCTTCACAGAAGTTTATAATGCAGAGTCGTAAAAATAAAAAATCATTTTTTCACAAAAATTATCTTTTCGCCCCCAATTTTTTATTTTCCCAAGGGTAAGAGAAGAAATTGGACCCCAAAAAATGTTGTGCAATTTGTCCTGAGTACGCTGATACCCCATATGTGGGTGTAAACCATTGTTTGGGCGCATAGCAGAGCTTGGAAGGGAAGGAGCGCCATTTGACTTTTCAATGCAATATTGACTGGAATTGAGATGAGACGCCATGTTGCGTTTGGAGAGCCCCTGATGTGCCTAAACATTGAAACCCCCCACAAGTGACACCATTTTGGAAAGTAGACCCCCTAAGGAACTTATCTAGATGTGTTTTGAGAGCTTTGAACCCCCAAGTGTTTCACTACACTTTATAACGCAAAGCCGTGAAAATAAAAATTCTTTTTTTGTTTTCACAAAAATGATTTTTTAGCCCCCAGTTTTGTATTTTCACAAGGGTAACAGGATAAATTAGACCCCAAAGGTTGTTGTCCAATTTGTCCTGAGTATGCTGATACCCCATATGTGGGGGGGAACCACTGTTTGGGCGCATGACAGAGCTCGGAAGGGAAGGAGCGCCATTTGGAATGCAGACTTAAATGGATTGGTCTGCAGGCGTCATGTTGCATTTGCAGAGCCCCTGATGTACCCAAACAGTACAAACCCCCCACAGGTGACCCCATATTGGAAACTAGACCTCCCAAGGAACTTATCTAGATGTGTTGTGAGAACTTTGAACCCCCAAGTGTTTCACTACACTTTATAACGCAAAGCCGTGAAAATAAAAATTCTTTTTTTTTTTTTTTCACAAAAATGATTTTTTAGCCCCCAGTTTTGTATTTTCACAAGGGTAACAGGATAAATTAGACCCCAAAAGTTGTTGTCCAATTTGTCCTGAGTACGCTGATACCCCAATATGTGGGGGGGGAACCACTGTTTGGGCGCATGACAGAGCTCAGAAGGGAAGGAGCGCCATTTGGAATGCAGACTTAAATGGATTGGTCAGCAGCCGTCACGTTGCATTTGCAGAGCCCCTGATGTACCCAAACAGTACAAACCCCCCACAAGTGACCCCATATTGGAAACTAGACCCCCCAAGGAACTTATCTAGATGTGTTGTGAGAACTTTGAACCCCCAAGTGTTTCACTACAGTTTATAACGCAGAGCCGTGAAAATAAAACATCTTTTTTTTTTCTCACAAAAACGATTTTTAGCCCCCCAAATTTTTAATTTTTTTTTCAAGGATAGCAAGAGAACTTGGACCCCAGAAGTTGTTGTTCAATTTGTCCCGAGTACGCCGATAACCCATATGTTGGGGTAAACCCCTTTTTGGGCGCACGGGAGAGCTCGGAAGGGAAGGAGCACTGTTTTACTTTTTCAACGCAGAATTGGCTGGAATTGAGATTGGACGCCATGTCGCGTTTGGAGAGCCCCTGATGTGCCTGGACAGTGGAAACTCCCCAATTCTACCTGAAACCCTAACCCAAACACACCCCTAACCCTAATCCCAACGGTAACCCTAACCACACCCCTAGCCCTGACACACCCATAATTCTAATCCCAACCCTAATCCAAACCGTAAATATGTAATTCAAACCCTAACTTTAGCCCCAACCCTAACCCTAACTTTAGCCCCAACCCTAACCCTAACTTTACCTCCAACCCTAGCCCTAACCCTAACCCTAGCCCTAACCCTAACTTTAGCCCCAACCCGAACCCTCGCCCTAACTCTAGACCTAATGGGAAAATGGAAATAAATACATTTTTTGAATTTTATTATTTTTCCCTAACTAAGGGGGTGATGAAGGAGGGTTTGATTTACTTTTATAGCGTTTTTTATATCGGATTTTTATGATTGGCAGCTGTCACACACTAAAAGACGCTTTTTATAGCAAAAAAGTTTTTGCGTCTCCACATTTTGAGACCTATAATTTTTCCACATTTTGCTCCACAGAGTCATGTTAGGTTTTGTTTTTTGCGGGACGAGTTGACGTTTTTATTGGTAACATTTTCGGACACGTGACTGTTTTTGATCACTTTTTATTCCGATTTTTGTGAGGCAGAATGACCAAAAACCTGCTAATCATGAATTTCTTTTGGGAGAGGCGTTTATACCGTTCCGTGTTTGGTAAAATTGATAAAGCAGTTTTATTCGACGGGTCAGTACGATTACAGCGATATCTCATTTATATCATTTTTTTATGTTTTGGCGCTTTTATACGATAAAAACTATTTTATAGAAAAAATAATTATTTTAGTATCGCTTTATTCTCAGGAATATAACTTTTTTATTTTTTTGCTGATGATGCTGTATGGCGGCTTGTTTTTTGCGGGACAAGATGACGTTTTCAGCGGTACCATGATTATTTATATCAGTCTTTTTGATCGCGTGTTATTCCACTTTTTGTTCGGCGTTATGGTAATAAAGCGTTGTTTTTTGCCTCGTTTTTTTTTTTTTTTCTTACGGTGTTCACTGAAGGGGTTAACTAGTGGGGCAGTTTTATAGGTTGGGTCGTTACGGACGCGGCGATACTAAATATGTGCACTTTTATTGTTTTGTTTTTTTTATTTAGATAAAGAAATGTATTTATGGGAATAATATATATTTTTTTTATTATTTATTTAGGAATTTTTTTTTATTTTTTTTTTACACATGTGGAAAAAATTTTTTTTAACTTTTTTACTTTGTCCCAGGGGGGGGACATCACAGATCGATGATCTGATAGTGTGCACAGCACTCTGTCAGATCACCGATCTCACTTACATCGGTGCAGGCTTACCAGCGTCTGCTCTGAGCAGGCGCTCGGTAAGCCACCTTTCTCCCTGCAGGACCCGGATGCCGCGGCCATCTTGGATCCGGGACCTGCAGGGAGGAAGGAGGTAGGAGACCCTCGGAGCAACGCGATCACATCGCGTTGCTCCGGGGGTCTCAGGGAAGCCCGCAGGGAGCCCCCTCCCTGCGCGATGCTTCCCTATACCGCCGGTACACTGCGATCATGTTTGATCGCGGTGTGCCGGGGGTTAATGTGCCGGGGGCGGTCCGTGACCGCTCCTGGCACATAGTGCCGGATGTCAGCTGCGATAGGCAGCTGACACGCGGCCGATAGCATATGACGTACTATCCCGTCACCCGGAATTAAGTCCCAGGTCACCTTGACGGGATAGTACGTCATACGGGATTAAGGGGTTAATACTCTAGTAGCACCACTTATTCGAAAAAATGAAAAATGGCAGTGGGTCATTCGATGCCAGCTTTAACATTTGTCCATCCAGTTCAGCCTATATTATTCCGTCAGAATAAATCTCCAGTTCCACATACTTCCAAAGAACCTAATAACTGTAAGATACAATATTGTTACGCTCCAGGAAGACATCCAGGCCTTTCTTGAACCCCTTGACTGAGTTCGCCATCACCACCTCCTCAGGCAAGGAATTCCAGATTCTCACTGCCCTAACAGTAAAGAATCCTCTTCTATGTTGGTGGAAAAACCTTCTCTCCTCCAGATGCAGACAATGCCCCCTTGTGACTGTCACATTCCTTGGTATAAACAGATCCTCGGAGAGATTTGTACTGTCTCCTTATATACTTATACATGGTTACTAGATCGCCCCTCAGTCGTCTTTTTTTCTAGGTTAAATAATCCTAATTTTGTTACTCTCTCTGGGTATTGTAGTTCCCCCATCCCCTTTATTAATTTTGTTGCCCTCCTTTGAACTCGCTCTAGTTCCATTATATCCTTCCTGAGCACTGGTGCCCAAAACTGTACACAGTACTCCATGTGCAGTCTAACCAGGGATTTCTACAGAGGCAGTATAATGTTCTCATCATGTGTATCCTGACCTCTTTTAATGCACCCCATGATCCTGTTTGCCTTGGCAGCCGCTGCCTGGCACTGGCTGCTCCAGGTAAGTTTATCATTAACTAGGATCTTCAAGTCCTTCTCCATGTCAGATTTACCCAGTGGTTTCCCGTTCAGTATGTAATGGTGATATTGATTCCTTCTTCCCATGTGTATAAACTTACATTTACCATTGTTAAACCGCATCTGCCACCTTTCAGCCCAAGTTTCCAACTTATCCAGAGCCATCTGTAGCAGAGTACTATCTTCTCTTGTATTGGCTGCATTACATAGTTTTGTATCATCTGCAAATATTGATGATATTTTACTGTGTAAACCTTCTGCCAGATCATTAATATGTTGAAAAGTGGTTGTTTCATCGGTATTTTTTGCACCTGTGTTGTTGCCATCATTAATCAGGTCCGATGCGCCCTGCTGGTGCATTTGTTTGGAGGCTTCAGCAGGTAACAATCTCTGCTTTTTTCTCTGTGATTTTTTTTGTCAATTTTCTGGAGGATTTTTAAGTCCTCTTTGTGCGTCTGTGAGCTTTTACTCAATGTTTAGCGTTAGGACCAGCAAAAATGTAAGGACCCTTGACGTGGGTTGCCGGCTTACGTATTGAGGCCCCAATATAAACTAATACCTTACATACATTGATATGTGGTTTTTTTTTGCACTTTATCTTGCAGGGTGCAGTCGGACCAAGATGGCTCTGTAAACTGGAATATGAGCCATGCATACAGGAGGGGGGTCATTATACAGTATGGAGCATCATGTGTGGCCATTATACAGTATTGAGCATCATGTGGGATCATTTTACAGTATGGAGAACTGTGTGTGGCCATTATACAGTATTGAGCATCATGTGGGATCATTATACAGTATTGAGCATCATGTGTGACCATTACACAGTATTCAGCATCATGTGTGGCCATTATTCAGTATTGAGCATCATGTGTGGCCATTATACGGTATGGAGCATCATGTGGGGCCATTATACAGTATGGAGCACTGTGTGGCCATATTTTTTTTTGTTTATAATTATTGTATATGAAACAGCGTGATCAGCAGTGCTAAATGGCTGTGGTTGGGACGTGGATATGGGTGTGACTAGTTGTGAAATGGGTGTGGTCAGAGGCGTGGCCTAAAATTTTATACCTCCTTCCCTTCATCAAAAGTTGGGGGGTATGGTACCGCATTTGCCAGATCACGGCAAGTGCCGCAAATCCCATAGGGAATAAATGAGGCCGAATGCAGTGTTGCCGTAAGTGATCCGTTACGTGGCAGATGCAGAAAAACTGCCCGATCTGCTGCAAAAGGCTACTTTCACATCAGCGATTCTTGCCAAAGTCACTGCCGATACGGTCATACTCACCAAAGGGGGAGGCAGCACTAAAAGTGCCTAGGGCAGCAGAATCTCTAAATACGGCCCTGCTCGTGGGTGTATACCATCTGGACCAGGAGATTTATCTATTGTAATCTTATTTAGCCGGTTTCGCACCTCTTCTTAGGTTAGATTGGTGACCTTTAATATAAGGTTTTCATTGTCTCCTGGCATTTCACCTAGCATTTCATTTTCCACCGTGAATACCGTGGAGAAGAAGGTGTTTAATATATTAGCTTTTTCCTCGTCATCTACAACCATTCTTTCCTCACAACTTTTTAAGGGGCCTACAATTTCACTTATGATTCTTTTACTATTGATATAGCTGAAGAACAGTTTGGGATTAGTTTTAGGGTATGTGCACACGATGCAGATTTGGTGCAGAATTTTCTGCACAAAATCTGCATCTTCTGGCAGAAAACGCAGCTGACAATTCCTGCGTTTTTTTGTGTGCGTTTTTTGCAGTGCAGTTTTGGTGCAGTTTTTTAGTGCGTTTTTAGTGCTTTTTTTATACTGATTTGTCAGCTTTTTTTTTTAAAGCTAAAGAAAGAGATAAAGTTTAAATAAATATATATATATTTACGTGATTAAGGGGACGTCACCTTGACATTGTATGGCTACGTTCACATTTGCGTTGTTGGGCACAGTGTCGGCAACGCAACGCAACCAACAACACATGTACACAACGCAGCGTTTTGCGACGCAGGCGTTGTCATAAGATCCTACAGATCGGGAATTTTGGCGCAGGGAAAACGCTACAAGTAGCGTCCCCTGCGCCCTGTCCTGTGCGTCTATATGACGCATGCGTCGTAAAACGTAGTACAACGCATACCGATGCATGTCCATGCGCCCCCAATGTTAAAGATAGGGGCGCATGACGCATGCGTCGGTATGCGTCACCGACGCTGCGCCCAACAACGCAAATGTGAACGTAGCCTAAGGTGACGTTAACCCCAGTTAATAATGGAGAGGCTATAACAACCTCAAAATGAAGTATAATAACTCACAAGCTCATAAAAATGAAATAATTTCTTAAACACTTAAAACATACAAACAAAATCCATATACGAATAATATTATTATACTGCAGAGTTCTTTAAATATTGGGTAAAGGTGCACCAAAGAAACACACTAAATGTCGCATAATGAAGAAGTAGGAGGGCATAGTCACATACAAACTGAATCCCAGTAGTCACTAATTTTAGCTCATCTGACTACCCATATTGTTGCAGGGATCCACTACTGCACTATACTACCAAACAAACAATTCAACGGTCCAGTGACCCAAAGTTTCGCACGTGCAGTAAGGACTATTGGTCCCATGGTAAAATCTTACCTCTCTCCTTCTCCATAGTGCCAACACACGCCCCCATAATAGGAAGTATCTCAGGGTACTATCCCAATTGGTTCTGGGTAATCCTGGCAGGACCAATTTGTGATTATGGTTTCTGGACCTGAGTTGTTGTTTCTAATAATGGAGAGGCGTCTATAAAGACGCCTCTCCATTATTAACCCCTCAAAGAAAATTGGCGTAGGCTCCCGCCCAATTTTCATGTCCAGAAAGGGAAAGCCAGCGACTGCAGGCTGCTAATTTGTAGCCAGGGAAGGGGTTAATCTTCCCAGGCTATGAATATCGGCCCACAGCTGTCTGCGCGGCCTTACTGGCTATTAAAATAGGAGGACCCCAGAAAAAAAATGACATGGGGTCCCCCTATATTTTATAGCCAGAAAAGGCTACGCAGCTGCGGGCTGATATTCATAGCCTAGAGAGGGGCCATGGATATTGGCCCCCCTGGCTACAACTACCAGCCCACTGTAAGATGCGCCAAATCTGGCGCTTAGCCTCTCTCTTCCCACTCCCGTGTAGCGGTGGGATATGGGGTAATAAGGGGTTAACGTCACCTTGACATTGTAAGGTGACGTTAACCCCAGTTAATAATGGAGAGGCGTCTATAAGACGCCTCTCCATTATTAACCCCAAATTACTGAACACAAAAAAAAAAGACACAGGAAAAAGTATTTTAATATTCTAAATTTTACCATACTTACAAATCCCTTGGTGATCTGTAGTCTTTTCCGACGTAGTCCATTAATATCGAGTGTCCCACGACGATCTGCCATGGAGATCAGCCACACCAGGAGATGTGACTGCTCTCCACGGCTGCCAAAACACACTGACAGGAGCAAAAGCTCCTGCAGTGTGTCTGCGCATGCGCGCGAGTTTACCGGCGTTCAATGAACTCCGGGACTCTCGCTTTACGACACTGCTGCGTGAGAGATTTCACGGCAGGTCAATTGCCGTAAAGTGAGCTCCCGGAGTTCATTTAGCTCCAGGAAACGAACGGGCAGCTCCGATACACTGCAGGAGCGATTAACTCCTGCAGCGTATCACCGGAGGACGTCGTGGGACAACCTATACTATGGATTACGACGGAAAAGATTTTTTTTTTTTTATTTTGGGACAAGGATGATCGTGGATGGTGGCCTTCGGGGACGTATGTGGTGAGTATGTACTACATGTTATATGTGTGTTTGTGTTTTTAACCCATTGTAGTCAGTCGCCTGACGATGGGACAGCTCTCCCATCATCACATTTCGATGGGAGAAGTAGTCCCACCCGACGAATGACTACAATGAGTCACTACTGACAGACACACACACACACTATACATACCATTTCTACCATACGCCTCACATCGATCCCCATCCGACGGTACGACTCCATTTTTGCTACACTCCGCCCACACACTTCCTCCACATCACTGACGTCACTTCCTTCTGCTGCGGTTTTGACACCCAAATCCGCATAAAATCTGCAGATGGTTTTTACATCTGCAGTTTTTATGCGGATTTGACCCACAAAATGGGAGTCAATGGGTGCAGAAACGCTGCAGTTCTGCACTAAAGTGACATGCGCTTCTTTGAAATCTGCAGCGTTTCTGCACAGCTTTTTTTTCACATTGATTTACATTGTTATGTAAATCACAGTGCAGTTCTGCAGCAGAAAAAACCGCTGCAGAACTGCACTAAATCTGCATCGTGTGCACATAGCCTTACTCTCCTTAGCAATGTGCTTCTCGGTTTCCTTTTTGGCAGCTTTAATTAGTTTTTAGATAAAGCATTTTTCTCCCTATAGTTTGTTAGAGTTTCAATGGTGCCATCCTGCTTTAGTGGTTGAAGCATCAACCACTAAAACTGTGTAAAACTGAAGCTTTTGTAATGAAAGTTATGTTATTATCCTTACTTCTATGATAGGAGTTAAATATTCAATAAAACTCATTCTTGTCAAAGTGATGGATGCTCAGTGAGATAAAATCTTACCTTACATGTGGGTGTACTCATTTACGCAGAGCACTGACATATATATATATATATATATATATATATATATATATATATACCACCATTAGCTCAGCGATATTCTATTATATTTTTATTGTGATACTTTGCTTGTTACTAACTTGTAAAAATCCCAATAAAATATTGTAGATAAGAAAAGCCCCTCCAGCGCCGCCAGTATACGGTGTCTCCGGCCTCCCACGTCTGGGAGCCGAGGTGAGCGGCCTGCGACCCCGGCACTGCGCTTACCGCACGGTCTAGGGCCTACAGCTCTCTGAGATCACGACCACCTTCCTCTAGCGCGGTGCATTCTGGTTCTCCAGCTGTCCACTGTCAGACTGGAGGAGATCTAAAAGCTAGTATGTAAAGAACGCCGTTTGTCAATAAAGCTGATGCAATGTCCTTGCCGATGCATGCTGGGAAGTGTAGTCCTGGATGATTCTGGTGTTATGTGCTGGGACTAGGCATGCACTACAATGCCCGGCATGCTTTGCAGGGAAACCTCTAGGTTTCCGCTTCGAAGCCGGCAACGTGTGTGAGTGAGAGAAGGGTTGCAGCCTGCAAGTGTGAGCGGCCTGGGCTGTGCACAGCTGCCACCATGACGGTCAGTACCGGGGGACCCCCGCATAGCAGGCTTATTAGGAGGTATATGGGTGTCCATTGTATACAGCTGTGTTGTGGAGGAGGAAGTCACAGGACAGAAGGCAGAACAGTGCACTGCATGTTTGGCAGTGAGAACAGTTCATTATAATGTATAATTATATAATGTAATGTATATATAAATGTAATGTATTATAATGTAACTGAACCCCTAATGATACTTTTTGAGAATCCCCTAAATGACAGCTGTCACTGGTGTCAGATTAGTAATACCCACTGGTGACAGGCAGGTGCGCAGGGTATGGAAGCCCAATATGAGAGCTGTCAGTGGTGTCAGATCAGTAATACCCACTGGTGACAGGCAGGTGCGCAGGGTATGGACGCCCAATATGAGAGCTGTCAGTGGTGGCAGATCAGTAATACCTACTGGTGACAGGCAGGTGGCAGGGTATGGACCCCCAATACGACAGCTGTCACTGGTGGCAGATCAGTAATACCCACTGGTGACAGGCAGGTGGCAGGGTATGGACCCCCAATACGACAGCTGTCACTGGTGGCAGATCAGTAATACCTACTGGTGACAGGCAGGTGGCAGGGTATGGACCCCCAATACGACAGCTGTCAGTGGTGTCAGATCAGTAATACCTACTGGTGACAGGCAGGTGGCAGGGTATGGACCCCCAATATGAGAGCTGTCAGTGGTGGCAGATCAGTAATACCCACTGGTGACAGGCAGGTGCGCAGGGTATGGAAGCCCAATATGAGAGCTGTCACTGGTGGCAGATCAGTAATACCCACTGGTGACAGGCAGGTGCGCAGGGTATGGAAGCCCAATATGAGAGCTGTCACTGGTGGCAGATCAGTAATACCCACTGGTGACAGGCAGGAGCGCAGGGTATGGACCCCCAATATGAGAGCTGTCAGTGGTATCAGATCAGTAATACCCACTGGTGACAGGCAGGTGCGCAGGGTATGGAAGCCCAATATGAGAGCTGTCACTGGTGGCAGATCAGTAATACCCACTGGTGACAGGCAGGTGCGCAGGGTATGGACCCCCAATATGAGAGCTGTCACTGGTGGCAGATCAGTAATACCCACTGGTGACAGGCAGGTGCGCAGGGTATGGACCCCCAATATGACAGCTGTCACTGGTGGCAGATCAGTAATACCCACTGGTGACAGGCAGGTGTGCAAGGTATGGACCCCCAATACGACAGCTGTCAGTGGTGTCAGATCAGTAATACCCACTGGTGACAGGCAGGTGGCAGGGTATGGACCCCCAATATGAGAGCTGTCAGTGGTGTCAGATCAGTAATACCCACTGGTGACAGGCAGGTGGCAGGGTATGGACGCCCAATATGAGAGCTGTCACTGGTGGCAGATCAGTAATACCCACTGGTGACAGGCAGGTGGCAGGGTATGGACCCCCAATACGACAGCTGTCACTGGTGGCAGATCAGTAATACCTACTGGTGACAGGCAGGTGGCATGGTATGGACCCCCAATATGAGAGCTGTCAGTGGTGGCAGATCAGTAATACCCACTGGTGACAGGCAGGTGGCAGGGTATGGACCCCCAATATGACAGCTGTCACTGGTGTCAGATCAGTAATACCCACTGGTGACAGGCAGGTGGCAGGATATGGACGCCCAATATGAGAGCTGTCACTGGTGGCAGATCAGTAATACCCACTGGTGACAGGCAGGTGCGCAGGGTATGGACCCCCAATATGACAGCTGTCACTGGTGGCAGATCAATAATACCCACTGGTGACAGGCAGGTGGCAGGGTATGGACCCCCAATACGACAGCTGTCACTGGTGGCAGATCAGTAATACCTACTGGTGACAGGCAGGAGGCAGGGTATGGACCCCCAATATGAGAGCTGTCAGTGGTGGCAGATCAGTAATACCCACTGGTGACAGGCAGGTGGCAGGGTATGGACCCCCAATATGACTGCTGTCACTTGTGTCAGATCAGTAATACCCACTGGTGACAGGCAGGTGGCAGGATATGGACGCCCAATATGAGAGCTGTCACTGGTGGCAGATCAGTAATACCCACTGGTGACAGGCAGGTGCGCAGGGTGTGGACCCCCAATATGACAGCTGTCACTGGTGGCAGATCAATAATACCCACTGGTGACAGGCAGGTGGCAGGGTATGGACGCCCAATATGAGAGCTGTCACTGGTGGCAGATCAGTAATACCCACTGGTGACAGGCAGGTGGCAGGGTATGGACCCCCAATACGACAGCTGTCACTGGTGGCAGATCAGTAATACCTACTGGTGACAGGCAGGTGGCAGGGTATGGACCCCCAATATGAGAGCTGTCAGTGGTGGCAGATCAGTAATACCCACTGGTGACAGGCAGGTGGCAGGGTATGGACCCCCAATATGACAGCTGTCACTGGTGTCAGATCAGTAATACCCACTGGTGACAGGCAGGTGCGCAGGGTATGGACCCCCAATATGACAGCTGTCACTGGTGGCAGATCAATAATACCCACTGGTGACAGGCAGGTGGCAGGGTATGGACCCCCAATACGACAGCTGTCACTGGTGGCAGATCAGTAATACCTACTGGTGACAGGCAGGTGGCAGGGTATGGACCCCCAATATGAGAGCTGTCAGTGGTGGCAGATCAGTAATACCCACTGGTGACAGGCAGGTGGCAGGGTATGGACCCCCAATATGACAGCTGTCAGTGGTGTCAGATCAGTAATACCCACTGGTGACAGGCAGGTGGCAGGGTATGGACGCCCAATATGAGAGCTGTCACTGGTGGCAGATCAGTAATACCCACTGGTGACAGGCAGGTGCGCAGGGTATGGACCCCCAATATGACAGCTGTCACTGGTGGCAGATCAATAATACCCACTGGTGACAGGCAGGTGGCAGGGTATGGACCCCCAATACGACAGCTGTCACTGGTGGCAGATCAGTAATACCCACTGGTGGCAGTGACAGGCAGCAGCAGTTTCTTGTCAGCGCTGCACTGACCCTGGCCAGAATTATGAGATCACAGTGCTCTGCAGCGATCCTGGTCAGATTCCAGGCAGCTTTTACATGCTCAATAGATAAGAGCTTGTAAGCACTCCATATGTTCTGCCACTGCTATAAGACAGCAGTGTTGGTCGATCTCCTAGACAACATGCTGTAAAGCAAAGAAACCAATGAAAAGTGTTCTCCTCTCTAGAACGGCTGTAAATGTTAATAAAGAGTACAGTATATTGCAGTTGTATTAAGCGATTTCTGACAATGTCCATCTATTCATCCTGAAAATAAACCTTTAGTGGAGGTGGAAAAAAAATTATACTCACCTCTCAGCTGCCATGGCAACCCATCCACCACACTCAAATTTGTCTCTAGAATTGTGGGGGCTGGTGGCCGGTGTGGATTGTCATAATGGGAGGGGGCCACTTGATCATTCACACTCTACTTTTTTGCCTTGCATTTTTGGAGCCACTGAGTGCTTGTTTTTTGTTTTTTAAATCTGCAGCATTTTAATTCTTTCAGCATTTTAGCAGTATTTTTTACCTATGAAAATGAGTGACAAAAATGCACAAAAAAACACATCAAAACGTGCGTAATTTACGTAGCCTTTTTCCTGGCAACATTCTGGGTTTTGGTGCAGAAAATTCTGCAGTAAAAATGCTGCATGTGAAAATTCTCCTGGAGCAGGGGTGGGAAATTAATTTTCCTAGGGTGCCACATGATAGACCGTGACTGTTATGGAGTGCCGAACAATAGTTTGAAATTAATTCTGTTCGTTATTATTGACACTAGATGGTGGCCCGATTCTAATGCATCGGGTATTCTAGAATATGTATGTATGTATATAGCAGCCACGTAGTATATAGGAACTATGTAGTATATAGCAGACAAATACTATGTGGCCTGTGCTATATACTATGTGGCCTGTGCTATATACTATGTGGCTGCTATATACATACATACATAATGTAGTATTGTAGAATACCTGCTGCATTAATACAGGCCACGCAGTATATAACACAGCCCATGCAGTATATAGCAGCCAACGCAGTATATAACACGGCCCACGCAGTATACAGTTCTATGAAAAAGTTTGGGCACCCCTATTAATCTTAAGCTTAATGTTTTATAAAAATTGTTTTTTTTGCAACAGCTATTTCAGTTTCATATATCTAATAACTGTTGGACACAGTAATGTTTCTGCCTTGAAATGAGGTTTATTGTACTAACAGAAAATGTGCAATCTGCATTCAAACAAAATTTGACAGGTGCATAAGTATGGGCACTCTTATCATTTTCTGGTTTTAAATACTCCTACCTGCTAGACAGACAGAAAGACAGACAGAAGGACAGACAGACGGAAGTGACCCTTAGACAATTATATAGTAGATATTAATTACAACTGTATTATTTTATATTTTATTTTATCAGTTAATATTGAACAGAATTAAGTATGCAGACATCCCCCCTATATACAGCATGAGCCTCACACAACCTCGTTATATACAGCATGAGCCCCACACAGCCTCCCTATATACAGAATGTGCCCCACACAGCCTCCCTATATACAGCATGAGCCCCACACAGCCTCCCTATATACAGAATGTGCCCCACACAGCCTCCCTATATACAGCATGAGCCCCACACAGCCTCCCTATATACAGCATAAGCCCCACACAGCCTCCCTATATACAACATGAGCCCCGCACAGCCTCCCTATATACAGCATGAGCCCCACACAGCCTCCCTATATACAACATGAGCCCCGCACAGCCTCCCTATGTAGAGCATGAGCCTCACACAGCCTCCCTATATACAGCATGAGCCCCACACAGCCTTCCTATATAAAGCACAAGCCCCCACACAGCCTCCGTATATATAGCATGAGCCCCGACACAGCCTCCATATATACACTGAGCCTCACACAGCCTCCATATATACAGCATGTGCCCCACACAGCCTCCATATATACACTGAGTCTCACACAGCCTCCATATATACAGCATGTGCCCCACACAGGCTCCATATATACACTGAGCCTCACACAGCCTCCATATATACAGCATGTGCCCCACACAGCCTCCATATATACACTGAGCCTCACACAGCCTCCATATATACAGCATGAGCCCCACACAGCCTCCCTATATACACTGAGCCCCACACAGCCTCCATATATACTGCACTAGATGGTAGCCCGATTGTAACTTATCGGGTATTCTAGAATATGTATGTAGTTTATTTATGAAGATTTCAGAATAATGCAATTTATACACAGGATTCGGCCGGCCGCGACCAATTAGCGAAGCGTGGTTCAAAGCCGGACTGCGCCTGTCACTGATTGTTCACGGCCGGCCACGTAGTGTATATAACAGCCCACGTAGTATATAGCACAGCCCACGTAGTATATAGCACAGCCCACGTAGTATATAGCACAGCCCACGTAGTATATAGCACAGCCCACGGAGTATATAGCACAGCCCATGGAGTATATAGCACAGCCCACGTAGTATATAACAGCCCACGCAGTATATAGCACAGCCATGTAGTATATAACACAGCCCACGTAGTATATAGCACAGCCCACGGAGTGTATAACAGCCCACATAGCATATAACACAGCCACTTAGTTTATAACAGCCCATGTAGCATATAACACAGCTCACGTAGTATATAACAGCCCACGCACACAGTATATAACACAGCCCATGTAGTGTATAACACAGCCCACGTAGCCCCACACAGCCTCCCTATATACAGCATAAGCCCCACACAGCCTCCCTATATACAGCATAAGCCCCACACAGCCTCCCTATATACAGCATGAGCCCCACACAGCCTCCCTATATACAGCATGAGCCCCACACAGCCTCCCTATATACAGCATGAGCCCCACACAGCCTCCCTATATACAGCATAAGCCCCACACAGCCTCCCTATATACAGCATGAGCCCCACACAGCCTCCCTATATACAGCATGAGCCCCACACAGCCTCCCTATATACAGCATAAGCCCCACACAGCCTCCCTATATACAGCATGAGCCCCACACAGCCTTCCTATATACAGCATGAGCCCCACACAGCCTCCCTATATACAGCATGAGCCCCACACAGCCTCCCTATATACAGCATGAGCCCCACACAGCCTCCCTATATACAGCATGAGCCCCACACAGCCTCCCTATATACAGCATAAGCCCCACACAGCCTCCCTATATACAGCATGAGCCCCACACAGCCTCCCTATATACAGCATGAGCCCCACACAGCCTCCCTATATACAGCATAAGCCCCACACAGCCTCCCTATATACAGCATGAGCCCCACACAGCCTTCCTATATACAGCATGAGCCCCACACAGCCTCCCTATATACAGCATGAGCCCCACACAGCCTCCCTATATACAGCATGAGCCCCACACAGCCTCCCTATATACAGCAAGAGCCCCACACAGCCTCCATATACACAGCATGTGCCCCACACAGCCTCCTTATATACACTGAGCCTCACACAGCCTCCATATATACAGCATGAGCCCCACACAGCCTCCCTATATACAGCATGAGCCCCCACACAGCCTCCATATATACATCATAAGCCCCACACAGCCTCCTTATATAGAGCATGAGCCTCACACAGCCTCCCTATATACACTGCATGAGCCCCACACAGCCTCCCCATATACTGATGAGACCCGACACAGCCTCCCTATATATACAGCATGAGCCCCGACACAGCCTCCATATATATACAGCATAAGCCCTGACACAGCTTCCCCATATATACAGCATGAGCCCCGACACAGCCTCCCTATATACAGCATGAGCCCCACACAGCCTCCCTATATACAGCATGAGCCCCACACAGCCTCCCTATATACAGCATGAGCCCCACACATCCTCCCTATATACACTGCATGAGCCCCACACAGCCTCCCTATATACAGCATGAGCCCCACACAGCCTCCCTATATACATCATGAGCCCCACACAGCCTCCCTATATACAGCATAAGCCCCACACAGCCTCCCTATATACAGCATGAGCCCCACACAGCCTCCCTATATACAGCATGAGCCCCCACACAGCCTCCCTATATACAGCATGAGCCCCACACAGCCTCCCTATATACAGCATGAGCCCCACACAGCCTCCCTATATACAGCAAGAGCCCCACACAGCCTCCATATACACAGCATGTGCCCCACACAGCCTCCTTATATACACTGAGCCTCACACAGCCTCCATATATACAGCATGAGCCCCACACAGCCTCCCTATATACAGCATGAGCCCCCACACAGCCTCCCTATATAGAGCATGAGCCTCACACAGCCTCCCTATATACACTGCATGAGCCCCACACAGCCTCCCCATATACTGATGAGCCCCACACAGCCTCCCTGTATACAGCATGAGACCCGACACAGCCTCCCTATATATACAGCATGAGCCCCGACACAGCCTCTATATATATACAGCATAAGCCCTGACACAGCTTCCCCATATATACAGCATGAGCCCCGACACAGCCTCCTTATATACTACATGATGCCCCACATCCTCCCCTGAGATAATTACTTTTGGGTTTTCATTGGCTGTAAGCCATAATCATCAACATTAACATAAATAAACACCTGAAATGGATCACTCTGTAATTACTCTATATAATGATTTTCACTTTTTGTATTGAAGAACTGAAATAAATTAACTTTTTGATGATATAATGTTGTGAGAAGCATTTGTACAGCATGATCCCCACATACCCTGTATACACTGTGTTCCAAATAATTATGCACAAAGAGTTTAGGAGTGATAAGGTTCGAATTTTTTTAAAACTCATTGATGGTGATGTGTGTCAGGGCTCTTTATATCACTGAAAGCAATTGCAGATACCTGTGCACATTAGTTTGGCAGGTGTGTCCAAATAAAGGCAAGACTACAGGCTGTTCCACATTATTAAGCAGCCTACATTTTTGGCCAAAATGGGAAAGAAAAAAGATGTGTCGGCTGCTGAGAAGCAACAAATTGTGGAGTATTTAGGTCAAGGCATGACTACAATCAACATTGCCAAGACACTTCATCGTGATCATCGCACAATCAAGAAGTATGTAGCTGATTCCCAGCACACACGTGTGCGTGCTGATAAGGAAAAATTAAGGACTCTTTCCAACAGGCAATTGCGTAAGGTTAAAAGAGCAGCTGCAAAAATGCCTTGTCATAGCTGCAGACAAGTTTTTGAAGCTGCTGGTGCCTCCAACGTCCCCAGAACAACAAGATGCAGGGTCCTTCAGAGGTTTGCAGCTGTGTGTAAGCCATCCTGTCGACCACCTCTATCCACTGCACACAAGCAGAAAGGCTCCGGTGGGCCAAACGATACATGAAGACTGACTTCCAAACTATTTTGTTCACCGACGAGTGCCGTGCAACGCTCGATGGTCCAGATGGATGGAGTGGAGGATGGCTGGTTGATGGACACCCCATGAAAACACGGCTAAGGCTACGTTCACATTTGCGTTGTGCGCCGCAGCGTCGGCGCCGCAACGCACAACGCAAACAAAAACGCAGCAAAACGCATGCACAACGCTGCGTTTTGCGCCGCATGCGTCCTTTTTTTCATTGATTTTGGACGCAGCAAAAATGCAACTTGCTGCGTCCTCTGCGCCTGGACGCGTGCGCCGCAGGGACGCATGCGGCGCAAAACGCAAGTGTGACGCATGTCCATGCGCCCCCATGTTAAATATAGGGGCGCATGACGCATGCGGCGATGCTGCGGCGCCCGACGCTGCGGCGCCGACCGCAAATGTGAACGTAGCCTTAGGCGCCAACAAGGAGGAGGTGGAGTAATGTTTTGGGCTGGAATCATGGGGAGAGAGATTGTCGGCCCCTTTATGTTCCCTGAAGGGGTAAAGATGAACTCCATAATCTATGTGGAGTTTCTAAAACAACACTTCCTGCCATGGTTCAAGAGGAAAAACCGTGCTTTCCGCAGCAACATCATTTTCAGGCATGATAATGCACCGTCTCATGCTGCAAAAAACACATCTGCATCTCTGGCTGCTATGGGCATAAAAGAGGACAAACTTATGGTGTGGCCACCATCTTCCCCTGACCTCAACCCCATTGAGAACCTCTGGAGCATCATCAAAAGGAGTGTCTATGATGGCGGGAGGCAGTTCCCATCTAAGCAACAGCTCTGGGAGGGTATTCTGTCCACATGCAAAACAATTGAAGCAGAAACCATCCAAAAACTGACAAATTCAATGGGCGAGAGAGTTCAGAAGCTTCTTTCGAACAAGGGGTCCTAGGTGCAAATGTAACATCACCTAGAATAAAGTTTTCACTTGAAAACTGTTTGATTTCATTTTGTAATAAGCTGATAATGCTTATAACTTCACAATTGACCATTTTTTTGTTCAAAATAAAAAAAAAAAAAGGTTGAAAACTCTGCTGTGCATAATAATTTGGAACATGCATTTTGAGTGTTTATTTTTTTTAAAAAGATACTGTTTTCATAGGCAGTTTGTTCCAAAACACTGCAATTATACTAGAATAGTAGATGACTGGAAAATAACAATGACTGCAATTCAGATAGGTAATTTAGAGAAAATATGAGGAAATATTATTTGCATAATAATTTGGAACAACGTGTATATATACAGCGTGATCCACCACAGTCTGTCATACAGTATGAGCCCCCAAGTAGCCTCCTGTATACAGTATGAGCCCCCAAGTAGTCTCCAATATGCAGAATGAGCCCCCACATAGCCCCTTATATTCAGTATGAGCCTCCTATATACAGTGTGAGCCTCCATTATATACAGCGTAAGCCCTCACATAGCCTCCTATGTACATGTGAACAAGAAAGAAGAGAAAAAATCACATACTCGCCTCACACCTGTTTCCCTGGCATTCTGCTCTTATCTCCTGTGCAATGAGTCTCAGCAGCGTGATGAAGTGATGTCATTGCCTCTGCTGTCTTCCAAGCTGATTAATAAAAGATGGAAGTAGCTGGTGGCTCCGTCCTCCACCAGTGTATTCACTGCTATGCGCATCTCGAAGATGTGGATAGCGGTGACAGCAGACGACGGTGTCCAGGCACAGAGGGCATGGTGTGTGGCCTGTGTACTACTGGTTTCAGCCTCTCGGCTGTCTTGGACCATGGGCTCGATTGGAAGGAGCTAGAGGGCCAGATGTGATGCACGTGCTGCACTTTGTCCAAGTCTGCCTTAGAGTCATTTTTGGCACTGTAACTCAACCAGCACTTGCTGTATATCATGCAGGCTCAGCTCTTGTGCCCGCTCATACACCAGCACTCTCCCTAGGATGTATTTACTATGACGTGGAGAAGTCATGGATTATTAGTAGTGATGAGCGAGCGTGCTTTGGTAAGGTGTTATCCTAGCATGCTCAGGTGCTAATAGAGCTTCTTCGGCGTGATCAACGTTCAGTTCAATAGTATTGGCCACTGCGGTCACGTCTCCTGCCGGGAACAGCTGCATCCACCATCACTAAAATGGCGCTGCTGCTTTTATTTTCTACGGGTCCCTCCATTGAGTGGACAACTCCATTAAGTTTCCTAACTTTTGGAAGGCTTTGATGTTGATCACACTTTATTAAGTTGTTATATTTACGTTATGATCATGCTTCTTAGATTTCTAGATTCTAGTACGCAGACTTCCTTAGAAGACCTTTCTCATGTTGCCCGTTGTATACACAGTGCCATTTGCAGATTTGCAGTGACCTTTACCGTTAATGCTCAGCATTAAGGTTTCTACATTGCGGCAATTAGGACTAGTGTATAAATGCAGTGTTATCGCAGTACTGTGTCCTGAATCTCATTCAGTGGGCTTGTACTCATCCAAGATCGCCCGGCACCACGTAATGGCGCCTATACTTGTCCCATCTCACTCCTCATGGGTGAGTGTAGCTTGTGCAGCATTTGGGTCATTGGTGCTATTGCTCTTTCATGTGAGATTCTGCTCTATTGTTGTAACGTTTTGTGATTTCTAATGCCCTCCCACTTTTATCTGTTGCTTTAAAAGGAACGAAAGGGAACGGCGAAGGTTGACTTCCTTAAGAAAATTGAAAAGGATATTCAGGTACAATGGGAGAGTCAGAAGGTTTTTGAAGTCAATGCTTCTGACAATCAGAACAGGTAAGTTCCATCTAGTGTATTAGTGGAAAGGGCACCTCTTGTATCTTCCTAATGACAACTCGTGCGGCACAAAGGATTGATTTTGTTAATAGAAAATACAGGTAGCTACAATGGTAACAGGTAACCATGGGTGTATGCTGCTGTTGGTAGGAAGCTGACACTGGGCAAAAAAAAGAGTTAGCTCCTCCTCAGCAGCGTACACCCACCGACCGGCACAAAATTAGTCAGTTTTAGCTTAGTGTCAGTCGGAGGCAGACATGGTCGGATTCCAGATCTCTTCTTTTTTTCCTTATGTCTCCTTGATGTGTTTTTGTTAATCCTATCCCTTTGTTTTTCAGATTCTTCTCTTCAGGGTAAGAGGGTGTAACGCCTCGCCCTCTTTTCCCAAAATAAGCGATTGAAAGAACAGTGTGGTGCTGTCCACATTGTACCCTCTCTGGTCGGCAGGGAAGAACCTTACTCCCTGACACTTCGCCGTGTCTTAGGTTGCCATTTCCCCAGCCCAGCCCTCTCTTCAGAGCTGTGCCGGTAGGTTGACAGTGGTCAATCCTCAGTGGTCTTCCCCCTCCTCAGGGTCGACACCGTCTTCTGCACCGCCTGGGACTACGACGGTATGAAAAAGAGGACGCCTTTTCCAGTGACCCCTTTCTCACCTTGGGGCTCCTTATGCCGTCCTGTGGATTGGGAAGAAGGAAGAATGAATCTGGACTTAAACAGGACAAGTAGTGTTCCTCCCTTTCTCCACAGTTCCTCTTCGAGGCAGAGGGGTATCACTAAGAAAAGTGGAAGGCTCAGCTCCCATCTCCTTTCCAGCAAGCGTTTTTTTCCCTACGTGTAGAGCAAAATTTACTTCCTGGCCTTCTAAAGCCTCCACTTCCTCTGTACACGCCTCTCCTTGTGCACGCCAGCCAATCGGTGGTCGAGGGCTCACACTTGCGCTTTCCCTCCTGTAGGAGCACTTGTTTTTCTCCTCACAGTGAGCCTGGTCTAAGCCCCTTTCTTCTTCTTCTTCACTCTTCCTCCGGCGGTATTGCAGCTCCAGCAGTGACTCCACAGCGACGTTCTTGCAGGACCTGCTTTCTTCCCAACAAGCGCACAGACCTGCTCAGATGGAGATTGTGCATCCAGGATCGGGTAGGCTCTAACCAGGGTGTTTTTTCCTCCTAAGCACAGCCCTCAGCCTCAGGTCTCTACATATACACAGACCCAGGGAGTCTCGCTCCCATCCCTACTCTACTATCATTCATTGTGCCCTGTGCAAAAAAAAGTTACCCACAAGTTGTGCCTCAGCTATCTGCCTAAATTGCAGCCCTTTCACCATGCAAGCCTCACAGGAGCTTGCTGCCTACCGGGATGAGAGCACACCCCCTCCTCCAGAGAGGGCTGTTGCTATTTTTCGGTAACTGACCTAAGCAAGGTGTCTCAATCCCTGGTACAGGTCCTAGAGCATTTACCTAACCTTTCAGCCACCACAAGTGCTTTGATAGTTTTTCAGGACGAATCGCAGGCACCCACACACCACCCTCAACATGGCAGATCAAAGATAAGTTCCAAGAAATGGGCACATTCTTGCTCTTTGTCTTCCCTTCTACTTCCACATACTCCAGGATGCCCTTGGTATCCCACTCCTCCTTTCCTGAGGTGGCCCCTGGGTCTGATCTTGCTTCTGAGTCAGTATCAGATCCTGACATGGACCAAACTTCTAAACTCCAGGATATGGTCGACAGCTTCATCTCTGACGTCAACCAGACCCTCAATATTAAAGGGACTCTGTCACCTGAATTTGGAGGGAACAATTTTCAGCCATAGGGGTGGGGTTTTCGGGTGTTTGATTCACCCTTTCCTTACCCGCTGGCTGCATGCTGGCTGCAATATTGGATTGAAGTTCATTCTCTGTCCTCCATAGTACACGCCTGCGTAAGGCAAGATTGCCTTGTGCAGGCATGTACTACGGAGGACAGAGAATGAACTTCAATCCAATATTGCAGCCAGCATGCAGCCAGCGGGTAAGGAAAGGGTGAATCAAACACCCGAAAACCCCGCCCCTATGGCTGAAAATTGTTCCCTCCAAATTCAGGTGACAGAGTCCCTTTAAGGACGAGAAATATCCTTTTCCTGATCACTCCGTCTCATTCAAAAAGTCGAAGCACCCAACCCCGGGTGTTTTCCAACCACAAGACATTTGAGGGAATCTTTACCAAACAGTGGGAGCACCTGGAAAAGAGCTTCCCAGGTGGAAAAAGGAGGGTATCTTAAACCTTTTCTGGCCTGATCGTCTCAGCAAATGGGCAGTATTCCCGGCCTTGGATCCGCCAGTCTCACGCCTGTCCGCCAACACCTTGATGTCACTCCCTGATGGTTCCTCTCTCAAGGATTCCATTGACAGACAGATCGAAGTCCTAGCCAGTTCCGCCTTTGAGGCTGCTAATGCCTCTCTCTCTCCCACCTTTTGCTTCCACATGGGTACAAAAGTCGTTTTTTGGCCGGGCAAAATTACTTTGGCAGTGCATCTTATCAGCGGCCTTACCGGAAGAGCTGGCTAATCGTGTGGACCAGATTGCCCATGCAGGAAAATATTTTCTTGCCGTGTCTCTTGACACTGACAGCTGTTCTCCCGTGTAACTAGCAATATTGTATCCATACGCTAGATACTCTGGCTCAAGGCCTAGAATATGGACCCACCATCCCAAAAGTCCCTTAACAATCTTCCCTTCAAGGAAATAAGACTCTTGGGATCTAAGCTGGATCAGCTCATCTCGGACACCATCAGTGGTAAGAGTACCTCTCTTCCCCAGCCTAAGCCTCCTACGCAGTGACTTCCCTGCGCAGAAGCAGGATGAATACACTGCCTATAGACGGAAGGCTAAGGTACCCAGAACAGCTTGAGTGCAGGGCGCAGGCATGGGATTACGGTACCACAACTGCATGTCACTGGATAGTGTGATGTTCATGGGAGGGGGGTGGTTTTATAATGAAGTCAGGAGGCAGGGATTTCAACCAGACACTTCACGTCCCGGAGCCTGGAAGAAATCATTAACATAAAATATTAAAACTCTATTTGTCCACTACTACATTTCAACTAGACCGCAACTATTAAGCATTCTATTACCTGTATGCCCATAGTAATAGCTTAAGAGCGTCCAGGGGGTGACAGATTCCCTTTAACTCTGAGCATCTTTCAGGGACCTCCCTTTGAACCCATCCAGGACATTGCATCCTCACATCTCTCTCCTCGTGCCACTTGCCTTTTCTCGTGCTCTACCAAAACATGGCGGTCCTACAACTGGTTCCCTCATTTCTTCCCAAGGTTGTTTCCCCATTCCATATCAGTGAGGACATTGTCCGTCCTTCCTTCTGCCCATCTCCTGTCCATCCTCTTCAAGGGTCTCTATACATTCTGGACCTAGTTAGAGCCTTAATTCTCTGTCAAGAACAGCATCTTTTAGACTTTCCGATGCCTTGTTTGTCATTTCCGAGGGTCATCGTAAGGGACTCCCTGCCTTCAAGTCTACTATCGATCACTGGATCCGCTTGGGTCTGTTGGAGGCTTATTGAGTTAAGGATAGATCACCCACTCCAGAATTGAGGATTCACACAACCCTGGATGGTGTGAGCCTCCTGGGCCGTTCGCCACCAGGCTTCTGCAACCCAGATGTGCAAGGCCATCTGATCTTCCCTTCATACATTCACAAGATTCTATAGGGTGCATACCTACGCCTCAGCTGATGCCGGCCTAGGTAAAAAGGTGTTGCAAGTGACGGTTGTCGTCGTCCAACCTTATTTGAGCATGTTCTTTCTGTTCCCTCCCTTGAGACTGCTTTAGGACGTCCCATGGTTACCTGTGTCCCAATGAAGTGATAAGGAAAGATTTCTTTCTTGGAACCTTCATTGGGGACACAGCACCCACTCTTGTTTTGTGCCTCTGTTGGGCCCGAGTTCTTCAGTTGGGCCTTTTAAATAGTTATTTGTTGTTGCTTCTCCTACTGATTTTTTTACTAACTGACGAGCTTTGTGCCAGTCGTTGGATATACCCTGCTGAGGAGGAACGAACTCTATTTTTGCCTAGTGTCCGCCTCCTAATGACAGCAGCATACATCCATCCTTACCTGTGTCCAACAATGAAGGCTCCAAAAAAGATTTTATGGTGAGTACCAAAAATGTTTTTTTTTTTATCTTTTGTTAATGGCGCATCCAGCTGTACGAGGGTCTATTTATATACAGTATAGTTGGCCTAGCCTTAAAAAAAACCTGTTTTTGAAGTAATACTATTTTATTCAGCATAATCTCCTTTACAGTCTGTATATTAAATGAAATAATCAAAAAGTTATCCTGTTCTACAAACCACAACTGCATAGCATCAATCACTGTTGTTTTCCTCTTCATGTTTGCAGAATTCCAAAATTTTGTTTCTAGAGATACGTCAAGTAACTTGCAAAAATTATGCCAAATTTGTCCCAGAAAATGGAGTCAAGAACTTCTCCATATGATGAGAATCAGAATGTTTCTACTCCTTAGATCTTCCTCCCTCCTCTCATCCGTAACCTCTTCTCTTCCATGTTTAAAATCAGCACCCCAGTTTTTAATGGTTGAAGAGGATGGACATTGATCTCCCAATGTTGTTGACATGTCCTCAAACATTTCTTTACCAGATGCTCCTTTCACAAGCAGATCATTGATCCATAGCTATGGGATTTATCTGATTTTATCTGCTAGAAACATTCAAGAGTAACTACTTATCAAAATTTGCCAAAATATGGGGCTCACAATCTAAATTTCCTACCAGTATGTGTTTGGAGTGTAGGAGAACCTGGAGGAAACCCACGCAAATACGGGGAGAACATACAAACTCCTTGCAGATGTTGTCCTTGGTGGGAATTGAATGCCGTTCTGTACGGCCCCCGCCACCAGGGCACGGACATGTATGTGAAAGGACAGCCTCAGCTTTCTGACGTGTAGAATGAGCTTCTCCTTCATTCTAATGATTATGTTCCTTCTATCACAGCAAAGACAAGTACCTGGTGACCTTTCCTTATCCTTACATGAATGGACGTCTTCACCTGGGCCACACCTTCTCCCTGTCTAAGTGCGAGGTGAGATATTTAGGAGCTACCTCGTTATGTTTGTCTTCCCGTATGTGGCTTTCTCGTGTTGCTCGCCCATATTGCCACCAATTTTTTGTGTACTCACTTTAACGCTTCCAGTCCATAGTTATCAAATTAATCAAGAAGCGGACTTATATTACTTTAGCCGCAACTAAGAGAACCATGTAACAATCAATTTATTATATAATAAATCTTTATTAATTTTTTAAAAAAATCACAAAAAGCAACCATATCAAAAGAACAGAGTGTTCCGAGAGGGACAGTTGATAATGACTCCGCATAAAACCACAGATTGTTTACGGTCAAATAGAGCAGTGTAGTCCATCAAGAAATATAAAGCCACTGACTAGAAGTATGTATTCAACAGTGTATACAGTAAAAACTACCCAATGATATAATATCTAAATAGATGGCAGATGTTCAGTAACGCAGCTCATGAAAGAGCTTGCCTGCATCATACAAACACCATTGACAATCAAACACCAGCCACCAGCATAAATATCCAAGCATGGAAAGTCCAGTATATACCTGTAAGGACTATCTCACCGCCGACCGAGTGTCGCTGCATCCTAGCAACTGCAAGGATATGACGTCAATAGGGGGTGGGTACTTGCTGTGTTAATCGGATCTAATGGCGCATGCTGCTTCTGTCTCGCTCCCACATGAAAAGTTGCTACTGAGCAAGCGCTCGCTGGAACGCAGGTGGATAACATGCAGCGATGCCGGTTACGCGGCAATATCCATCTCCCCCACTTACGTAACTTCTTCCCACTGGCTATTAGCCATATAAGAGGCCATCCTCTCCTCAATTGAACACGCCCCTGGAAGAAGCTCTGGGCGAAACGCGCGTCGGGGCGCACGAGGGAGGACGCGTTGATCTTTACTCTGCACCACTCGGTCGGCGGTGAGATAGTCCTTACAGGTATATACTGGACTTTCCATGCTTTGGATATTTATGCTGGTGGCTGGTGTTTGATTGTCAATGGTGTTTGTATGATGCAGGCAAGCTCTTTCATGAGCTGCGTTACTGAACATCTGCCATCTATTTAGATATTATATCATTGGGTAGTTTTTACTGCATACACTATTGAATACATACTTCTAGTCAGTGGCTTTATATTTCTTGATGGACTACACTGCTCTATTTGACCGTAAACAATCTGTGGTTTTATGCGGAGTCATTATCAACTGTCCCTCTGGGAACACTCTGTTCTTTTGATATGGTTGCTTTTTGTGATTTTTTTTAAAAATTAATAAAGATTTATTATATAATAAATTGATTGTTACATGGTTCTCTTTGTTGCGGCTAAAGTAATATAAGTCCACTTCTTGATTAATCTAATTGTTGAAGTGCCACGGTAGTTTATACTGAGACTTTTGGTGGTTATATCATAGTTATCAAATGTTGCACCACAATGATAAATTAAGCCCAAATTATTCTATCGTGGTAGGTCAACTGTCTCATGTTTAATGTCAAATTTTGCTCAAGTTGCAACTTTTTCTGCATATTAAAAATGGATTTTCCCCCATAATTTTTAAGACAACTATGACTTGTCTAGAAAGTACAACTTTTTTGCAATTTACATAGAAACGCAATGATAAAGAGAATCTGCCATCAAGTTTATGCTGCAGATTGAGAGCCACATGAAATAGGGGCGGAGATTCCGATTCCAGCAATGTGTCACTTATTGGGCTGCTTGCTGTTTTTGTGCTGCAACTCTGCCAGTCCTCTCAGTGATGTGATATTTGTGACATCTGGGTATCACCACCGCCCACCATAGACTAGCAGCTTTCGATTTAACGGGGGTATTTCCATCTTCAAGATCCTATCCCATTATGTATTAGGTGTAATAATAATAGTACTAGCAATTAGCTCCAATTAGAAATTTAGTATAGTTTTTTTGATGCGCTATGTCTCTTTCCTCATCTGCAGGCATTGCAGGACTTTAAGGTATCCATGGTTATGACCACTGATATAGTGACAGTTACTTAGCTAGTTGCTAGTGCTTGTAACCATGGATACCTAAGGTCCTGCATGTGAGGAAAGAGACGTAGTGAATCAGAAGAACTACACTACATTTTTAATTTGAGGTATTTGCTAATATTATTATTATTATTATTATTATTACACCTACTACATATTGGTATAGGATCTTGGAGATGAAAATACCCCTTTAAGCACAGTGTTGGCAATCAATGACCCAGGCATGGCAGGATTGAGCTAATCATTGAGAATACTGGCAAATAAAACATTGTTAATATCAAATCTACCTACATTAAGCAGCCCAGTAAGTGACACATTGCTGGAATCATGGTCTCAGTCCCTATTGTATACTGCCCTCATTCTGGGAAGCAGGAACCTGGTGACAGATGCCCTTTAAGGGAAGTTTCCACATAACTTGTTAACTGCAGAACTCCCATTGTAAACCTGAAAGAAAAGGACTGGAATATAAGTTGGTGTGCAGGTAAGGTGTAGGCGCATGTTCACACTGGCCACTAAACCGACAAAAAGATAAAAGCACACTGAGCAAATATCCTGCAGCCAGTAAATAATTGTCAGTAGTGCATGGAAATAACATAGGGCACTTAATTAACATTGTTTTGATAAAAAAAACATGAAAGCCATCCCACCACTAGTCCCTAGTGTTTAAAATAATTGGCTTTTTACAAATTTCATCTAATTTTTGAATAACCTCTTTAAAATGAAAAAGAAGAGAGAAAATGTTATTAAAACCATTTACATTATTAATACATATTACAATAATCCGGGTTTTCCATCTGTCACATGACACATACTGAGCCTTCAGATCATTATTATTTCTTCCTGTATGTTTAGTTTTCTTTAGGCTTCCAAAGGCTGAAGGGGAAGACCTGTCTGTTCCCATTCGGGCTCCATTGTACCGGCATGCCCATCAAGGTGAGTATCGGTCAGAATGGGGAGACACAGTGAATTATTGCTCTCGCTATGGCCATGTACCATGGTTTCTTCTGGCAGGCATGTGCAGATAAGCTGAAGAGAGAAATGGAGTTGTATGGCTGCCCACCACAGTTTCCTGAGGAGGAGGAAGACGACGAAGAACCGTCATCTAAGAAGGAGGATGAAGTTGTTATTAAGGACAAAGCTAAGGGCAAAAAGGTAAAGAATGAGTGAAGAGGGTTGTCTGTTCGTTAGGCTATCTCTGCATGTGTAATAGGTGTCGATCAGCTGCCAGACATGCAGGCGAACATATATTTTGGGCACAGCGAAGGCACTCGGTTAGCACCTGAGCATGCTCAGATAACACCTATTCGGAGCACGTTCGCTCATCGCTATATGTGTGCCATATCCGTTCTAAAAATGAATCTTTGCCAATTTGCAGAGTAAAGCCGCAGCAAAGAGTGGTTCATCCAAATACCAGTGGGGAATAATGAAGTCTCTCGGGCTGTCCGATGAAGAGATCGTGAGCTTTTCTGAGGCTGAACATTGGCTCGGATATTTCCCCCCTTTGACAATAGAAGACCTGAAGAGTATGGGGTTAAAGGTAAGCTTATGGTCAATGCCGTAAATGTGTGCCATATAAAATTACAAGTAAAGAAAGTTTGCACATAGACTCCAGGATTGCCTAGATTGGAGCTTCTGAACTTTTTTGACTTGGGCTCATGAACCAGAATGCTATAATATCTTATCTCCTCAGCCTGGCATATGATTAAAGAGTAATTAAACTTTCACGTGAGGCAATGGAACAAATAGAGGAGAAAATCCAGCTTCCAAAAATATCAAAATTTATTAAAGATAAAATCCAAGATCCAAAAACATGGTTCACAGGAGAAGAAGTGGCAGCATGCTACATGTTTCGAACAATAAGTTTTTTTCAAAGCGGCTTTGAAAAAGAACTTATTGTTCGAAACATGTAGCATGCTGCCACTTCTTCTCCTGTGAACCATGTTTTTGGATCTTGGATTTTATCTTTAATAAATTTTGATATTTTTGGAAGCTGGATTTTCTCCTCTATTTGTTCTATTGCCTCACGTGAAGACTGCACGTTATCCAGGCTTCCCCACAACAAATGCCTAGTAGGTGAGCTGGTTTTGTCACATTTTTTTTTTTTTCTTTAATTAAACTTTCAGCCTGTGCTTTCTATTCTGTCCATACTCTGTGGACACGCTCATTCAGGAGCTGCATACTTCTTGGGCACTTTTGATAGATTGTTTGGGGATCCCCCCCATTCTGCAGGTAATTAAAGTGCCTGTAACATATATAAAAAGCTGCTAAAGATTTAGTTACTGTTTAGTTTGAGCAGAACAAGCAAACAAAGGTAAACCCGAGATACCTGCGGCTGGGGTGCACCGGTTCTGATTTATCATTTTTTATGATCAATTTTATATATATATATATATATATATATATATATATATATATATATATATATATATATATATATATATATATATATATATATATATATATATATATATATATATATATATATATGTATATATAAAAAAACCATGAACTGGTGGGCATTTCACAGTGGCCTAATCAGAGAGTGCTTGAAGTAGTATCTTTACCCCTTGCTGCCACGGTTATTTTTTACTTTCTTTGCTTTTGTTTTTATCTCCCGGACTCCTAGTTTTTGTTTTTAAACTTGGAAGTTACATTTTTAACTACTGACCATATCGGGCCTTTTTTTGCAGGATGAGTTATAGTTTTGAATACCACAATTTATGTCACCATATAATATACTGAAAAAAATAGGGGGAATAAAAATTCCAATTCGACCTCTGTTTCTCAGGTTTTGTTATTATGGAGTTCAATGTGTGGTCAAAAACTAGCTGGTAACTTTATTCTGTTGATCAGTAAAATGGCAGTGGTGGGAAACTTTATATAAATTTATATTTACTGGTTTGTAAAACTGAAAAATCAGTTAAAACAAAAACAAAAAATGGTCACCATATTCCGAGATGCGTAACCTTTCTTTTTCTGTTAAGCTGCGTGGACCTTTTTTCTTGTGACAATCTGTAGTTTTGTTTGTACCAATATGGGCTCCATACGATTTTGAACACTTTTTTTAAAACGGAGACACGGACCAAATGCTGATGACACACCGATCCAAAACACTGAGGTGTTTAACCCCTTTCTTGACCTATGAGGTACGTTGCAGTGCAGCTACAGGTAGGTGCCAACTGTATAACACAGCTGGCACCTTCATGTATTAAGCAAGCTCAGCTTCTGCACATGCACAAGCATCCATGTTTGCAAGAGGTTAAATTTTTTTTACTATAAATCTACACGGCCATATTTTGATTCATTTTTCTCTATTTAAAAAATGAATGCAGCCCGGATTATGTGAGCTATCCTGGTTGTCCACTGGTCAAGTCCCTGGAGAATGCCTCGCACCTGTCTACTCTGCTGTTGGCGTTACTTACAGAAGACCTTCATTTATATGATTCCATGGTTTACCCCCGAAAGTGTCATTTTATGGGACATATGTTCTCTGTCCCAACAGATGTTCTCGAATGTCCACTGTCCTTTCTCTGCTGCACAATGTCATGTATTGTGTTAACCATTAATGGTGGACCCGCACCTGTTTAGAAATTTGCCAGTTGACGTTCTGCATATTGTTCCTTCATTTCTAGGTTGACTGGCGTCGTTCCTTCATTACCACTGATGTCAACCCATATTACGATTCATTTGTAAAATGGCAATTCCTGACTTTGAGAGAGAGGAACAAGATCAAATTTGGCAAACGGTAATACTTATTATCTGCAACCCGAATTCCTGCAATTCAGTAGTACACACATCACATTGTGTAGTGCTCCCTTGTAAACCAAAGTGGGTCTATGTATATGTAGGAAATGAAAAGCTCCAGTTCTGTTTAGATTTGTTAGCAAAATCTCTGAGACTGAGAATCTGTTTCATCTAAATCAGGGGGGAGGGACCTTTTTTTTCTGCCTGGGGCCATTTGCATATTTATACCATCATTCGTGGGCCATACAAAATTATTAACTTGAAAACTACCCTGCTATACTTGGTCAAACATTTAATTAACCCTAATCTTATGGCTGGAACGGATTCTGTTTGTTACCATGATAAAGATGGTATTGATGTTGCTATTCGCTAGTGCTTTTCCAGATTTGCTTCTGTCTGGAGCAGAGTCAACTCTTTGCAATACATTTTGAAAAGAACTTGTAGCAGTAAATCACATAGGAGACACAATGACTGCTGTATATACTTCCCAAAGAAGACACACAGACTGCTGTATATACAATACATAGGAGACACTGAGACTGCTTTAAAGGGAACCTGTCACCCCGTTTTTTCCATATGAGATAAAAATACCGTTAAATAGGGCCTGAGCTGTGCATTACAATAGTGTATTTTGTGGACCCCCGATTCCCCACCTATGCTGCCAAAATACGTTACCAAAGTAGCCGTTTTCGCCTGTCAATCAGGCTGGTCTGGTCAGATGGGCATGGTGTCTTCCCCCAGATCTTGCTTAGTTTTCCGTTGGTGGCGTAGTGGTTTGCACATGCCCAAGTCCAGAATCCACTGCACAGGGGAGGGGAAAGAGCGCGATCTGCGCTATTCCCCTGGTGATCGGTAGGGGCGGCCATCTTCCTGTGGCCGCGCGTGCGCAGATCGAGCGCTCTGCTGCCCGGGGCTTCAGGAAAATGGCCGCGGGATGCCACGCGTGCGCAGATGGAGATCGCGGCAGCCATTTTCCTGAAGCAGAGTTCGCCCTGATTGACAGGCGAAAACGGCTACTTTGGTAACGTATTTCGGCAGCATAGGTGGGGAATCGGGGGTCCACAAAATACACTATTGTAATGCACAGCTCAGGCCCTATTTAACAGTATTTTTATCTCATACGGAAAAAACGGGGTGACAGGTTCCCTTTAAATACATCACATAGGAGACACTTGCACTTGAGCATATACATTACAAAGGAGATGCTGGGACTGGAGCATATATGTCACATGGGATATTTTGGGGCTGGAGCATATGTGTCACATGAGACACTGGGGCTGGTTCATATATAATATATATATACATACATACATACACACATATATACTAGATTGTGGCCCGATTCTAACGCATCGGGTATTCTAGAATATGCATGTCCCCGTAGTATATGGACAATGATGATTCCAGAATTCGCGGCAGACTGTGCCCGTCGCTGATTGGTCGAGGCAACCTTTATGACATCATCGTCACCATGCTGTGCCCGTCGCTGATTGGTCAAGGCCTGGCGGCCTCGACCAATCAGAGACGCGGGATTTCCAGGACAGACAGACAGACAGACAGAAAAACCCTTAGACAATTATATATATACTAGACTGTGGCCCAATTCTAACGCATCGGGTATTCTAGAATATGCATGTCCCCGTAGTATATGGACAATGATTATCCCAGAATTCGCGGCAGACTGTGCCCATCGCTGATTGGTCGAGGCAACCTTTATGACATCATCGTCGCCATGGAAACCATTATGACATCTACGTCGATACTGTGCCCGTTTCTGATTGGTCGAGGCGAATTCGCGGCAGACTGTGCCCGTCGCTGATTGGTCGAGGCAACCTTTATGACATCATCGTCGCCATGCTGTGCCCGTCGCTGATTGGTCGAGGCCTGGCGGCCTCGACCAATCAGAGACGCGGGATTTCCAGGACAGACAGACAGACAGACAGAAAAACCCTTAGACAATTATATATATAGATAGATACATCTACAGACATTGGGGCATATAAATCACAAGAGGGACTTGGGGCATATCCATCACAAGAGGGGCTGGGGGCATAAACATCACACTAGGAGCCGGGGACATATACATTACAGGAGACTCTGGGGAACATAGAGTCATGGCCGAAAGTGTTGGAACACTTGAAATTGTTCCAGAAAATGTTTGCCATTACACATCTTGTATTATACACATTATTATTTCTTTTGTGTGTATTGGAACAAAAAAAAATGGAAAAAAAGGTAAATTGGACATCATTTCACACACAACCCCAGAAATGGGCAGGACAAAATTGTTGGCACTATTCCAAAAACGTGGGCAAACAACCTTGTTTCAAGCATGTGATGCTCGTTCAAACTCACCTGTGGCAAGTAACAGATGACCCATGTAGCTGTGTGTCCATCATATGACCAGGACAGATTTTCAGCCATTGTGTGTCTTTCAATTCATCAATATATGAATCCAAGGCATAGACTTGGTGCTTTTTATGTCCTTACTGATTTTGGGTTATTTTTATGCAATGTTTCCCTAAACTTCTGCACAGTTACTGGTCATCCACTCTCTTTCAGTGGGAAGTTCTCTATCCTGAGCAGTTTACCAGGAATATATAATGTAATTTTGTCCCTTACAGCAGTGTCGGTTGGGATGACAGCCCTAAACTGAAAGCCCTCCTCTCTGTAGTCGTGTGTGAGCTGTCATAGAGGAGAGATGAAGCTAACAAGCAGCAGCACAGTGAGAGCCAGAGAGGAGGAGGCAACAGCACGCTGACAGGCAGCAGCACAGTGAGAGCCAGAGAGGAGGAGGAGGCGACAGCATGCTGACAGGCAGCAGCACAGTGAGAGCCAGAGAGGAGGAGGAGGCGACAGCATGCTGACAGGCAGCAGCACAGTGAGAGCCAGAGAGGAGGAGGAGGTGACAGCACGCTGACAGGCAGCAGCACAGTGAGAGCCAGAGAGGAGGAGGAGGTGACAGCACGCTGACAGGCAGCAGCACAGTGAGAGCCAGAGAGGAGGAGGAGGCGACAGCACGCTGACAGGCAGCAGCACAGTGAGAGCCAGAGAGGAGGAGGCGACAGCATGCTGACAGGCAGCAGCACAGTGAGAGCCAGAGAGGAGGAGGAGGCGACAGCACGCTGACAGGCAGCAGCACAGTGAGAGCCAGAGAGGAGGAGGAGGCGACAGCATGCTGACAGGCAGCAGCACAGTGAGAGCCAGAGAGGAGGAGGAGGCGACAGCACGCTGACAGGCAGCAGCACAGTGAGAGCCAGAGAGGAGGAGGAGGCGACAGCATGCTGACAGGCAGCAGCACAGTGAGAGCCAGAGAGGAGGAGGAGGTGACAGCACGCTGACAGGCAGCAGCACAGTGAGAGCCAGAGAGGAGGAGGAGGTGACAGCACGCTGACAGGCAGCAGCACAGTGAGAGCCAGAGAGGAGGAGGAGGTGACAGCACGCTGACAGGCAGCAGCACAGTGAGAGCCAGAGAGGAGGAGGCGACAGCATGCTGACAGGCAGCAGCACAGTGAGAGCCAGAGAGGAGGAGGAGGCGACAGCACGCTGACAGGCAGCAGCACAGTGAGAGCCAGAGAGGAGGAGGAGGCGACAGCATGCTGACAGGCAGCAGCACAGTGAGAGCCAGAGAGGAGGAGGAGGTGACAGCACGCTGACAGGCAGCAGCACAGTGAGAGCCAGAGAGGAGGAGGAGGTGACAGCACGCTGACAGGCAGCAGCACAGTGAGAGCCAGAGAGGAGGAGGAGGCGACAGCACGCTGACAGGCAGCAGCACAGTGAGAGCCAGAGAGGAGGAGGAGGTGACAGCACGCTGACAGGCAGCAGCACAGTGAGAGCCAGAGAGGAGGAGGCAACAGCACGCTGACAGGCAGCAGCACAGTGAGAGCCAGAGAGGAGGAGGAGGAGGAGGCGACAGCACGCTGACAGGCAGCAGCACAGTGAGAGCCAGAGAGTAGGAGGAGGCGACAGCACGCTGACAGGCAGCAGCACAGTGAGAGCCAGAGAGGAGGAGGAGGTGACAGCACGCTGACAGGCAGCAGCACAGTGAGAGCCAGAGAGGAGGAGGAGGCGACAGCACGCTGACAGGCAGCAGCACAGTGAGAGCCAGAGAGGAGGAGGCGACAGCACGCTGACAGGCAGCAGCACAGTGAGAGCCAGAGAGTAGGAGGAGGCGACAGCACGCTGACAGGCAGCAGCACAGTTAGAGCCAGAGAGGAGGAGGAGGTGACCGCACGCCGACAGGCAGCAGCACAGTGAGAGCCAGAGAGGAGGAGGAGGCGACAGCACGCTGACAGGCAGCAGCACAGTGAGAGACAGAGAGGAGGAGGAGGCGACAGCACGCTGACAGGCAGCAGCACAGTGAGAGACAGAGAGGAGGAGGAGGCGACAGCACGCTGACAGGCAGCAGCACAGTGAGAGCCAGAGAGGAGGAGGAGGTGACAGCACACTGACAGGCAGCAGCACAGTGAGAGCCAGAGAGGAGGAGGAGGCGACAGCACGCTGACAGGCAGCAGCACAGTGAGAGCCAGAGAGGAGGAGGAGGCGACAGCACGCTGACAGGCAGCAGCACAGTGAGAGCCAGAGAGGAGGAGGAGGCGACAGCACGCTGACAGGCAGCAGCACAGTGAGAGCCAGAGAGGAGGAGGAGGCGACAGCACGCTGACAGGCAGCAGCACAGTGAGAGCCAGAGAGGAGGAGGAGGCGACAGCACGCTGACAGGCAGCAGCACAGTAAGAGCCAGAGAGGAGGAGGAGGCGACAGCACGCTGACAGGCAGCAGCACAGTGAGAGCCAGAGAGGAGGAGGAGGCGACAGCACGCTGACAGGCAGCTGCACAGTGAGAGCCAGAGAGGAGGAGGAGGTGACAGCACGCTGACAGGCAGCAGCACAGTGAGAGCCAGAGAGGAGGAGGAGGAGGCGACAGCACGCTGAGAGGCAGCAGCACAGTGAGAGCCAGAGAGGAGGAGGAGGCGACAGCACGCTGACAGGCATAGCACAGTGAGAGCCAGAGAGGAGGAGGAGGCGACAGCACGCTGACAGGCAGCAGCACAGTGAGAGCCAGAGAGGAGGAGGAGGCAACAGCACACTGACAGGCAGCAGCACAGTGAGAGCCACAGAGGAGGAGGAGGTGACAGCACGCTGACAGGCAGCAGCACAGTGAGAGCCAGAGAGGAGGAGGAGGCGACAGCACGCTGACAGGCAGCAGCACAGTGAGAGCCAGAGAGGAGGAGGAGGAGGCGACAGCACGCTGACAGGCAGCAGCACAGTGAGAGCCAGAGAGGAGGAGGAGGAGGAGGCGACAGCACGCTGACAGGCAGCAACACAGTGAGAGCCAGAGAGGAGGAGGAGGCGACAGCACACTGACAGGCAGCAGCACAGTGAGAGCCAGAGAGGAGGAGGAGGTGACAGCATGCTGACAGGCAGCAGCACAGTGAGAGCCAGAGAGGAGGAGGAGGTGACAGCACGCTGACAGGCAGCAGCACAGTGAGAGCCAGAGAGGAGGAGGAGGCGACAGCACGCTGACAAGCAGCAGCACAGTGAGAGCCAGAGAGGAGGAGGAGGTGACAGCACGCTGACAGGCAGCAGCACAGTGAGAGCCAGAGAGGAGGAGGAGGCGACAGCACGCTGACAGGCAGCAGCACAGTGAGAGCCAGAGAGGAGGAGGAGGCGACAGCACGCTGACAGGCAGCAGCACAGTGAGAGCCAGAGAGGAGTAGGAGGCGACAGCACGCTGACAGGCAGCAGCACAGTGAGAGCCAGAGAGGAGGAGGAGGCGACAGCACGCTGACAGGCAGCAGCACAGTGAGAGCCAGAGAGGAGGAGGTGACAGCACGCTGACAGGCAGCAGCACAGTGAGAGCCAGAGAGGAGGAGGAGGCGACAGCACGCTGACAGGCAGCAGCACAGTGAGAGCCAGAGAGGAAGAGGAGGCGACAGCACGCTGACAGGCAGCAGCACAGTGAGAGCCAGAGAGGAGGAGGAGGTGACAGCACGCTGACAGGCAGCAGCACAGTGAGAGCCAGAGAGGAGGAGGAGGCGACAGCACGCTGACAGGCAGCAGCACAGTGAGAGCCAGAGAGGAGGAGGAGGCGACAGCACGCTGACATGCAGCAGCACAGTGAGAGCCAGAGAGGAGGAGGAGGTGACAGCACGCTGACAGGCATAGCACAGTGAGAGCCAGAGAGGAGGAGGAGGCGACAGCACGCTGACAGGCAGCAGCACAGTGAGAGCCAGAGAGGAGGAGGAGGCGACAGCACGCTGACAGGCAGCAGCACAGTGAGAGCCAGAGAGGAGGAGGAGGCGACAGCACGCTGACAGGCAGCAGCACAGTGAGAGCCAGAGAGGAGGAGGAGGCGACAGCACGCTGACAGGCAGCAGCACAGTGAGAGCCAGAGAGGAGGAGGAGGTGACAGCACGCTGACAGGCAGCAGCACAGTGAGAGCCAGAGAGGAGGAGGAGGAGGTGACAGCACGCTGACAGGCAGCAGCACAGTGAGAGCCAGAGAGGAGGAGGAGGTGACAGCACGCTGACAGGCAGCAGCACAGTGAGAGCCAGAGAGGAGGAGGAGGCGACAGCACGCTGACAGGCAGCAGCACAGTGAGAGCCAGAGAGGAGGAGGAGGCGACAGCACGCTGACTGTTATGACCCCAATGGCGAGGGTCTCAGAGGAACGTGGAAGTCTGCAGAATACAAAAATCCAGCTCATAGGGCAGTGGTAGCTGGGTTGACCATATATCTACTCCTAACGCCAACACTAGAAGTAGCCGGGGATCATTCCTACGTTGATTCTAGATGACACGCTCCAGCCGGAGAATCTAGCTACCCCTAGTAGAGGAAAACAAAAGACCTTTCTTGCCTCCAGAGAAGGGGACCCCAAAGCTGGATAGAAGCCCCCCACAAATAATAACGGTGAGGTAAGAGGAAATGACAAACACAGAAATGAACCAGGTTTAGCACAGAGAGGCCCGCTAACTGATAGCAGAATAAAGAAAGGTAACTTATATGGTCAACAAAAACCCTATCAAAATCCACACTGGAAATTCAAGAACCCCCGAACCGTCTAACGGTCCGGGGGGAGAACACCAGCCCCCTAGAGCTTCCAGCAAAGGTCAGGATATATATTTGGAACAAGCTGGACAAAAATACAAAACCAAAACAAAAATAGCAAAAAGCAAAAAGCGGACTTAGCTGATATAACTGGAACCAGGATCAGTAGACAAGAGCACAGCAGACTAGCTCTGATAACTACGTTGCCAGGCAATGAACTGAAGGTCCAGGGAGCTTAAATAGCAACACCCTTAACTAACGACCCAGGTGCGGATAAAAGGAATGACAGAAAAACCAGAGTCAAAAAACTAGTAACCACTAGAGGGAGCAAAAAGTAAATTCACAACAGTACCCCCCCCTTAGTGAGGGGTCACCGAACCCTCACCACGACCACCAGGGCGATCAGGATGAGCGGCATGAAAGGCACGAACTAAATCGGCCGCATGAACATCAGAGGCGACCACCCAGGAATTATCCTCCTGACCATAGCCCTTCCACTTGACCAGGTACTGAAGCATCCGCCTGGAGAGGCGAGAATCCAAGATCTTCTCCACCACGTACTCCAACTCGCCCTCAACCAACACCGGAGCAGGAGGCTCAGCAGAAGGAACTATAGGCACAATGTACCGCCGCAACAAGGACCTATGAAATACATTGTGAATAGCAAACGACACAGGAAGATCCAGACGAAAAGATACAGGATTAAGGATTTCCAATATCTTGTAAGGCCCAATAAAACGAGGTTTAAATTTGGGAGAGGAGACCTTCATAGGAACAAAGCGGGAAGAAAGCCATACCAAATCCCCAACGCGTAGTCGGGGACCCACACCGCGGCGGCGGTTGGCAAAGCGCTGAGCCCTCTCCTGTGACAACTTCAAGTTGTCCACCACATGATTCCAGATCCGCTGCAACCTATCCACCACAGAATCCACCCCAGGACAGTCAGAAGGCTCCACATGACCCGAAGAAAAGCGAGGATGGAAACCAGAGTTGCAGAAAAAAGGCGAAACCAAGGTGGCGGAACTAGCCCGATTATTAAGGGCAAACTCAGCCAACGGCAAGAATGTCACCCAATCGTCCTGATCAGCAGAGACAAAACACCTCAAATAAGCCTCCAAAGTCTGATTGGTTCGCTCCGTCTGTCCATTAGTCTGAGGATGGAAAGCAGACGAAAACGACAAATCAATGCCCATCCTACTACAAAAGGATCGCCAGAATCTGGAAACGAACTGGGATCCTCTGTCTGACACAATATTCTCAGGGATGCCGTGCAAACGAACCACGTTCTGGAAAAACACAGGAACCAGATCGGAAGAGGAAGGCAGCTTAGGCAAAGGAACCAAATGGACCATCTTAGAGAAGCGATCACATATCACCCAGATAACGGACATGCCCTGGGATAGCGGAAGATCAGAAATGAAATCCATGGAGATATGTGTCCAAGGTCTCTTCGGGACAGGCAAGGGCAAGAGCAAACCGCTGGCACGAGAACAGCAAGGCTTAGCTCGAGCACAAGTCCCACAGGACTGCACAAATGACCGCACATCCCTTGACAAGGAAGGCCACCAAAAGGACCTGGCCACCAGATCTCTGGTGCCAAAAATTCCCGGGTGACCTGCCAACACCGAGGAATGAACCTCGGAAATGACTCTGCTGGTCCACTTATCCGGGACAAACAGTCTGTCAGGTGGACAAGACTCAGGCCTATCAGCCTGAAATCTCTGCAACACACGTCGCAGATCCGGAGAAATAGCTGACAAGATAACTCCATCTTTAAGAATACCAACAGGATCAGCGACTCCAGGAGCATCAGGCACAAAGCTCCTAGAAAGAGCATCGGCCTTCACATTCTTTGAACCTGGTAAATACGAGACAACAAAATCAAAGCGGGAGAAAAACAATGACCAGCGGGCCTGTCTCGGATTAAGGCGTTTAGCAGACTCGAGATACATCAGATTTTTGTGATCAGTCAAGACCACCACACGATGCTTAGCACCCTCGAGCCAATGACGCCACTCCTCAAATGCCCATTTCATGGCCAACAACTCCCGATTGCCCACATCATAATTTCGCTCGGCAGGCGAAAACTTCCTAGAGAAAAAGGCACAAGGTTTCATAACAGAGCAACCAGGGCCTCTCTGCGACAAAACGGCCCCTGCTCCAATCTCTGAAGCATCCACCTCAACCTGAAAGGGAAGTGAGACATCGGGCTGGCACAAAACAGGCGCCGAAGTAAACCGGCGTTTCAACTCCTGGAAAGCCTCCACGGCAGCAGGAGCCCAGTTAGCTACATCGGAGCCCTTCTTGGTCATATCCGTCAAAGGTTTCACAATGCTAGAAAAATTAGCGATAAAACGACGGTAGAAGTTAGCGAAACCCAAGAACTTCTGTAGACTCTTAACTGACGAGGGCTGAGTCCAATCAAGAATAGCTCGGACCTTGACTGGGTCCATCTCCACAGCAGAAGGGGAAAAAATGAACCCCAAAAAGGGAACCTTCTGTACACCAAAGAGACACTTTGAGCCCTTGACAAACAAAGAATTTTCACGCAAAATTTTAAAGACCAACCTGACCTGCTCCACATGCGAATCCCAATTATCAGAAAAAACCAAAATATCATCCAGATAAACAATCAAAAATTTATCCAGATACTTCCGGAAAATGTCATGCATAAAGGACTGAAAAACTGAAGGCGCATTGGAGAGCCCAAAAGGCATCACCAAGTACTCAAAATGACCTTCGGGCGTATTGAATGCGGTTTTCCATTCATCACCTTGCTTAATGCGCACAAGGTTGTACGCACCACGAAGATCTATCTTGGTGAACCACTTGGCACCTTTAATCCGGGCAAACAAGTCAGACAACAGCGGTAAAGGATACTGAAATTTGACAGTGATCTTATTTAAAAGCCGATAATCAATACAAGGTCTCAAAGATCCGTCCTTTTTTGCCACAAAAAAGAATCCCGCACCAAGAGGGGAAGAAGACGGACGAATATGTCCTTTCTCTAGAGACTCCTTGATATATGAACGCATAGCGGTATGTTCAGGTACCGACAGATTAAACAGTCTTCCCTTAGGAAATTTACTGCCTGGGATCAAATCTATAGCACAGTCACAGTCCCTATGAGGAGGCAGTGCACTGGACTCAGACTCACTGAAGACATCCTGATAATCAGACAAATACTCCGGAACTTCCGAAGGCGTAGAAGAAGCAATAGACACAGGCAGGGAATCCCCATGAATACCACGACAGCCCCAACTCGAGACTGACATAGCCTTCCAGTCCAGGACTGGATTATGGGTCTGTAACCATGGCAGCCCTAAAACAACCAAATCATGCATTTTATGTAAAACCAGGAAACGTATCACCTCGCGGTGTTCAGGAGTCATGCACATGGTAACCTGTGTCCAATACTGCGGTTTATTTGCTGCCAATGGCGTAGCATCAATACCCCTAAGAGGAATAGGATTTTCTAATGGTTCAAGAGTAAAACCACAGTGCTTAGCAAATGACAGATCCATAAGACTCAGGGCAGCACCTGAATCTACAAACGCCATGACAGGAAAAGACGACAGTGAGCAAATCAAAGTTACAGACAGAATAAATTTAGGTTGCAAATTACCAACGGTGACAGGACTAACAACCTTAGCTATACGTTTAGAGCATGCTGAGATAATATGTGTAGAATCACCACAGTAGTAGCACAAGCCATTCCGGCGTCTATGAATTTTCCGCTCATTTCTAGTCAGGATTCTATCACATTGCATTAAATCAGGTGTCTGTTCAGACAACACCATGAGGGAATTTGCGATTTTTCTATCACATTGCACCGAATTAGGTGTCTGTTCAGACAACACCATGAGGGAATTTGCGGTTTTGCGCTCCCGCAACCGCCGGTCAATTTGAATAGCCAGTGCCATAGTATCATTCAGACCTGTGGGAATGGGAAAACCCACCATAACATTCTTAATGGCTTCAGAAAGGCCATTTCTAAAATTAGCGGCCAGTGCACACTCGTTCCAATGTGTCAGCACGGACCATTTCCGAAATTTTTGGCAGTACACTTCAGCCTCGTCCTGCCCCTGAGACATAGCCAGCAAGGCCTTTTCTGCCTGAATCTCAAGATTGGGTTCCTCATAAAGTAAACCGAGCGCCAGAAAAAACGCATTAATATCAGCCAATGCCGGATCTCCTGGCGCCAGCGAAAAAGCCCAATCCTGAGGGTCGCCCCGTAAGAACGAAATAACTATTTTTACTTGCTGAGCAGAGTCTCCAGATGAACAGGGTCTCAGGGACAAAAACAATTTACAATTATTCACAAAATTCCTAAACTTAAACCTGTCTCCGGAAAACAGTTCAGGAATCGGTATTTTAGGTTCTGACCTAGGATTACTGATAACATAGTCTTGTATGCCCTGCACACGAGTAGCCAGCTGGTCCACACTTGTAATCAAGGTCTGGACATTCATGTCTGCAGCAAGCATAGCCACTCTGAGGTAAAGGGGAAGAAGAAAAAAAAAAAAAAAACTCAGAATCTTCTTTCTTATAATCCCTCTTCTGCAATGCATTAAACATTTAATACTGGCCTGGCAAACTGTTATGACCCCAATGGCGAGGGTCTCAGAGGAACGTGGAAGTCTGCAGAATACAAAAATCCAGCTCATAGGGCAGTGGTAGCTGGGTTGACCATATATCTACTCCTAACGCCAACACTAGAAGTAGCCGGGGATCATTCCTACGTTGATTCTAGATGACACGCTCCAGCCGGAGAATCTAGCTACCCCTAGTAGCAAGACCTTTCTTGCCTCCAGAGAAGGGGACCCCAAAGCTGGATAGAAGCCCCCCACAAATAATAACGGTGAGGTAAGAGGAAATGACAAACACAGAAATGAACCAGGTTTAGCACAGAGAGGCCCGCTAACTGATAGCAGAATAAAGAAAGGTAACTTATATGGTCAACAAAAACCCTATCAAAATCCACACTGGAAATTCAAGAACCCCCGAACCGTCTAACGGTCCGGGGGGAGAACACCAGCCCCCTAGAGCTTCCAGCAAAGGTCAGGATATATATTTGGAACAAGCTGGACAAAAATACAAAACCAAAACAAAAATAGCAAAAAGCAAAAAGCGGACTTAGCTGATATAACTGGAACCAGGATCAGTAGACAAGAGCACAGCAGACTAGCTCTGATAACTACGTTGCCAGGCAATGAACTGAAGGTCCAGGGAGCTTAAATAGCAACACCCTTAACTAACGACCCAGGTGCGGATAAAAGGAATGACAGAAAAACCAGAGTCAAAAAACTAGTAACCACTAGAGGGAGCAAAAAGTAAATTCACAACAGCTGACATGCAGCAGCACAGTGAGAGCCAGAGAGGAGGAGGAGGCGACAGCACGCTGACAGGCAGCAGCACAGTGAGAGCCAGAGAGGAGGAGGAGGTGACAGCACGCTGACAGGCAGCAGCACAGTGAGAGCCAGAGAGGAGGAGGAGGCGACAGCACGCTGACAGGCAGCAGCACAGTGAGAGCCAGAGAGGAGGAGGAGGCGACAGCACGCTGACAGGCAGCAGCACAGTGAGAGCCAGAGAGGAGGAGGAGGCGACAGCACGCTGACAGGCAGCAGCACAGTGAGAGCCAGAGAGGAGGAGGAGGCGACAGCACGCTGACATGCAGCAGCACAGTGAGAGCCAGAGAGGAGGAGGAGGCGACAGCACGCTGACAGGCAGCAGCACAGTGAGAGCCAGAGAGGAGGAGGAGGCGACAGCACGCTGACAGGCAGCAGCACAGTGAGAGCCAGAGAGGAGGAGGAGGCGACAGCACGCTGACAGGCAGCAGCACAGTGAGAGCCAGAGAGGAGGAGGAGGCGACAGCACGCTGACAGGCAGCAGCACAGTGAGAGCCAGAGAGGAGGAGGAGGCGACAGCACGCTGACAGGCAGCAGCACAGTGAGAGCCAGAGAGGAGGAGGAGGCGACAGCACGCTGACAGGCAGCAGCACAGTGAGAGCCAGAGAGGAGGAGGAGGCGACAGCACGCTGACAGGCAGCAGCACAGTGAGAGCCAGAGAGGAGGAGGAGGTGACAGCACGCTGACAGGCAGCAGCACAGTGAGAGCCAGAGAGGAGGAGGAGGCGACAGCACGCTGACAGGCAGCAGCACAGTGAGAGCCAGAGAGGAGGAGGAGGCGACAGCACGCTGACATGCAGCAGCACAGTGAGAGCCAGAGAGGAGGAGGAGGCGACAGCACGCTGACAGGCAGCAGCACAGTGAGAGCCAGAGAGGAGGAGGAGGCGACAGCACGCTGACAGGCAGCAGCACAGTGAGAGCCAAAGAGGAGGAGGAGGCGACAGCACGCTGACAGGCAGCAGCACAGTGAGAGCCAGAGAGGAGGAGGAGGCGACAGCACGCTGACAGGCAGCAGCACAGTGAGAGCCAGAGAGGAGGAGGAGGCGACAGCACGCTGACAGGCAGCAGCACAGTGAGAGCCAGAGAGGAGGAGGAGGCGACAGCACGCTGACAGGCAGCAGCACAGTGAGAGCCAGAGAGGAGGAGGAGGCGACAGCACGCTGACAGGCAGCAGCACAGTGAGAGCCAGAGAGGAGGAGGAGGCGACAGCACGCTGACAGGCAGCAGCACAGTGAGAGCCAGAGAGGAGGAGGAGGTGACAGCACGCTGACAGGCAGCAGCACAGTGAGAGCCAGAGAGGAGGAGGAGGTGACAGCACGCTGACAGGCAGCAGCACAGTGAGAGCCAGAGAGGAGGAGGAGGCGACTGCACGCTGACAGGCAGCAGCACAGTGAGAGCCAGAGAGGAGGAGGAGGCGACAGCACGCTGACAGGCAGCAGCACAGTGAGAGCCAGAGAGGAGGAGGAGGCGACAGCACGCTGACAGGCAGCAGCACAGTGAGAGCCAGAGAGGAGGAGGAGGCGACAGCACGCTGACAGGCAGCAGCACAGTGAGAGCCAGAGAGGAGGAGGAGGCGACAGCACGCTGACAGGCAGCAGCACAGTGAGAGCCAGAGAGGAGGAGGAGGCGACAGCACGCTGACAGGCAGCAGCACAGTGAGAGCCAGAGAGGAGGAGGAGGCGACAGCACGCTGACAGGCAGCAGCACAGTGAGAGCCAGAGAGGAGGAGGAGGCGACAGCACGCTGACAGGCAGCAGCACAGTGAGAGCCAGAGAGGAGGAGGAGGCGACAGCACGCTGACAGGCAGCAGCACAGTGAGAGCCAGAGAGGAGGAGGAGGCGACAGCACGCTGACAGGCAGCAGCACAGTGAGAGCCAGAGAGGAGGAGGAGGCGACAGCACGCTGACAGGCAGCAGCACAGTGAGAGCCAGAGAGGAGGAGGAGGCGACAGCACGCTGACAGGCAGCAGCACAGTGAGAGCCAGAGAGGAGGAGGAGGCGACAGCACGCTGACAGGCAGCAGCACAGTGAGAGCCAGAGAGGAGGAGGAGGCGACAGCACGCTGACAGGCAGCAGCACAGTGAGAGCCAGAGAGGAGGAGGAGGCGACAGCACGCTGACATGCAGCAGCACAGTGAGAGCCAGAGAGGAGGAGGAGGCGACAGCACGCTGACAGGCAGCAGCACAGTGAGAGCCAGAGAGGAGGAGGAGGCGACAGCACGCTGACAGGCAGCAGCACAGTGAGAGCCAGAGAGGAGGAGGAGGCGACAGCACGCTGACAGGCAGCAGCACAGTGAGAGCCAGAGAGGAGGAGGAGGCGACAGCACGCTGACAGGCAGCAGCACAGTGAGAGCCAGAGAGGAGGAGGAGGCGACAGCACGCTGACAGGCAGCAGCACAGTGAGAGCCAGAGAGGAGGAGGAGGCGACAGCACGCTGACAGGCAGCAGCACAGTGAGAGCCAGAGAGGAGGAGGAGGCGACAGCACGCTGACAGGCAGCAGCACAGTGAGAGCCAGAGAGGAGGAGGAGGCGACAGCACGCTGACAGGCAGCAGCACAGTGAGAGCCAGAGAGGAGGAGGAGGCGACAGCACGCTGACAGGCAGCAGCACAGTGAGAGCCAGAGAGGAGGAGGAGGCGACAGCACGCTGACAGGCAGCAGCACAGTGAGAGCCAGAGAGGAGGAGGAGGCGACAGCACGCTGACAGGCAGCAGCACAGTGAGAGCCAGAGAGGAGGAGGAGGCGACAGCACGCTGACAGGCAGCAGCACAGTGAGAGCCAGAGAGGAGGAGGAGGCGACAGCACGCTGACAGGCAGCAGCACAGTGAGAGCCAGAGAGGAGGAGGAGGCGACAGCACGCTGACAGGCAGCAGCACAGTGAGAGCCAGAGAGGAGGAGGAGGCGACAGCACGCTGACAGGCAGCAGCACAGTGAGAGCCAGAGAGGAGGAGGAGGCGACAGCACGCTGACATGCAGCAGCACAGTGAGAGCCAGAGAGGAGGAGGAGGCGACAGCACGCTGACAGGCAGCAGCACAGTGAGAGCCAGAGAGGAGGAGGAGGCGACAGCACGCTGACAGGCAGCAGCACAGTGAGAGCCAGAGAGGAGGAGGAGGCGACAGCACGCTGACAGGCAGCAGCACAGTGAGAGCCAGAGAGGAGGAGGAGGCGACAGCACGCTGACAGGCAGCAGCACAGTGAGAGCCAGAGAGGAGGAGGAGGCGACAGCACGCTGACAGGCAGCAGCACAGTGAGAGCCAGAGAGGAGGAGGAGGCGACAGCACGCTGACAGGCAGCAGCACAGTGAGAGCCAGAGAGGAGGAGGAGGTGACAGCACGCTGACAGGCAGCAGCACAGTGAGAGCCAGAGAGGAGGAGGAGGCGACAGCACGCTGACAGGCAGCAGCACAGTGAGAGCCAGAGAGGAGGAGGAGGCGACAGCACGCTGACATGCAGCAGCACAGTGAGAGCCAGAGAGGAGGAGGAGGCGACAGCACGCTGACAGGCAGCAGCACAGTGAGAGCCAGAGAGGAGGAGGAGGCGACAGCATGCTGACAGGCAGCAGCACAGTGAGAGCCAAAGAGGAGGAGGAGGCGACAGCACGCTGACAGGCAGCAGCACAGTGAGAGCCAGAGAGGAGGAGGAGGCGACAGCACGCTGACAGGCAGCAGCACAGTGAGAGCCAGAGAGGAGGAGGAGGCGACAGCACGCTGACAGGCAGCAGCACAGTGAGAGCCAGAGAGGAGGAGGAGGCGACAGCACGCTGACAGGCAGCAGCACAGTGAGAGCCAGAGAGGAGGAGGAGGCGACAGCACGCTGACAGGCAGCAGCACAGTGAGAGCCAGAGAGGAGGAGGAGGCGACAGCACGCTGACAGGCAGCAGCACAGTGAGAGCCAGAGAGGAGGAGGAGGTGACAGCACGCTGACAGGCAGCAGCACAGTGAGAGCCAGAGAGGAGGAGGAGGTGACAGCACGCTGACAGGCAGCAGCACAGTGAGAGCCAGAGAGGAGGAGGAGGCGACTGCACGCTGACAGGCAGCAGCACAGTGAGAGCCAGAGAGGAGGAGGAGGCGACAGCACGCTGACATGCAGCAGCACAGTGAGAGCCAGAGAGGAGGAGGAGGCGACAGCACGCTGACAGGCAGCAGCACAGTGAGAGCCAGAGAGGAGGAGGAGGCGACAGCACGCTGACAGGCAGCAGCACAGTGAGAGCCAGAGAGGAGGAGGAGGCGACAGCACGCTGACAGGCAGCAGCACAGTGAGAGCCAGAGAGGAGGAGGAGGCGACAGCACGCTGACAGGCAGCAGCACAGTGAGAGCCAGAGAGGAGGAGGAGGCGACAGCACGCTGACAGGCAGCAGCACAGTGAGAGCCAGAGAGGAGGAGGAGGCGACAGCACGCTGACAGGCAGCAGCACAGTGAGAGCCAGAGAGGAGGAGGAGGCGACAGCACGCTGACAGGCAGCAGCACAGTGAGAGCCAGAGAGGAGGAGGAGGCGACAGCACGCTGACAGGCAGCAGCACAGTGAGAGCCAGAGAGGAGGAGGAGGCGACAGCACGCTGACAGGCAGCAGCACAGTGAGAGCCAGAGAGGAGGAGGAGGCGACAGCACGCTGACAGGCAGCAGCACAGTGAGAGCCAGAGAGGAGGAGGAGGCGACAGCACGCTGACAGGCAGCAGCACAGTGAGAGCCAGAGAGGAGGAGGAGGCGACAGCACGCTGACAGGCAGCAGCACAGTGAGAGCCAGAGAGGAGGAGGAGGCGACAGCACGCTGACAGGCAGCAGCACAGTGAGAGCCAGAGAGGAGGAGGAGGCGACAGCACGCTGACAGGCAGCAGCACAGAGCCAGAGAGGAGGAGGAGGCGACAGCATGCTGACAGGCAGCAGCACAGTGAGAGCCAGAGAGGAGGAGGAGGCGACAGCACGCTGACAGGCAGCAGCACAGTGAGAGCCAGAGAGGAGGAGGAGGCGACAGCACGCTGACAGGCAGCAGCACAGTGAGAGCCAGAGAGGAGGAGGAGGTGACAGCACGCTGACAGGCAGCAGCACAGTGAGAGCCAGAGAGGAGGAGGAGGCGACAGCACGCTGACAGGCAGCAGCACTGTGAGAGCCAGAGAGGAGGAGGAGGTGACAGCACGCTGACAGGCAGCAGCACAGAGAGAGCCAGAGAGGAGGAGGAGGCGACAGCACGCTGACAGGCAGCAGCATGAATAGTTGTGGTTCAGTTACAGTCTCATATGTGTAGCTATGTCCTTCTGTGTGTTCTATCAGACTGAGCTTTTACAGGCGGTGAAATCTTCTGTGAGCTACTGTGAATATTAGCTGACAGCTGCATGTAGAAATAAGTAAAATTGATGTTTGTTGATGATGAGATGATCCATCTACACATGTGATGGAACTGTGAAGGTTGCAAACCATCAGTGGCCGCTGCAGCCTTCAAGTGACATAAGCAATGTCCCAATATTGTCAAGGGACGTGGTGTGGTGTGGGACAGATGCCTGAGACCCTGATTCCAGCGATGTGTCACTTGCTAGTCTGCATGCTGCAGTTATGATGCATATCCCATCTCACCACTGACTGGCAGCTTTCTGTGTGCAGCAGTCAGTGGTGGGGCGGGATTACACAGAGCAGTTGACTAGGAGGCACAAGACAACTAGTCCTGTAGTGAAACACTGATCTTATTGAATCAGTAGCACGTACTTACTCTCAGTCCCTACATCATGCTGCTCTCAGATTACATGGAAATAAACTTGCTGACAGATTCTCTTTAAAACTGGGCAAATTGTTTAACTATCACACAGATGAGAGGCCTGCTTCTTATAAGAACATTATTGAATTCTGTTTGCAAGCAGTACATTTATTTCTTAAATTAAAATGTCTCCAGAGGTAGACCTCCCCTGGGCTTGTGTTAATAACCTTAATGTGTCTCTCTCAGGTACACCATTTATTCCCCACGAGATGGTCAGCCATGCATGGACCATGACAGACAGACTGGAGAGGTTAGCAGTTGTTTTTTTTCATATATGGTTTAATATTTTTATGACCCTATGTAATATTTCTTAGTGACCAAACAATATCCTGCTTTTGTTTGTAGTATACGTATTTTAGACGTCAGTGTTGTGTTTCGGTTTAGGGTGTGGGACCACAAGAATACACACTTATCAAAATGAAGGTCCTGGAACCGTATCCAGCTAAACTGAGGTATGAAGTGAAGCAGTATAGGCCACTAGTCCTAGTTAAAGGGACTAACTATGTTGTGTGAACAGCTCCCGTGCAAACCTATGTGTCTCCATGGTTACAACAACCCCATCTTATCACCCATTATACTTTTCTCTCCTTCCTCTGGCCCCTGATTCTCTCTAGCTAAAGGGGCAGGAGAATTACCGCCATAGTATGTAAGGAAACTAGATATACTATCTGACAAAGGGTGTCACACACACATGTGGCAGTGGTGTTCTGTACATTTCTCCCCTTGCACCTGTTAATCTTTTTATTAATAAAATGTGATCTTTTTGTATACTACGACCTGGTATCATCTTTTCTCTGTGTATATGGATAAGGTTCATTGATGATTGGTCACTTTAGTCCTGACATATATGCACATGGTGGTTTACTCTTAAAATGGAGCTGCAGGGCCCATGCTCGCCTGTTACTGCATTCCCCATGGGGCTGCCGAACATTGCACTCTGGTTTTTGCGGATTCCCTATCAGCAATTAATGAAGTGGCGGTCGGGGGTCTGACTCCACGAGCCTTTTTAAAATGGGGATAAAAGTTCCCCGAACTGCCGATTGGTGTGAGTCCAGAACCACCGATCATCAAGTTCTCGCCGATCCTATGAATTGGTGAGAACTTGTCAACCACTTTCAATTCTCGTTAAGGATCAGATTCAATTACCTCTATGAGGTTCAATAGGGCATATGCTAAGGGGATGCCCAAAGTCGGCCCTCTTTCCAATTCTTCATTTATTTGTTCTGGAAATAATCCACAGGTTTGTGCCTTCCTGTGTAATATAAACATACTAGTTTGCTAATGCGCTTTTCTTACTGTTCATATTAACTTCTAGTGGGCTGAAAGGAAGGCATGTGTTCCTAGTAGCGGCCACTCTGCGCCCAGAAACCATGTTTGGACAGACCAACTGCTGGCTGCGCCCTGACATGCCGTACATCGCGTTTGAGATGGCGAATGGTGATGTATTTGTCTGCACCCAAAGAGCAGCCAGGAACATGTCCTACCAAGGGTTCACGAAGGACAATGGTGTCGTGCCAGTGGTCAAGGAGCTCATGGGAGAGGTTAGCATTATAGATCCTAAACCGCCATTAGTATCAAATGGCTTTTATTAGGTGACATTTAAATGCCGCTTTCAATCACAAACAGGGCTGTCATGGCAGTCAATGCCAAGGCCTCCATGGCTGGCTGCCATGTTTGTCTTCTTGTGAGACCCAGCCTGCAGGTGCGGTTCATAGGAGAACCTCCTTTATCTGTATACTGCAGTGTATAGAACGAGCAGTGATCACAGATTCAAGTCCCCTAAGAAGACTAAGAAACAAAGTAATAACAAATATGAAAAAAATCTAAATCACCCCATCACCTTTCCCCCTCTAATAATAGCAAAATGAAAAAAATGTAAAATATAACCATATTTTATATTACTACACCGTAAGCGTTTGATGTATCAAAATTTCAAATTAATTTGGAATTGTTTTCCAGTTCTTTGAATAGTAAAATAAACGGAGCATGCAATTTTGCAATGTATTGCCTATTGAATTTGCATCCATTCTTGAGTGCTTAACAAATTTGTTTTGTTTACAGCTCGTTGCCTGGGAAACCGACCACTAATGCTTAACAGCGGAACATATTCAGCACTTGCAAGCTCTTTTTTTTGTTGTTGTGTGTGTGACCTGTAAGCACTGTTTTGAAGGCAGCAAGGATTGTTAAAGCGCGCTGTTATCTAACAATGGCTTCCAGATTCAGCAGAATGCTTTCACACAGGACTGCAGAAGTGGTCGGTCTCCAATCCAACAAGCTGTAAACAAGGAAAAAGAAAAGTGTTAATATCTCAAAAACGGCTGAAAATTTTAATAAGCAGTAAATTGCAAAAGTGCTTGTTTTTACTGGCACTATGGCAATATCCATATATGAAAATGAGAATAACTGTACAAAGAAGACATATGTGTATGTATGTGTGTATATATATATATATATATATATATATATATATATATATATATATATATATATATATATATATATATATATGTGTGTGTGTATATATTAAGGTTTACAAATTCTGCCGCCAAACTAAGCTCACTGATGGATTCACTGGTAGCTCATTCTGCAATCTATGTACTGTGACACATCAAGGCTTCAGAATCAAATGGTCCAAAATATATGCAATCAGGGAAGAAAAAAATCCCAAAGTGTCCATAAACTTGTAGCTTACTGTTTTTTGTTTATAAAATTGTGGAAATGCTTTCTCGTGTAATAAATGTTACTCCTTGTCATTTTAGGACCTTCTCGGAGCAGCCTTGTCTGCACCACTGACCTCCTATAAAGTGATATATGCACTCCCTATGCTTACCATTAAGGAAGAAAAAGGTAAGGGTGAACAATTGTCCCTGCTGCACTTTTCTTTTTTTTAAATTGATCAAAATGCAAGTTTTTTCAACATAATTCCTGTTTTACGTCATAGGCACAGGGGTGGTTACCAGTGTCCCTTCCGATGCTCCGGATGACATTGCAGCTTTACGAGATTTGAAGAAAAAACAGGTTTGCACATATTATGATTGAGTAGCCTATTTTAGGGTATCCATCACCAGGTTTTTACCAAGTAATCTGACCTCAGCATGAAATGGTGGAAGAGGTTCTGATGACAGTGTTGTGTCACTTACTGGATTGTGTTTTTCTATTTCAATATTATTATTGTTTTATTAGCAGGAGATTATCACTGCAGGACAACTGGCCTTGTACCTCCTAGTCCAATCACCCCGCCTGCACCACTGATTAGCAGCTCTCTGTCACTATGCATTTTTCAAAGAAAGCTGTTACGTGGGCGAGGTTATACACAGCTCAGCATTCTGAGCTCTGCTAGACCTGCAGCAGAGAAGGCTGACTCACAACTCCTGCACCCTGTAAAGTGATATATCCCTGGCATCGGGGTCTCTGCCCCCACTACATGCTGTTGTCAGATTACAGAGCAAAAACTTACTGACAGATTCCTTTTAATGTGCTCATTGTTGAGAAATGTCCACATCACCACCTCAATTAATATTGATTATCCTGTACAGAATTCTCCGCTGTACATGCATAAATGGCGATATAATCTGAAGATGTAGTTTTCCCTTTGTAATGCTCTGTGATTTCTTTTTTCCCTGTGCAGGCACTGAGACTGAAATATGGCATTAGCGATGACATGGTTTTGCCCTTTGAGCCTGTAAGTACGTACTTTATTGGTGTAAATGTTGCTGCACAATATATTGTACTGTAAATACTAATAAAGACGATCATATTTTCTGGGCGCAAAAAAACATGGCTGGAGGTTGTCATGTCAGATCTTTTCAACCCCTTCACGACCGCCAACTGTAAGAAAAAAACCTTGGCCCTTGCTGGGCTTTGTGCAGCGGCACCATTTCTCTACGGTTGGCCTGTCTTGCAGCACTTGGTACCCCCCCCCCCATCCCCCGCCCCCCCGGGGCGTCCTGCAAGCGATGTGTTTCCGGTGCCGAGCGATACCTTTGACCACCGACTACCTTATCAGCACCCTGAGATGTTAACCCTGTGTTATCTTCTAGATGCTGCGACCAATAGCGATCATGGCATTTAGAAGTTTGGGAGAGGGAGAGGACCCTGTCTCTTACTCCTACTGCACCCCACAATCCACCCGACATGATGACGGGGAATATCGGGTTATGATGAAAGCCAGAGGTCAAGTGATCCAGCAGTAGGGTCTATCAGGCGTCCTGACAGTGTAAAGCTGACAGGTCTCATGCACTGCAATACATATATATTGCAATGCATGAGACCAGCGATCAGAGAAATAAAAGATGAAGTCCCATACAAAGACTAAGTGAAATAATAAAAAAACAAAAATGAAAAAAATATCTAATATATAATTGCCTAGAATACTACTTCCTGCAATTTGTGCCAACTTCCGTGGCTTTGTCCGGAGCTAATGTCCGGAGCTAATGTCCGGAGCTAATGTCCGGAGATAAGTGACGTCACCAGTGTCCTACACCCAGGCAGAGCACAGTGGCCCCAGGCAGAGCACAGGGGCCCCAGGCAGAACATGGGGCCCCAGGCAGAGCACAGGGGCCCCAGGCAGCATATGGGGCCCCAGGCAGAGCACAGGGGCCCCAGGCAGCATATGGGGCCCCAGGCAGAGCACAGTGGCCCCAGGCAGAGCACACACCAAATCGAAGGCCGAGGGGCCCCGCCAACCAAATCGGAGGCCGAGGAGCCCCGCCCACCAAATCGAAGGCCGAGCGGCCCCGCCCACCAAAGCGGAGGCCGAGGGGCCCGGCCCCGCCCACCAAAGCAGAGGCCGAGGGGCCCCGACCACCACATCGGAGGCCGAGGGGCCCCGCCCACCAAATTGGAGGCCGAGGGTCCCCGCCCACCAAATTGGAGGCCGAGGGTCCCCGCCCACCAAATTGGAGGCCGAGGGTCCCCGCCCACCAAATTGGAGGCCGAGGGTCCCCGCCCACCAAATTGGAGGCCGAGGGGCCCCGCCTACCAAATCGGAGGCCGAGGGGCCCCGCCCACCAAATCGGAGGCCGAGGGGCCCCGCCCACCAAATCGGAGGCCGAGGGGCCCCGCCCACCAAATCGGAGGCCGGGGGTCCCCGCCCACCAAATCGGAGGCCGGGGGTCCCCGCCCACCAAATCGGAGGCCGGGGGTCCCCGCCCACCAAATCGGAGGCCGGGGGTCCCCGCCCACCAAATCGGAGGCCGAGGGGCCCCGCCCACCAAATCGGAGGCCGGGGGTCCCCGCCCACCAAATCGGAGGCCGAGGGGCCCCGCCCACCAAATCGGAGGCCGAGGGGCCCCGCCCACCAAATCGGAGGCCGAGGGGCCCCGCCCACCAAATCGGAGGCCGAGGGGCCCCGCCCACCAAATCGGAGGCCGAGGGGCCCCGCCCACCAAATCGGAGGCCGAGGGGCCCCGCCCACCAAATCGGAGGCCGAGGGGCCCCGCCCACCAAATCGGAGGCCGAGGGGCCCCGCCCACCAAATCGGAGGCCGAGGGGCCCCGCCCACCAAATCGGAGGCCGAGGGGCCCCGCCCACCAAATCGGAGGCCGAGGGGCCCCGCCCACCAAATCGGAGGCCGAGGGGCCCCGCCCACCAAATCGGAGGCCGAGGGGCCCCGCCCACCAAATCGGAGGCCGAGGGTCCTTGCCCACCAAATCGGAGGCCGGTCCCCGCCCACCAAATCGGAGGCCGAGGGTCCCCACCCACCAAAAGTAAGTGCGCCCCCGGGTGCAAAAGTAAGTGCGCCCCCGGGTGCAAAAGTAAGTGCGCCCCCGGGTGCAAAAGTAAGTGCGCCCCCGGGTGCAAAAGTAAGCGCGCCCCCGGCCCCGGGTGCAAAAGTAAGCGCGCCCCCCAGTCCCGTGTGTGAAAAGTGCTGCTGTAAAGCTGGTAGCGCTGTTCAAGCACCATGTATTTCCTTCAGGAAATGCCCATCTAATATATAATTGCCTAGAATACTACTTCCTGCAATGTGTACCAACTTCCGTGGCTTTGTCCGGAGCTAATGTCCGGAGCTAATGTCCGGAGCTAATGTCCGGAGATAAGTGACGTCACCAGTGTCCTACACCCAGGCAGAGCACAGGGGCCCCAGGCAGCATATGGGGCCCCAGGCAGAGCACAGTGGCCCCAGGCAGAGCACAGGGGCCCCAGGCAGCATATGGGGCCCCAGGCAGAGCACAGGGGCCCCAGGCAGCATATGGGGCCCCAGGCAGAGCACAGGGGCCCCAGGCAGCATATGGGGCCCCAGGCAGAGCACAGTGGTCCCAGGCAGAGCACAGGGGCCCCAGGCAGCCTATGGGGCCCCAGGCAGAGCACAGTGGCCCCAGGCAGAGCACAGGGGCCCCAGGCAGCATATGGGGCCCCAGGCAGAGCACAGGGGCCCCAGGCAGCATATGGGGCCCCAGGCAGAGCACAGTGGCCCCAGGCAGAGCACAGGGCCCCCAGGCAGAGCACAGGGGCCCCAGGCAGCATATGGGGCCCCAGGCAGAGCACAGGGGCCCCAGGCAGAGCACAGGGGCCCCAGGCAGCATATGGGGCCCCAGGCAGAGCACAGGGGCCCCAGGCAGCATATGGGGCCCCAGGCAGAGCACAGTGGCCCCAGGCAGAGCACAGGGGCCCCAGGCAGAACATGGGGCCCCAGGCAGAGCACAGGGGCCCCAGGCAGAGCACAGGGGCCCCAGGCAGAGCACAGGGGCCCCAGGCAGAGCACAGGGGCCCCAGGCAGAGCACAGGGGCCCCAGGCAGAGCACAGGGGCCCCAGGCAGTGCACAGGGGCCCCAGGCAGCATATGGGGCCCCAGGCAGAGCACAGGGGCCCCAGGCAGCATATGGGGCCCCAGGCAGAGCACAGTGGCCCCAGGCAGAGCACAGGGGCCCCAGGCAGCATATGGGGCCCCAGGCAAAGCACAGTGGTCCCAGGCAGAGCACAGGGGCCCCAGGCAGCTTATGGGGCCCCAGGCAGAGCACAGTGGCCCCAGGCAGAACATGGGGCCCCAGGCAGAGCACAGTGGCCCCAGGCAGAGCACAGGGGCCCCAGGCAGCATATGGGGCCCCAGGCAGAGCACAGGGGCCCCAGGCAGAGCACAGGGGCCCCAGGCAGCATATGGGACCCCAGGCAGAGCACAGGGGCCCCAGGCAGCATATGGGGCCCCAGGCAGAGCACAGCGATATTTTGGACCACTGTGCGGTGTTTCAGACCCCCTGTGTGATGTCTGGGGCCCTGTTCTTAAGTATATTAAAGATTAAAGTAACGTATATTAAAGTATATTATAGATCAAATTTGACACGTTTATGAGCACCATTGAGTGATATACTCAAGAATGACATAATTTTTCAACATTTTATGGTTTCAAACTGTAAACACTCAGAGTTTTTTTTACTTCAATCAGAAAACCTTAACGGTTCATAAATAATAATAATAATAATAATTTTATTTATATAGCGCCAACATATTCCGCAGCGCTTTACAACTTATAGAGGGGACTTATACAGACAACAGACATTACAGCATAACAGAAATCACAGTTCAAAACAGATACCAGGAGGAATGAGGGCCCTGCTGCTCGCAAGCTTACAATCTATGAGGAAAAGGGGAGACACAAGAGGTGGATGGTAACAATTGCTTTAGTTATTTGGACCAGCCATAGTGTAAGGCTCGGGTGTTCATGTAAAGCTGCATGAACCAGTTAACTGCCTAAGTATGTAACAGTACAGACACAGAGGCTATTAACTGCATAAAGTGTATGAGAACATGATGGAGGAACGTGATTATGTTGTTGTTTTTGGAATACAATATGGTACTGCTCCCCTTCTGAGCTTTTACAGTGTGCCTCAAAACATAAAAAACTTGACTGTTCAGGATATGATAAAAGTCATAGTATTCTGAATCTTTAACTTATAAAGATACCTTTACATGGGGTGATTATTGGTTCCAGAGAGGCTTTCGGCCGATAATCGTACACATGGCTGGTGACAGGACAATACAATATAAACGTTCAAAGGTAAACACTGAAAACATTAAAATCTAATATATAATTGCCTAGAATACTACTTCCGGCAATTTGTGCCAACTTCCGTGGCTTTGTCCGGAGATAATGTCCGGAGATAAGTGACGTCACCAGCGTCCTACACCCGCTCAGGGTGGACAAAGATATATGCCTTCGTGGTGCGCGGCACTTTTCTGATTGGTTGCCGCCTGCCGCGAGCGACCAATCAGAAATGTGCCGTACTGTCAAGAATTGTCAAGAGCTGGTGAGTGCAGCCATTTTTTGTTCTTTCTTACTATTATTTATTAATTGTATTATTCTTACATTTGAATAAATAAAGTATATATGGATTCTAGACTCCCGATTCTTTAGAATCGGGCTGCCATCTAGTTAAGTATATTTATGTAAAAAAAAAAAAAAAGTACACACGGTATCGCCACGTCTGGAACAACACGATCTATAAAACTATCAAACTAGTTAGCCCCTTCAGCGATCACCGTAAAAAAAAACCACATCAATAAAATTGTGTTAAAAAACAATGCTTTTTCATGAAACCACTGAACAAAATGTTGAATAAAACATAATTAAAAGGCAGATGTAAATAAAACTGGTATCACTGAAAACATAATCTTTTCTCACAAAAAAACAAGCTGCCATACCGCTCCGTCAGCGTAACAATAAAAAAGTTATAGCTCTCAGAATATAGCAATGCAAAAAAACATGTTTTTGCATTGCCATATTTTAAGAACTATAATTTTTCTATATTTTTGCTGACAGAGTAACATGAGGGCTTGTTTTATGCGGGATGAGTTGACATTTTTATTGGTACTATTTTCAGGCACATAATCTTTTTTTAGCACTATTCCAATTTTTAGAAGGTAGAATGAACAAAAAACGAGCAATTCACGAATTGTTTTTTTGGGGTTTCTTTTTATGTTGTTCTACCTGTGGAAAATTTATAAGGTTGCTTTATTCTTCTGGTCAGTACGATTACAGCGATATCACATTTATATCATTTCTCTATGTTTTGACGCTTTTACTCAAAAACTATTTTATATAAAAAAAACTATTGTTTTGTGTAAATCTGGTATCGCTGTAATAGCACCAACCCAAAGAATAAAGTAGTCTCACTTGTACTGCACGAGGAACAGTGTAAAAAATAAGCAAAACTAATTCTTCACCTTTGCTGATTTGTTCATTCTGCCTCCCAAAGATTGCAGTTTGGCTCACACTTATCCTGTGCTCTACGCTGAGCGCTTACATTGGGGTTTCTGTGTAAGTCTCTTAAATACGTGATTTAGACAGAACCCCAGCCAAAGATTCCCTATAATGAGGCAGGTGGAGGCACTGTGGACACCAGCTGATCTATCATACAGCGGTGTCCGTCTTTAAGTGTGCATTAAAATGCTGTCAGCCACAGTTTTGTGCACTTTTCTGAAAAGGACACCGCTGAACAGAGTCCAAAGTAACTCTGCTGCCTTATTATAGTGACTGTATCTTTTGGGGGTTTCATCTGAATGCACTTGGAGATTTAATGGAAACCCCGATGTAAGTGCTCAGCGTAGAGCACTGGATAACTGTGATCAGAAATGTTATATAAAATGTTCCCAATAAAATATCCAACTTAAAACACAGAAAAAGCAAGTCCCCACTGAGGTTCATGATCTGTCAATGGAAATATAGGGGGCTTCCATGTTACTGGTAGCACAAAGACTCTGGAAAAGCGCTATAGCTTCTCGCCCCCCATAAGAAATCCAGCCCTCCCAAATCCAAACACACCTCTCCCACAGTGTGCCTAAACCACATTTAGCATCCACATGTTTGGCATTTCTGTAGCGTTGAGAGCCCGCCTATTTTATGGGGTATGTGTCTCCAGAATTATGAGTACTGGGCAATACAATGGCTGATTTGAAATTTTCACTAAGCAACATTCATTGGGTCACTTAAGGGGGTTTCCGCTGTTCTGGGTCCTCAGGGGCTCTGCCAATTCCAGCAGATTTTGGAATACAATATGGTACTGCTCCCCTTCTGAGCTTTTACAGTGTGCCTCAAAACATGTTTTTGACCATTTATGCGGTATTGGTGAGAAATTGTGTAACAAATTGTACAGATGGTTTTCTCCAATTCATCTGTTTGAAAATTACAAGCTTGGGGGCCAAAGCAACATTTTAGTGAAAAAAAAATAGTAATATTTCATTTAGTCAGCCCAGTGTTAAACAATTCTGGGAATCGCCTGGGTGTTAAAAAATACTCCCTGCTCCTCTAGATGAATTCCTCGAGAGATGTAGTTTACAAAATGGGGTCATTTATGGAGTATTCTGCAGTTTTGGCTTATTAGGAGCTCTTCAAATGTAATATGGCATCCGCAATCTATTCCAGCCATAATGGTGTCCCTTTCCTTCTGAGCCCTTCCGTGTGCCCAAAATGGCGTCCCTTCCATTCTGAGCCCTGCTGTTCGCCCAAACAGTACTTTTCTACCTCATATGGGATATCGGCCTAGTTCTAGTTGCACATCAAATAGAGCTGTCCACTTTCTCCTTTTACCCTTGTGAAAATAAATTATTTGGGCTGAAGTAACATCTTTGTAAGAGAAATGTGATTTATTTATTTTTTTATTTTATGACAACGTTATAAAATTGTGTGAAGCACTTTTGGGTTCAAGGTGATCACCAGACTCCTTGATGACTTCACAGAGGGGTCTAGTTTCCAAAATGGGGTCACTTGTGGGAGGTTTCCACTATTTAGGCACATCAGGGGCTCTCCAAACGCTGCATGGAATCCGCTATCTATTCCAGACAATTTAGGGTTCCAAAAGTGGAATGGTTCTCCGTCCCTGCCGTGCGCCCAAACAGTGGTTTTCCATCACATATGGGGTATCGGCGTACTTAAGAGAAATTGCACAACAAATTGTATTGTCCATTTTCTCCTGTTACCCTTGTGAAAATAAAAAAATATGGGGCTAAAGTAACATTTTTGTGGGAAAAAGTAAGATTTTCATTTTTTCCTTTTGTATCCCTTTAATTCCTGTGAAGAACTTGAAGTGTTAATACACTTCTTAAATGTGGTTTTGAGCACTTTTAGGGGTACAGTTATTAACCCCTTTCTGACCTCGGACGGGATAGTATGTCCGAGATCAGAACCCCCGCTTTGATGCGGGCCCCGGCGGTGAGCCCGCATCAAAGCCGAGACATGTCAGCTGTTTTGAACAGCTGACATGTGCCCGCAATAGCGGCGGGTGAAATCGCGATTCACCCGCCGCTATTATCTAGTTAAATGCCGCTGTCAAATGCAGACAGCGGCATTTAACCGGCACTTCCGGCCCGGAAATGAGCGCATCGCCGACCCCCGTCACATGATCGGGGGTCAGCAATGCTTCTGAATAGTAACCATAGAGGTCCTTGAGACCTCTATGGTTACTGATCGCCGGTAGCTGTGAGCGCCACCCTGTGGACGGCGCTCATAGCACACCTGCATTTCTGCTGCATAGCAGCGATCTGATGATCGCTGCTATGTAACAGAGCCGATCGCGTTGGGTCAGCTTCTAGCCTCCCATGGAGGCGATTGAAGCATGGCAAAAGTGAAAAAAAAATGTTTTTAAAAATATAAAAAAATATAAAAGTTTAAATCACCTCCCTACACATATTTGGTATTGCCGCGTTCAGAATCGCCCGATCTATCAATAAAAAAAAAGCATTAGCCTGATCGCTAAACAGCGTAGCGAGAAAAAAATTAGAAACGCCAGAATTACGTTTTTTTGGTCGCTGCGACATTGCATTAAAATGCAATAACGGGTGATCAAAAGAACGTATCTGCACCGAAATGGTATCATTAAAAACGACAGCTAGGCACGCAAAAAATAAGCCCTCACCCGACCCCAGATCACGAAAAATGGAGACGCTACGAGTATCGGAAAATGGTGCAATTTTTTATTTATGTATTTTTTTTAGCAAAGTTTGGATTTTTTTTCACCACTTAGATAAAAAGGAACCTAGTCATGTTAGGTGTCTATGAACTCATAATGACCTGGAGAATCATAATGGCAGGTCAGTTTTAGCATTTAGTGAACCTGGCAAAAAAGCCAAACAAAAAACAAGTGTTGGACTGCACTTTTTTTGCAATTTCACCGCCCATGGAATTTTTTTCCCGTTTCCTAGTACTCGGCATGCTAAAACCAATGATGTCGTTCAAAAGTACAACTCGTCCCGCAAAAAATAAGCCCTCACATGGCCATATTGACAGAAAAATAAAAAAGTTATGGCTCTAGGAAGGAGGGGAGCGAAAAACGAACACGGAAAAACGGAAAATCCCAAGGTCATGAAGGGGTTAAATAAAGGAACTTGGGGTATTTTCTGTCATATAGGCCCCACAGAGTCACTTCAAATGTGATGTGGTGCCTAAAAAAAATCCTATATTTTGACATATAAATGCAAAAAATATCAACCTAAATCTACCACTAACATAAAGTATGATATGTCGTGAAAACAATAATCTCAGAATCAGTGGGTACGTTGAAATGTTCCAGAGTTATTACCTCATAAAGTGACACTTTTCAGAATTGTAAAAATTGGGCTGGTCCAGAAGGTGAAAACAGGCTCTGGCGTGAAAGGGTTAAGATCTAGTGATGAGTGAATGTGCTCGGACAAGGTGTTATCCGAGCATGCTCTGGTTCTAACTGAGTGAATTCGGCATGCTCGGAAATGAGTCCTCGCGGCTGCATGTCTCAGGGCTGTCCAACAGCCGCAACACATGCAGGGATTCACTAACAAACAGGCAATCCCCGCGTGTTGTGGCTGTCGAACGGCCGCGGTGACACATATTTTTCGAGCACCCCGAAGACACTCGGTTAGCACTGGCCACCTGAGCACGTTCACTCATCACTATTGATATAGTTTGTACTTCTCCTTTCGCTGCACACTAGGTTACTATATGTGCAAGTTGGATGCTTCCCTACAGATGTGCAGATTGCCTCTTCAGAGAGGAAGAGGACTTGGATAGTGACGAGCGAATCTACTCGTTACTCGTGATTTTCCGAGCACACTCGGGTGTCCTCCGAGTATATTCGCTCATCACTAGACTTGAACTCTATGTTGGAAGCAGCTACTGATGGTAATCTGTGTTTTTTCTTATCATTTTGCCTTTAGATACCCATCATTGACATCCCCGGCTATGGAAATCTGTCTGCTCCCTTGGTCTGCGATGAGCTGAAAATCCAGAGTCAAAATGACCGCGACAAACTAGCAGAAGCAAAGGAAAAAGTTTACCTAAAAGGATTCTATGAGGGAGTATGTATATGTTATTTTAAAGCATATTGATAGGGATTTTGCAGTACGCTGTATTGTCTGCTATATCACTAGATACAACTGATTGATAACCACTGTTTGGTGACTGTGGCATTCCCACCTTCCATTGTTACGGTATATGGCCAGCATACCGACCTCCGAGATCCCAACCGAGTGGCGCGGCGGAGATCCCCATAGTTTTTTACTTGCACAGAGGCCCTCCTGTCTGCTAGATTTGCAAGAAATCAGCCTGCAACTCTATGATGCCGTTCCTGTGCACAACATGTGAGCAGGACATGGCGAAGAAACAACCCGATTTCACAAATGTTTCTCGTCTGTAGTACCCTGCTACATGTGTCACTACCAATATTTGCTGCTGTATTCCTGATCTTCCTCATACAGTATATCCCAAATGTCACAGTAGCCATGAGCTGATCCTTAATACCTGTGCCCTGCTCATCTGATCTGTTCTCTTTTCTTTGCTCCCCAGGTAATGATAGTTCCAGGGTATGAAGGCAAGAAGGTGCAAGATGTCAAAAAGCCCATCCAGAAGATGATGATTGACAGCGTATGTTTATTACCATTTGTTCTTTCTTGGGTACATTGCAGGTTTTTTTTTCTAAAACCAGATTAGATTCTTGTTGGTTGAGTATTAATATTAAATGTACCTGTGTAGGGTGATTAAGAGGCACCCATCTAATACTTCTGTTGGTTTAGGAGGTTTAAGGCGCTGGTAGTTGTGGTCTAATTAAAGAAAATATACCGTTACTTTTAACCTTAAATTTATTTTAGTAATTGTTGCTGTTTATTTATTGAGACAAGTTCCTTGTTTCCTTTTACACACCCACTACATAATAAATTGGCAGCAGTTTACCCCTGGCTGTATAGTGAGTTGCACACCTTCCATCAAACTAATTAAAGGGATGTGAAAATGTTTTGCATGCCATAAGATGAGTTACTTGGTTATATACTATCTTGTAGCTGAGATTCCTCTGTTAGCCAGTTTCGCCCCTGCTTGGGGACATCCAATGCCTTTAATACCTGGTTCTTTCCATTGTGCCGATCCTTGATGTACATGACGTCACAGATCGCATGCCAGTTATCGCTACTCCTCCTTGGTGTACCTGTTTCCTACCTTTCCCACAGGCAATCCATGCATGTGTTGCCACTGTTAGACAGCCGCAGGGACTATAACATATTTTTCGAGCACTCTTAAGTCACTTGGTTAGCACCTGAGCATGCTCAGATAACACCTTATCCCAGCACATTCACTCATCACTAATCCCTACCTTTACACCCTGTTATAAAGGGGCATACAGACAGATCTCAATGTCTGTGAGATGGAAAAGGAGTCCTGGCAACAGTAATCCTTCATATTGCTAATTATACTATCAAAGCCTTTTCTGCAGTAAAACAAAGGTACATCACATTAACTACTTATGCCTACTATGCAGGTATATACACTACCTTTCTGTATTTTTTTAAACCTTGGAACACCCCTTTAATAAATGTGTAACTAATGAGCTTGTCCTAGTGGTGGAAGAAAGAATTATTCTTTTGAAAGTTTTTAAGGAATCACTCCTCCCATGAAAGTTTCTGTCCTCCTAATATATAGCAATCATATTATGTAGCGCTGTGTACTTACAATTGCTCATTTTTCCTTTCTTCCCAGATAATTCTTCTCTTTCCTCTGCTCTATGTAGAAACAGGAAGTCTCTTGTCCCTGCGTTTATCATCTCTCTCTTCATCTCCTGACCCAGCTGTTCCATCCCCTCCCCACACAGGGACTGCAGTGACTCACATGTTGTGCAGAGAAAATTGACCTCCTGTTTCTAAACAGAGCTTAGAAGGATTCAGCTAGTCCATGTTTAATCATATGATGTTATAGATCTAATGAAAAAGAGAAGAAATAGCTGGGTAGAAACACAAAATGAGCAATTGTAAGTACACAGATCTGTATAATATGATGATTGCAATATATAGAGAGGATAAAAGCTTTGATGGGAGGAGGAGAGCTTCTTTAAGATCCCTGCTTGCCGTCATAATGTAAGCATTACTTATTCTGTTCCTCGGGGCTGTGGTTGCACATGCTGTTTTTGCAGCATTAAAATCTTAATTGAGTCACTTTTTGAACTTTTTAGTTACGCAGCGTATATGATTAGATGTATAATAAGGAAGCCCGTACCAAAAGTTTGGTAAATTTTTAATAATTTTCTTTCTTTTTCTTGTAGAATGATGCGATGATTTACATGGAGCCAGAAAAGCAGGTCATTTCCCGCTCAGCTGATGAATGTGTGGTTGCGCTCTGTGACCAGTGGTAAGCTTTCTGGAACAAGCGCTAACAATAACCGATATTTCTGTTATCTTGTATACTGGTGGTTGCATTTACCAATAATTATATTTTAAGAAAAAACCTAGGTAATTATAGTATTAGTTATTTTGACTTTGTGGTGTAATTTGCTTAGGTACCTGGATTACGGTGAAGAGAGCTGGAAGAAACAGACTACAGAGTGCTTGAAGAACCTGGAAACGTGAGTTTGGTTTAATAGAACCACTTGGAGACCAGGCTTTAGTATTCACTTTTTAAGCTCATACAATAATAATTGAATGCAGAGTGAGTATTGCTCCTGTCTCTGGAAAGGCTGCAATTCAGGTAAGAAATAATTTTACTTCCATTGCTTCAAGGTTTTGCGAGGAGACCAGAAGAAACTTTGAAGCCACTCTGGGCTGGCTACAAGAACATGCCTGCTCCCGGACGTACGGCTTGGGTAAGTCTGATCCCTTGTATATCTAAAGCCAAATAGGCCCTCATTCACTCTCGACAGATCCAGTTTCTCAGTGTGATTTTCAGCAGATGATGATCCTGATGTATAACTAGAGTATCATCCATGGCTTCACTACACACAGATTGTCACTCTCTGTAGATACGAACCATTATCCGACTCTTATCTGGTTGTTGCCCTTCCCTGATTTGGCTGGTTTTAACCCCAAATGCAAGTCTTCTGAATCTGGAAGACATCGGCCTCCATCATGCAGTCAAGTGGACTGTTTAGTAGCCTAAGTTGTCAATCATTGACATGAGTAGGAGATGGTTACCTGTCTTGGAGCTCAACCCTTTAGGAGTATTTAAAGCAAAGCAAATCATGCAATAAGTGCATCTTCAGATCGTATAATCAATCCTTTATCATGAGCCACTGTGATTCAGCTCTAATGACTTGATAGATGTTTCGGGTCGTAGACTAGCCATCTCCGCTTTAGCCTACAGGGGCCTATGACTGATTTATTGTGGGCTTATGAAATGATTCTCTAGTGAGTACAAGACTTCTCGTTTTCATGGTTGCTTCATTCGGGGACGCAGGAACCATAGCAGCAATCTAACCTATGGTAGCTGTGTCCTTCAATGAAGACTACGAGTAAAGTAGATTTTTGGTACTCACCATAACATCTGTTTCTTGTGGTCTTCATTTCTGGAACCATGGCAGCAGTCTAACCTATGGTTGCTGTGTCCTTCAATGAAGACTACGAGTAAAGTAGATTTTTGGTACTCACCATAACATCTGTTTCTTGTAGTCTTCATTTCTGGACCCATGGCAGCAGTTTAACTCATGGCTGCGGTGTCCTTCAATGAAGACTATGAGAAAGTGATTTTACAGTAAATAACATAAATCTTAATTTCTCTGTCGCTTCATTGGGGGACACAGGAACTGTAAGTTAGTCTTCTGCCATGATTACTGTGTCTGCCGATGAAGAACATGAGAGAGATTTTACAGTGAGTACCAAAAATCCTCGTTTAGTCTAGGGTCAGCTTTGAATACTATAATAAAGTTGTCGTACAGATGTGTCCTTCCTTGCCTTTCCTCTTGACTTTATATAAGTTGACATGAGAAGTGTCAGATAAGTAGCCTTAAAACAAAACCTGATTTTGTGAAGCCTACGTGTGTCCACCTAGTGGTTGGGATGTGAGTTGCAACCTGGCTATAATTTTGCTGGCATGTCGCTATACTGTATTCAATTTGTATTTTGCTAAATTGGAGTCCCTAAAGTGAGCCTATCTTTTATTTTTTTTCTAAAATATAATAGCCACCCATACACAATGAGATCCAGACCTACGGTCATGCTTATGCAGGAGCTCGCTTTAGAGAAATGTTTGAACGACCAATTGTGGTTTTACCACCCAAACCTCCACCCGTCTGCAGGAGGTGTAATTATTAGGGGTAGAAGATATTTAACGCTAAATAAGTAAACATTAATGAAAATTGTTTTAAAATTCGAGTATACAAATCTGTCTATGACCATTTCTGTGTGTATCCAGGTCATGTCCGGTTTCTGCTGGCAGCTGGTAGAAGTGTGAATGTAGCTTTGATCTATATAGAACAGCCTGTGATTTAGGGTTTGTGGAGATAAAAAGCCATATATGTATAAACGTAACACAGTTACACGGTTTATAGGGAACCTGTCATATGCAATTATTCTGCAGATACAGGAGTAATCTAGATTAATAGCATTACAATGCAGCCCATCCTCATTACTGAAACTGCGGCTACCTAGAGAAAATTCACTTTATTCACTCCCTCTTAGTACGCAGTGAACGTCACAGATGTTCTGCAGTGGCGGGGTGTGCCTAGCCGCGCCACTCACTGTGTACTGAGCGGTGACTATGACCACTCCCGACATGGCTCTATGACTGAAACCAGTGGCTGCTGGGAGGAAAAATGTTCATTTTCTCCCAGTAGCCACGCTTCAGCATTGTAACACTATTAACCTGCAAATTAACCCTATAGCTGCAAGTTAACAGCTTTTGGAGATATTATCATTTAACTTTTAAATATGTATATTAAAGGGATTGTCCAGCTCAGTGCAAACTTTGGGCAATGATTGCTGGGAGGATTTGGCTCTGCTTGCCAGTTCCAGTGGTGATCGCTTGAGAGCCAGTATGTGATTTGCACACTTGCGTTCACACATTGACTAGCTTCTACTGAGAAGCAGATGTGTTCACGTGCCAGCTAGCTTCTCAAGTATGCAATTTGTATACCTGTGGTTACATGACAACCCCTAGAGTCGTATAGCACACACAGTTATGGTGCTTTCACACTCCGTCTCTGCATCGGTTCAGTGGCTACTTCAGAGTTTACGTCCAAATCCCCCGCAAAATGGGATTCGGATGTATGCTCCAATGGTTCCATAGACTATAATGGTGGTCAGGGCTGCGGAGTTGGTAAGCCAATCATCCGATTCCTAAATTTCCCTGACTCTTGACTCCTCAGCACTGGTCACTACTGAGCATGTGCATAAAGTGCAGCACAGATTCCTCTCCACTATGGCTCCTCAGCACTGGTCACTACTGAGCATGTGTATAACGTGCAGCACAGATTCATCTCCACTATGGCTCCTCAGCACTGGTCCCTACTGAGCATGTGCATAAAGTGCAGCACAGATTTATCTCCACTATGGCTCCTCAGCACTGGTCCCTACTGAGCATGTGCATAAAGTGCAGCACAGATTCATCTCCACTATGGCTCCTCAGCACTGGTCACTACTGAGCATGTGTATAACGTGCAGCACAGATTCATCTCCACTATGGCTCCTCAGCACTGGTCCCTACTGAGCATGTGCATAAAGTGCAGCACTGATTCATCTCCACTATGGCTCCTCAGCACTGGTCCCTACTGAGCATGTGCATAAAGTGCAGCACAGATTCATCTCCACTAAAAGCCCAGATCCTTAGATCAGGAACAGAACAGACATTTATAGGATATTTCATAACTTTCCCAAATTATTATGAAAACATTTACAGCTCATCCTACATTGTACTACTGTGCCCAATGTATTATATATTTTAGGAGTCGAAGTCGGTTCATTTTATACCAACTTCGGCACCGCACTGATGATGTCGGCAGAGTGAACGTGCGCTCTGCCGTGCTTCATGTTTGGGAGTGTACACCTACTGGAGACGGACACCCAGACACAGTATACTACTATTAAGATTTGGCACGCTGCTTAAATTTCCATGGTGTTCTTTACGAGATTGTTGCGTGTGCTTGGGTAATTCTTTGTCTGGCGTTTCTTATTTTAGGCTCTCGCTTGCCTTGGGATGAGCAATGGTTAATTGAGTCCCTATCTGACTCTACAATATACATGGCCTACTACACTGTTTGTCATCTGCTACAGGGGAATGATCTTGATGGTAAAGCGGACTCTCCTATAGGTATCAGGTAAAAGAATTTTGGTTTATTTTTCATAGGGGCCTCATTAATATTTTTTCTGGCTGTCACCTTGGCTCTGACTGTTTTCCCTACTATAAAGGCCAGAACAAATGACCAAGGAGGTCTGGGACTACATATTTTTCAAGAAGGCACAGTTTCCAAAAACAACCATCCCCAAGGAGAAACTGGACTTATTAAAGAAGGAGTTTGAGTTTTGGTATCCAGTTGATCTGAGAGTATCTGGGAAAGATCTGGTCCCTAATCACTTGTCCTATTACCTATACAACCACGTGGCTATGTGGCCTGAAGACAGGTGAGTTGGTGGCTTGATTAGTTCTTTAAAAAGAACATATGGAGCATAATGTACTGTGTAAACAATGGTCAGATATTGTTGGGAGCTACAACACAATGTGTTATCTTAGCACACTGTTATACGGTCCATACCGCCTCTGAATTGTACAGTGTCTTAGTATATCGCTTATACGTAGCATGCAAAGGCATAGCTAGAAGTTTGGCTCAGGGGGGCAACACTTCCGAGTTGGCCACTAACTATGTAACCCTGATTACAGCTACAGTGGCACACCCTAATAGTGGATGTAGGGGAACCTCAGCAGATGACCGCACTGTTACTAAAAAAAAAACTATGATAATACTGAAATATAGTGGTAGATATCATTGCTGCAGAACATGTGGGAGATGACAGTACAGTTACAGATATTGACTTACAGCTGACATTCTTTCTAATGGAGTCATTCACTTTTCCATCTGGCCCAGACTGACATGGCAATCTCTGACATGCCACATCTGACTTCTCACATTTCAGGCACCATCCCCATCTATCCCCATCCTGCCCAAACTCCTCATCCTGCTGATACCCCAATACTGAGCTGCTGCCGTATGTGTCCCTATTACTACATCTGCTGTGCGATACTTTGTACACTCTTAATTTTCCTTCTACTGGAGCCCTATATTCCTCTTTCATTGCACTTGTAAGGCATGATGTCAACAACAGCGCCCCCACAAACACTGTAAGATACCCCCACCGTGAAGTCCTTCACCGCACACTCCACACTCACATTATGATGACCTTATTGTACCCTACTCCTCAACTCCCCCCGGAAGAGTATGGTGACCCCAACACAGTATGATCCCCCAGCTGTGACCTCCACACCGTTCTCCATATATTATAGTGAGCCCACATATAGTATAATGACCCAACACTGTATAATGGCACCCACATAGCCCTCCATACAGTATGATAGACCCCACACAAACCTTCACACTGGATAATTGCTTGCATGCAGTATTAAGTCTACTAGCTCTCCAAATAGTATAATAGCCCCCATATAGTCTTCCATATGGTATAATGCTCCCAATATTCCTTCTTATTCCTTCACTCCCCATAGTCCTCCATATAGTATAATGCACTCCCCAAAGTCCTCCATATAGAATAACGCACGCCTCATAGTCCTCCTTATAGTATAATGCACTCCCTATAGTCCTTCATACAGTATTATGCACTCCTCCTCGCCCTCTTTATAGTATAATGCACTCTCCATAGCCCTCCATATAGAATAACGCACTTCCCATAGTCCTCCTTATAGTATAATGCACTCTCCATAGTCCTTCATACAGTATTATGCATTTCCCATCGTCCTCCATACAGTACTATGAGCTCCCTATAGTCCTCCATTTAGTTTAATGCATTCCTCATAGTCTTCCATACTATATGATGCACTCCCCATAGTCCTCCATACAGTATAATGTACCCGATAGTCCTCCATACAATGTTCTGACCACCACAATTCTCACTGATTTAAAAAAAAAAAAAAAATACAATACTCTATTCACCTCCTCGTTACCCAGCTGCTCCAGTCTCTGCAGCAAGTGTTCTGAGTGCCCGCACATCTCAGTGCAGAGGGCACAATGTAGTAATGTTATCACGCCCGCTGCGCTGAGATGTCTGACATCGAGGATGAATGATAGGGGAGGAAGCGTCAGCTGACGTGATCTCTTTTCATCATTGCTTCCAACTGTATACAGATACAGTTGAACTTGTAATAACGGGCGCACAAGGTTGCGGCGCTGGCACCGGGTCCCCCGGCTCACCAGACCCATAGCGGCTGTGTGACCGGGAATCGTGTCCCTCTGCTCTGCCGCAAAGTTTAACTGTATTGGCGCGCTTAGATCAATCAATGTGCAATCAACTCTTTAACCTTTTATTTTCCCTCTTTATTTTTCCTTTAGTGGGAAGTGGCCAGTGGCTGTTAGGGCAAATGGACACTTGCTGCTTAATTCAGAAAAGGTATAGTATGGCCATTCCTCTATTGTGAAGAGCTATTCAATTTTGCTTTAAAAAAGTTTGTCCTTAGCTGAAGTATTGATAAGCTAGCCCTGGGATAGGTTATCAATATGAAATCGGTGGGGAACCTGCTTTCCCACCAATCAGCCTAGAACTGCACAGGCAGGACTTGGAAATATACTATGTATGGGGTGGGAAACTGCAGCTTAGCAGCCACTGACAAGGACTGCAGTTCATCTCCCATTGAAGTGAATGTACTGCAGTACTGGCAGCAGCCACTAAGCAGTGTATGGCGCTGTTGTGTCCTGCCCATTTACTGCTTGGTTCCAGCGGCTTCTGATAAAGTTGCCAACTGATTGGTGGAGGTAGACCGCCAGTCTCATAACGATGACCTATCATAAGGATAGGTTTTAAAACTTCACCCCAGGACAACCCCTTTAAATTCCATGTCTTTTTCTTTTATGTCCAATGCCATTTTTCTGTTTCCTTAGATGTCCAAGTCAACTGGAAACTTCCTTACATTGAGTGACGCTGTCGACAAGTTCTCAGCAGATGGTTTGTGTGCTTTTTACCTTTTTTATAGCATAAGATAGTATTTATCTACGTACTGATAAGTGAAGGTGTGTGACAATCTAGACCCCTTTGGTCAATGCTGAAATGCAGTGCTAGAAATCTTTAGTTTACATGATCTGCCCATAACAGGACCATGGTAAATCCTGTATTAATCCCAAATGTCCGTGTATTTTATATCAGGCATGCGGCTTGCCCTGGCTGATGCTGGGGATACTGTGGAAGACGCTAACTTTGTGGAAGCCATGGCTGATGCCGGCATTCTACGTTTGTACACTTGGGTTGAATGGGTTAAAGAAATGCTCGCCAACTTTGACAGCCTGAGAAGCGGCACCGACCATACGTACAATGACCGGGTGTTTGAAAGGTAGGTTTTACGTTTCTTTTCCTATAAGACTTGGGGACATATCTATCAAAACTACCGAAAAGATAACGGTCTTTGTTGCCCGTAACAACCAATCACCTCACAGCTTTCATTTTACCTGATCTGTTTGAAAACAGAAAGCCGAGAGCTGATTGGTTGCGATGGGAACCAGTTTATCTTTTTAGATTCTTGATAAATCGGGGCCCTAATCTATTCTACAGAAAAACAATATTAGTCTGTACATACCTTATACTCTGCTGCTGATTAACTATTTGTATACATTTATGAAAAGGTAAAAATAGCCTGCTTATAGTCTATTACTTTTCTGGCAAAGTGCAAAATAGCGCCAGCACTTAGAGCCCTGCTGCTGGGAGGAAATTAGCTTTTGTTTCATTGGGGAACACAGGTAACCATTGCTGTATGCTGCCGTCGAGCTTTATTCCTCCTTGCAGCGCTCGGCATCCAGTCACCGCTCAGTGTACAGAGCTGTGTTTTATGTCTTTAGTGGCAGTGGATGGACCACTTAAATCTGACAGCAGGATATAACACTGGCCAGACGGAAGCACGTCAAAAATCCTGCCCATCGGTGCCCTTGTCATGGGTTGTGATAACAGCCGGGGCTACAGAAGACCCCTTTGCCTGTCATTGTGAATCTCCTGTGAATGCCGGCTCATGGCCGACGTTCATAGGAGATAGTGATTTTTGCTATACATAGCAGTGCTAAAGCTATGTGATGTATTGCGATCGGATGATCAATGCTGCAGGTCTCCTAAGGGGACTATTAAAGTAAAAAGTGAAGAAAGAAAAAGTTTGCTAAATATTAAAATAAAAAAAAACAACCTTTTTTTTACCCCAGTGAAAATAAAACTATGTAAAAACATACACCTATTTGGTATCGCTGCATTCAGAAATGTCCGATCGATCAAAATGTAGAGTACCGTAAATTAATGAGATCAGTAAACGGCGTAATGAGAAAAAAACATTGCATCAGAATTCCGTGGGTTTTTTGTACATGGTATCAATAAAAACATCAGATCGGCACGTAAAAAATAAGCCCTCACCTAACCCGAGAACACGAAAAATGGAGAAGCCACGGGTCTTGGAAAAGGCGACAAATCCAAAACCTTTTTTTTTTTCATACAAATTTTGGAATTTTTTTTCTCCATTTTAAATAAAAAATAAATTAGACATGTTTGGTATCTGCGTACTCCTACTGACCTAGGGAATCATATTACTTATTTCACCGCACTTGGAGAAAAAAAACAAAAAAAAAAACAGAAAATGGCCATGGCGTGAAAGGTTTTGCAGTCTTAGTACAGGCCATAGATATAAAGTTGACAGCTGTCAAATCAGTTGTTAAAAGGCTGCGAGCTTATAAGAGCGGCACGTCCCCTTCGTCGCTTACACTGCTTCTTTCAGCAGAGCTTTATGTTTGCAGTGTCGGTGTGTTGAGATCGCAGCTCAGTCCTATTCACGTGGATAGGATGAAGCTTTAATGTTGAGTACACAGTAAAAGTGCAGGGCTGTGCCTGGTAAACAGTGAAGAGGATGCCCTGCTCGCTCTACTACCGAGACCCCTGCAAGCAGCTGATTGTGGGTATGCCAAGAGTCAGACCCTCCACAATTTAAAGGAAACCCATCAGCAAATAAATGAAAATGTTATTTACCTTCAGGCATAGCGATGGTCTGTCGGTTAATACAATTATAGACAGAAGTAGCAGTGTAATGGGAAGCGTGGCTACAGGTAGAAAATGAAGTTGTATTCTCCATCCAGTCGCTCGCTTCCAGCCATCTTGGCAGGGCTAGGCTGTGATCAGTCGACACTCATTACACAGTGACGATTACCTTTAAAATTGGTGGTTGTTGCCATGAAAGGGCCATAAATCTGGACAACTACTTAACGATTTTCTTAAGCCCTCAAAGATAATGCTCCTTATTAGTGATGAGCGAGTATACTTGTTGCTCGGGTGGTCTCCGAGTATTTGTTAGTGTTCGGAGATTTATTTTTCGTCTCCTCAGCTGCATGATTTACGGCTGCTAGACAGCCTGAGTACATGTGGGGATTCCCTAGTAACCAGGCATTCTTTACATGTATTCAGGCTGTCTAGCAGCCGTAAATCATGCAGCTGAGGAGACGAAAGCTAAATCTCCCAGCACTAACAAATACAAAGAGACCCCCCCCCGAACGTGCTCGGGAAAACTCAAGCAACGAGTATACTCGCTCATCACTACTTCTTATGTGTGTTTGTTTTTGCAATCTAATATATAAAGCTGAATGTGTGTATGTATGTGTGTGTGTATGTATGTGTGTGTGTATGTATGTCCGGGATTGGCATCTGAACCGTCGTAGCTACAGCCACAAAATTTTGCACAGTCACACGTCTGGACCCCGAGAGCGTCATAGGCTATGTTGTGAGGTGAAATTTTAACCCCGCGCTTTCCAGTTCACCAAACAATTTTGCCCCTATCTACATAATGGGGAAAAAGTGAAAGGAAAAGTGTTGGAGGCGTCGCAGCTACAGGCACAAAATTTTGCACAGTCACACGTCTGGACCCCGAGAGTGTCAAAGCTATGTTGTGAGGTGAAATTTTAACCCCGTGCTTTCCAATTCACCAAACAATTTTGCCCCTATCTACATAATGGGGAAAAAATGAAAGGAAAAGTGTTGGAGGCAAATTAACAGCAGCCAGATGTGAACAAGGGGGACTTAAAGAATGAGAGCGATGGCGCCAAAAAGTATATACTGTACAGTTGCTAAGGTGGAGCCCCGACATGGGATAATCACCACACCACCACGGGGATATGAACACACACACAAAATGCGCCACACACTACCACGTGCTCGAACACATATACCACCCTCAGCGCACATTTCACCACACATACACCAACCTCGCCACATAAAAGTTGAAACACAAAAGTCGCCGCTCAAAACTCGCCACGCGCAAAACTCTCCACATGCAAAACCCGCCACACGTGCAAAACTCACCTCATGGAAAACTCGCCACGCGGAAAAATTGCCACATGCACAAAAGTTGCAACACATGCAAAAGTTGCCTCACACAAAACTTGCACATACTCAAAAGGCACCACACATAAAACTCGCCACGCGCAAAACTCGCCATGCGCAAAACTTGCTGCACACAACTTGCTACACTAACCTGTCACATGCAACTCGAGACACAAAAAATTGCTACACGCATGTCGCCACACAAAACTCATCTCACAAAAGTCGCTACATGCATGTCGCCACACGCAACTCAACACACACAACTTGACACACGAAACTCGCCCTAAAACACACACAAGTCTGGTATTATCCTTCAAAAATAAAAATCTGATTAATAAGCTGACAAACTACAAGAGCAACAAATGTACCATATAGGAATCCGGCAGCTGTCAGTCACATGACCAGTCTGTTATGTGTATGTGTGAGCTAATATATACTGCCAGGGGGTGGGCTTACTGTTGGCTGGGGATTTATCAGGCTGCCAATTTAGCTTACAAATACTGAGGTAAAAATACTGACCAAATAACGTGTGAACGAGGTCTAATACAGGAGGAGATGACATACAGATATATACTATATACAGGAGGAGATGACACACAGGTATATACTATTTACAGGGGAGATGACACACAGGTATATACTATATGCAGGAGGAGATGACACACAGATATATACTATATACAGGAGAGATGACACACAGGTATATACTATATAGAGGAGGAGATGACATACAGGTACATACTACATACAGCAGGAGATGACATACAGGTATATACTATATACAGAAGGAGATGACACACAGGTATATACTATATACAGGAGCAGATTACCTACAGATATATAGTATATACAGGAGGAGATGACATACAGGTATATGCTATGTATAGGAGGAGATGACATACAGGTATATACTATATACAGGAGGAGATGACACACAGATATATTCTATATATAGGTGAGATGACACACAGGTATACACTATATACAGGAGGAGATTACATACAGGTATATACTATATATAGGAGGAGATGACATACAGGTATATACTATATATAGGAGGAGATGGCACACAGCAGGTATATACTATATACAGGGGAGATGACATACAGGTATATACTATATACAGGAGATGACATACAGGTGTATACTATATATAAGGGAGATAACAAACATGTATATACTGAGGTGAAAATGAGAGGTGTGAGGTGAAAATGAAAAGGTGTGAGTGCAAAATGAGAGGAGTGAGGGAACATAGTGGAGTGATCGGAAAATGACAGATGTGAGGTCGAAATGACAAGTGTTAGGGGGGAATGAGAGGAGTGAGGGGGAAAATAAGAGGTGTGAGGGAGAAAATGAGAGATGTGAGGGGGAAAATGAAAGATGTGATGGGAAAAATGAGAGGCGTGATGGGAAAATAAGAGAAGTGAGGTGCTATAACTAACCACAGATATTTACTATGCCCAGGCAACGCCGGGCTCTTCAGCTAGCTTAGATTTACAATCTCCATGCTTTTCTCATGGTCAACTTTATGTGGCCTGTTCAAGAGTTGGAACAGCCAAAAATCTGTTTGTCTTTGCACCTGAAGGAAAAACTAAGAATGTCGTTTATCAAAAGGCTCTCGAATAAGTAGTAGAAGATTACTTCACATTACTTGGCCAATTTAGTTAAATCTGTGTGGAATATCTCTGGTGTTGAAATATATGTTGTAAAATGCTTCTATTAGCTTAGTTTTTGCCTTTTAATAATTACATTTCTATCTATTTGTTTTGTGGTTTTTTTGTGCAGAATAAATTTTTGTTAACACATTCTATTTTGCTAACAGCAGTTATTACCCCGGGCGAAGCCGGGTAGTACAGCTAGTTATTAAATATATTAATACTAAAAAAAAGTTGAGATCACTGAACATATCAGTTAGTTTTTTTTTTGTTTTTTTTTAAATTATACGATATTATCCTTTTGTCATTCTAACTGTAACCCTGACCTCTTCTCTTCAGTGAGATGAATGCTGGAATTCTGAAAACTGAGCAGAACTATGAAAAAATGATGTTTAAAGAAGCATTAAAAACCGGGTTCTTTGAGTTTCAGGTGAGAATTGTAGTTTCCTTACATGTGAGGCAGACTTGGATTCTTTTCCAGTGCTGTAGGTCTCCTCGTGCCCTTTTGCTGATGTTGTGCATGCAGCGATCATCCATACCAATTGTTCCCATCTCGTCACCAAAACTGCTCTGAGCCATAGAGGCATGGACTCTTGTAGACCAGAAGGCGCCCTGTGGTGTCTGGCACTTAGGTCGTGCTTGCTCTTTATGTAAGTTGTGTGAAGCGGCCTCCATGGATCGGTGGTCTTTTTCTAGACCACCATGTTTGATCAGATTGAGATCTGGGAAAATTTAGAGGGGCCTGAGCAAAACTGTCAGTCTCGTAGTTGCTCACAATGTGCTTGTTCTGGTTAATGAAATAAAGCCATTTCTGTAGCATCCAGACATGTAGCTGAAAGTACAGACATTTGTTCAGCCCATGCTTGAAAGATGTAGGGTTTTCTTTCTCGCTTCATTGGGGGACACAGGAGACCATTGGTGTTTGCTGCTGTCGCTAGGAGGCTGACACTATGCAAATAAAAAAGGATGACTCCTCCCCGGCAGTATACACCCTCCGACAGGCACCAGGCAACTCAGTTTTTGCTTAGTGTCTGGTGTCTAACACCAGATCCGCTTTATTTTTCCTTACAGGGTTTTGGTGTGTGTTATTAATCATTTCCCCTTTCTTTTTCAGATGTTTTCTTAACCCTGCTGTTCTGTTCGCATTTACTATACACTAGTTCTGTTCGGGTCACTATGACCCGGCTTATTAAACCTTGATTTTAGACACTCTAACTCATTTTTTTTTATAACTTTTTGCTTACTAGACTGTTTGTGAACATGTTTGGTAGTAAAAAAAAGAAAAATGAAACAGAAATTTTTTTGGGGGGGGTTTATTCAGAAAAAAACAGATCAATGAGACGAAAATAGAAAACTACACATATTTTGTAAAAAAAAAAAAAAAAATCAAATCAAACATTTTGTGATAAAAAATTAAAGATAATAAACATTACAATGTGAATATACTTACATATGATCAGATAAATTTACGATTTCTTGCATGCAAGACAACACACATGTTGTTTGCATATAAATGCTTTACAGCTATAACATGTTATACTTGTCTTGTTGTCACAAGATGAAGGGCAATAGCTGCATCTTTTTCTTTTGATGCCAGAAGAGGCCATGGGGGTAGAAGAGCTTGTGGAGGTCATGGCTTCACTGTCCTGGGCATGTTGACGGACGCTTTGTACCAGGGCTGCCGCTGCTTCTGTTCTTGGTGTAACATTTCTGTTCTCAATATAAGGTTGAACCAGTGACTTCCCAAGTTCTTCGATAAATAATCTTCTTTTATGGAGTTTGTTGGCGTTCCAATTGGGATTTATTTCCCTCCACAAGACAAAAGAATTATAGGCTGACAAATCCAGGATATTGAAAAAGAGAATCATTGGCCACCGATTTGATTTTCTATTGCATGAATATGTTCCAACGAGTTGGTCTAACGTGTCTACACCACTTTAGTTGCACTGTAGTCCAAGATCATATTTGGTTTTCTATCTTCCCGTGTCAGAGAAGATAAGAACCCACCCTTCTGTACACAAGCAGATAAGCCAGGAAGACAGACTTACTTAGCAAAAAAAAATATTTGCAACACTTTACAGTTCAGCTTTACAAAACAAAACATGTTAGACAGCGTGTTCTGAGCAGTCCGTTCTGCGCATAATATACACGTGTAGCGCACACCTAGTGATCTCTCCAGATGCACTCTACATTTTAGAATAGACTGTGCACCAAAAATAATCAATATAAAGCCATTTTTATGGTGCGCAGATCTCAATGCATACCCCCGGTAAAGCGCGTGTACGACCCCATTGAAATAATTTAGGAAATAAATCAATTGATATACAATAGTAGATGCAATAAATAGACCCAACTGAGGTTATAACTCCTTTATTTCACTGAAAATATGGCCTCACAGCTGTAAAAAATGATGCCGGGTCACTATGACCCGAACAGAACTAGTGTAACTTTTTTCGTGTAACAAAAAGTAAACGAAAAAAAAAATATATATATATACTCATATGTAGGTCCCCCCAAATGAGGAAAAGTCAAGGAGTCTCAAGTTTTAGAGACTTACAGAAAAAAATCTACAGGGCCGCAAAAAGTCTGTTCGGGTCACTATGACCCGAACAGAACAGCAGGGTTAAGGGTAACAGGGTGCAGTTTACTCACCCTGCTTTCCCTACATTAAGCGACCGAGAGAGCAGTGTGGTATCACCCACATCGCACCCTCTCGGGACGGCTGGGCAGGACTTTGTCCCCTGTCACCATTATGGGTGCTTCAGGGTGACTATCTTGGTGGCCAGTCCTTGCCCTGTCCCCTCCTCATCCCTCTCCTCGGAGAGGGCTGAGAGGAAGACGGTGGTCACCTTTGGTGACCTCCCCCTTTTGTATAAGAGGTTGACGCCGTCTCCAGGACCCTTCTTACTATCCAGGGATCCTGACGTTATCCTCGTCTACAATGGATTCAGGTAGAGGATCTTCAATACGTCTGTCCGTCCGTCAACCCCCCCCTCCCCCTCTCTCAGTCCCTGCATCATTGCTTCCTCAGTCTACATGCAGAGGCACTTAGCTTTATTATCCTCAGCGCTCCTTCCTGCAGCACTCGCTGCTGCACGGGCGCTCCATTACTGGGTACAGCACTAGGGGATTCCTAGACCATCGGGCGCTCTTTTATTTAAATCTCGCGCCGTTTTTCTCAGCGCGCGTTTTTTTCTACCTCTCCCTTTTCGGCAGTATCTGCCCCGGAAGGCCGCGCCCCTTCCTCTTCCTATCTTGCAGCCCAGCGCTGGTATTAGCCGCGCTCCGGCGGGCCACGCCCCCCTTTTTCTCTGCCGGCCTATCAGGCGCTTGGTTTCCGTTCGGCCGGCCACGCCCCTCTTGTTGGCGCGTTCTCTGCACGAGCAGGCATTCGCAGCCCGCGCTCTCCCGGCCAGCTACCTCCATTGCGTACCCAGGAAGACCCTTCCATAGGTGGGGGACACAGTGTAACTGCGCTGTCTGCCAGGTCTGTATAATTTTGCTATTCTCCATTCCCAGCGGGTATCTTCCTAGGCACATCGCCTGCTGGCATATTTCTTCAGTTGTCTTTTTCACTCTACCTATGCCCAACCCCGCAGGGGCCCCCGGCTATATTCCTACGGTGATTCATTACGCTTGTGCCCGCTGTAAGAAAAAGTGGGCTTCAGGCCAGCCGTCACCTCTCTGTACGTCCTGCAGTCCTTCCATTATGTCCGTCCCTCAGGAAGCCCCTGATGTTTGGGATGAGTGCACCCCCCCTCCCCCTGAGTGGGCTGTTGGGATGACTCAGTCAGTCACTGACCTGACTAAAGTATCTCAGTCCCTGGTTCAGGTACTAGAACGTATTCCACTGCTGACTAGTGCCACGAACGCTTCCCACAGCGATTCGCTCGCACCTGTCCAAGGCCCTTATAGAGGCAGACTGGAGAAAAGAACCAGAAAACGTTTTCTGTCTAGTTCTTCATCCACTTCTCCGGATCCAACTGCGTCAGCCGGAATACCGCTCTCTAACTGTTCCCCCTCCTCGCAGGCGGACGTCGGGTCAGATATATCCTCTCATTCGGATTCTGACTCAGATGCAGATCAGACTTCCGCAACGCAGGATATGGTTGACAGCCTTATCTCGGCCATTATTCAAACGCTTGAGCTTAAGGAGGAGGAGGCAGCTTCTCAGGAAATCTCTTTGTCTTTCAAACGGATTAGGGTATGTGCACACGTCAGGATTTCTTGCAGAAATTTTCTGCAAGAAATCCGCATATTTTTTTTTGTTTTTTTCCCATTTTTTTTGCGTTTTTTTTAGCATTTTGCAAGCGTAATTAGCTTGCAGAATGCTAAAGTTTTCCAAGCGATCTGTAGCATCGCTTGGAAAACTGATTGGCAGGTTGGTCACACTTGTCAAACATAGTGTTTGACAAGTGTGACCAACTTTTTACTATAGATGCTGCCTATGCAGCATCAATAGTAAAAGATAGAATGTTTAAAAATAATAATAAAAAAAAAAAAATGGTTATACTCACCTTCTGCAGACAGCCGATCTCCTCAGCGGCGTCCGTTCCTATAGATGGTGTGTGTGTGTAGGACCTTCGATGACGTCGCGGTCACGTGACCGCGACGTCATCGCAGGTCCTTCACACACACCAGCTATAGGAACGGAGGCGGCAGCATGCACCGCTGAGAGGCGGGAAGACTCCGGGGGCGATCGAAGGTGAGTATATGACTATTTTTTATTTTAATTCTTTTTTTTTTTACCAATTATATGGTGCCCAGTCCGTGGAGGAGAGTCTCCTCTCCTCCACCCTGGGTACCAACCGCACATGATCTGCTTACTTCCCGCATGGTGGGCACAGCCACATGCGGAAAGTAAGCAGATCAATGCTTTCCTAGGTCTTTCTCCACCTCACGGCCCACGGTCGCTGGACTGCTCAAGAGGCACGTCTCCCGATCAATCTCTTGGAGATCAGGGCTATCTTCCTAGCCCTCCTCCGCTGTCAGTCCCTCCTCTCGGGAAATCCGGTCCGCATTCAATCGGACAATGCCACGGCTGTGGTTTACATAAACCACCAGGGAGGGACTTGCAGCAAGCAGAACATGAGGGAGGTGGCAAAGATTCTATTGTGGGCGGAGAACCACGTTTCCTCCATATCAGTTGTCCACATCCCAGGGGTGGACAATTGGGAAGCCGACTTCCTCAGCCGTCAGGGGCTCATGTCAGGCGAGTGGTCTCTCCTTCCCTCAATTTTCAACCAGATTTGCCAAAGGTGGGGCGTTCCGGACGTCGACCTAATGGCCTCCCGAACAAACCACAAGGTTCCCCAGTACGTGTTCAGATCTCGGGACCCGCTCGTTGGATTCGTTTGGCGGTTCTGGAGGCATACCGTGTTCAAAACAAACAGCCTCTACCCGGGCCGTGGGAGCTTCCTGGGCAGTTCGTCACCAAGCTTCGGCCTCCCAGGTTTGCAAGGCCGCAACGTGGTCCTCCATTCACACCTTTGTGAAGTTCTACAAGGTGCACACTCAGGCTTCTGCGGATGCAGGCCTGGGTAGGAAGATACTGCAGGCGGTTTCCCACCAGCTGACCTAAGTCCTCCTTTCTCAGTTTATCCCTCCCTTGGGACTGCTTTTGGACATCCCATGGTTACCTGTGTCCCTCAATGAAGCGAGAAAGAAAGTGGGATTTTTGGTTCTTATCGTAAAATCTCTTTCTTGGAGTCTTCATTGGGGGACACATCACCCTCCCTTTATATTGTACCGTATTGGCCAACGTGCCATTGTTGAGGGTTGGTACATAGGTTGAGTTTGTTCCTACTACTGCTTTTGCACCAACTGAGTTGCCTGGTGCCTGTCTGAGGGTGTATACTGCCGTGGAGGAGTTATCCTTTTTTATTTGCATAGTGTCAACCTCCTAGCGACAGCAGCATACACCCATGGTTACTGTGTCCCCCAATGAAGGCTCCAAGAAAGAGATTTTATGGTAAGAACCAAAAATCCCTCTTTTTCTCCATTTGTAGTTATTTCCCACTATGTCCTCAATCTATGTCCTTATTAACAGCAGGATATGCAATAAACCATATCACACCTCTCTACTTACCATTGTCTTGCAGGCTGCAAAGGATAAATACAGAGAACTCGCCATTGAAGGCATGCACCAAGCCTTAGTCTTCCGCTTTATTGAAATCCAGACGTTGCTGCTGGCTCCCATCTGTCCTCACTTGTGTGAATATGTGTGGTCACTACTCGGGAAGGTATGTCATACTGCTAGCCTCTAAAATGTTATCCTGTAGCTCTGATTGCATAGAAGTGTGTATATTAACCTCTACCCGACAAATTACATATGTCTGGTCCCTAACTTCCAAGCCAAGCCCTCGTCTTTCCCGGCAGATGATGGGTGAATTATTCAGCAATCATCTGCCTCTAATAGCCATGGGTGCAGCGTAGCTCTGCCTGCGGTTGTTAGAGATTAACAGCAGCATTTAACACATGCCTTCAGGGGGTCGCATCATTCCAGGTGATCACAGGGTGCCAGTGGTGTGCAATTGAAGCCAGTGGTCTCCTGAAGACTTTTGTGCTTGTCATGACATGTCTCCTGTGAAAGCAATAGAAGTGCTTGGCACTCAAAAAGTTGCAGTGAATGAAAACAAGATTAATTGGCAATCCTCATACTTAACGTTTCGTTCCTACTTATGGACCTTCATCAGAGCTGGACAAAAGATATAATAATAAATGATAGGTGATGGGTGATAATGGAAAAAAAATGATAAACATATATACACACACACACAAAAATTGAAGGCAGCACGCCATTAAGTAGAAATTCACGTACAGGTTATTGGCCTTGAAAAAGGTCCACGTTTGGGATCAATACGTTGCACATGAGCCAGTAAACTGCACGTGAATTTCTACTTACTGGTGTGCTGCCTTCAATTTTTTGGATTTATTTACAAGGTTTGGTATATGCCTGCAAGGCTTTTGCACCCAACAATATTTTTTTGTGCTGCTTTTTGTTTTTATGTTTATTTATATATCATTTTGGAGTAGATACAATGTTTTGATGCAATTTTTTTTTCTCATTTCGCCGTTTACTGATCTGATTAATTTATTTTATATTTTGATATATTGGACATTTCTGAATGCAGCGATACCAAATATGTGTATGTTATTATATTGTTTTTACAAGTGATCAGACAATCGCAGCTGCAATTCCCCTAAGGAAACTAACAAATTCAGTAAAAAGTGAAAAAAAAAGTTTTTAAGAATATGGGAAAAAAATATAAAAGTTCAAATCCCCCCCTTTAAAAGTAAAAAAAAAATTTTAATAACGACAACAAAACAATACATATATTTGGTATCGCTGCATTCTCATAAGTCCGGTCTATCAAAATATGAAATAATCAGATTAGTAAACCGTGTAACAAGAAAAAAAATAAACTTAAATGCCTGAATTACAAAACTGCAGTAAAATGCAATAATCAAAATATTGTATCTAACCCAAAATGGTATCAATAAAAATGTCAGATCAGGGCGCAAAAAATAAGCCGTCACCCTGCCCCATATAAAATGGAATATGGCGACATAAGTAACATTGTTCTTACAAATTTCCGATTTTTTTTCACCTCTTAAATGAATAAAATCTTCCAGTGCATCACATAATAAAATGAATGGTGTCATTCAAAAGTACAACTCATGTCGCAAAAAAAAACAAGCCATCATATGGGTATGTGGATGGAAAAAAAAGGTTAGGGTTCTCGGGAGAAAGGGAGGAAAAACAAAAAAGGAAACTAGCCTGGTCATGAAGGGGTTAAAGGGTCCTACGCACAGTTGCCCTGTCATGCTGATGATGATTATATGGTTATGCTAAGTGGGTACGGCATGTTACGCGGATAGTCTGATGAATACATCTACAGCAATTTTTTTTCCATTTTTCTATTGAGAAAGATTTCTGTGCTGAGAACCACTTTCCTCTATATAAAAAGCGTTTTCCTCTCTCCAGCTCCAGCACTTCATGCTTCGTTCATTGGGAGTGTTAATAGGGACCCGTGCGTCTATAGAAATGTCTGCCCACCGGCATTTTAAGATGCTGTAAATTGTAGCAAATATCTACAATTTGAGTCTCTAAAGGAAATGGTACTTTTCTCTTTGACTTGCATCTGTTGACGCCATGGCGCTAAAGTACCTCTTATTTTTGGCACAGAATCAATGTCCTCAGATTTTTGATTGCAAATTGCCTCTTCAGAGAGGATTAAGACTTGAACTCTATAGCGCCACCTGTTGGAAGTAGCGATCCTACAAGTCTCAATCAACCCTTTATCGAGTCTTGCATTATGACTTGGGATAAAAGCCAAATCAGTATCTCAATTTGCAGACACGGTGTTTCGGGCTGTTGGCCCTCGTCAGTGCGAAGCATGAGAACTGATTTGGCTAGGTGAGAGGCTCTGGACTGGGGTCTAAGGGGTAAGGTTTCTCCTTGTGGAGAGTGACATACCAGCTCTGGCTTGCTAAGGTAAGGAGGCTTATTCGCCGTGCAATGCTTATCAGGGAAATTGCACACAGAGAGACAGCCTATTTGACTAAATATATGTGTACCTGCATTCTTGTAGCATTTTCATATTTTCAGTATCATTAATCCCTATCATTAGTTTTTGGGTAATATTATGGATTTTACTGCGAAATTAAAGTTTACTAAAAATAAGGTAAATTCTCGAGTGCCTATATCCTCCAATAAGAAAAATAGTAAAAACTTGGTAGTTTGATACATCTTTATTACAACAAATTTTTAGGTTTCCAATATTAGAATTAGAATTAGAAAAGAAGACCTGATTTTTTTTTTTTTTCTGGAACTGCACCCCTCTTGTCTACAGGCAGTGTGTAGTATTGCAGCTCAGCCATATTCACTTAATAATAATAATCTTTATTTTTATATAGCGCTAACATATTCCGCAACGCTTTACAATTTGCACTCATTATCATCGCTGTCCCCGATGGGGATCACAATCTAAATTCCCTATCAGTATGTGTTTGGAGTGTGGGAGGAAACCGGAGAACCTGGAGGAAACCCACACAAATACGGGGAGAACATACAAGCTCCTTGCAGATGTTGTCCTTGGTGGATTTGAACCCAGGACTCCAGCGCTGCAAGGCTGCTGTGCTAACCACTGAGCCACCGTGCTGCCACTTCAACGCAGTCACAATTAAATATAACGGTATGTGCACAAACTATCCTTTTCAGGGGGTACCCTCTGTAACCCACCTGAAAAGGCACTAAATAAATGCTTAAAAGAATGAACACATGCACGGAAATATAACAATCACTTGTTCATTTATTCAGTCTTTTGAGCTTCTTTTAACCTCTTCAGGTCTCCAAAGACGCAAAGAAATTAAAAGTAGTGACCTTTCCGTTCTGCCACGCTGCCCACTTTTTTTTTCAATACAAGTTAAAATAAAACGTCGTTGGCCAAAAGACAGAGGTTCATGATGCCGGCAGGTCGTCTGCTGAAGAACTCAATGTATCCGCACATGTTTAAAAGTTATTGTGTACACTTGTCCCTAACGCCAAGAAAGCAGCTGCGTATTAGTAACCTTTTTCCATATTCCCTACTGAGGCATGTGGCGGTTATAGAGTTGGGACCCCACTCTGAAAGCCACTTTGAAGACATGTCCTGTTGTAGCAGATTTGGTACATTTCTGTATTAAGTGGGCATCCACACAACGTAATGCTACATTAAGGGCAGTGTTTGCCAGTTATAACAGCTGATTATAGCAGGTCACTCTCCACAAGAAGAAACCTTACCCCTTAGACCCCAGTCCAGAGCCTCTCACCTAGCCAAATCAGTTCTCATGCTTCGCACTGACGAGGGCCAACAGCCCAAAACACCGTGTCTGCGAATTGAGATACTGATTTGGCTTTTATCCTAAGTCATATTGCACGACTCGTTAGAGGGTTGATTGTGACTTGTAGGATCGCTGCTTCCAACAGGTGGCGCTATAGAGTTAAGTCCTCTTTTTCTCTGAAGAGGCAATTTGCATATAGCAGGTAACAGCAGCCAAATCTGAGGAGGCTTCATTCTCCATTTCATCTCTGCCTGTAAGTGATACCAACCTATATTAAGGGAATTAGATCTTATCATATGATCATATCGCTTTCTGTGCCATTCTTACAGCCCCAAAGCATTATTTCCAATGCATACAGGCCATATAGAGGCCAGAAGAAAACGTTCTGTCCTATGTTGGAATAATGTGAGATTATGAGTAGAGTATAAATTTGATTTATGTGTTGACAGATCTTTGGAAACACTATATTTTTTTTTAAATGAGTATCCCCTTTTGTGCTCTAAGTAGTGACCAGGATCTGGTTTCCTCCTCACTTGCTTGTATAGAGTCTAGCTAATATGTCATACTGGGTTTTCTACAGCCGGCTTCTCTTATGCATGCGTCCTGGCCAGTCGCTGGCCCAGCAGATGAAGTCCTGATCCGCTCCTCGCAATACTTAACAGAAACTGCTCACGACCTCCGGCTCCGACTCAAGAACTACATGGCTCCGGCTAAGGGGAAGGTAAGGGTGCATGTGTGCTAAGCATTAGCCGCTATATACCGTCCTGCCTCACAAGGTTTGTTCATCACGTTCTACTTTTTCAGAAAGGGGACAAAGCGCCACCTCTGAAGCCATCGCATTGCACCATCTACGTGGCCAAGACATATCCACCATGGCAACACATTACGTTATCCACCCTCCGCAGACATTATGAGGTGAGCTGCCTGGCAGAGGGTGATTTGGCAGAACTGGATTGTGGTTCAGAATGAGCGAAGAATGTACCGGTATGAATATTGGATTCAACTGCAGTGTCGCCAAATATTGCACAGATAAAGCCTGTACACACAGCGCTTCTTTCCCGAGCTTGATGTTTGCACACAGTATGCGGCTCTCATAAGGAGGTTCAAACTACCAACGGACTGACCTATTTAGGATGTGACAAAGAGGCTAATATTGCTGGCTGGATAGTTTGTGTCTCCTAAGACTTTAGAAGGTTAATGGTGTGCTGTAGGTTTAGTCTCTTGTGGAGGTGACGGGCAGTGAAGCATATCAGTTATTAGGAATTGTATCTATGTACATAGTTCTATACAGAGATTATGAGCCCTCTCTATCCCCATTAGGACTTTCTAAATTGACCCACATACTTTTATTTTTTGTGTGTGCTGCTATTCAACAGGGCTAACCACTGAACCACCATGCTTAAAGTGCTAATCACTGAACCATACTTCAATGATATGCAAATCCCTGAGTTACCATGCTCCAATAATGTGATAACCACTGAACTATACATCAGTGATATGCTAATCCTGGAGTTACCATGTTTAAATAATGTGCGAACTGCTGAACCACCATTCTTCAATAATGTGCTAACTACTGAACCACCATGCTTCAATAATGTGCTAACTACTGAACCACCATGCTTCAATAATGTGCTAACTACTGAACCACAATGCTTCAGTAATGTGCCAACTACTGAACCACCATTTTTCAATAATCTAACCACTGAACCATATTTCAATAGTGTGATAACCACTTAACCACCATATTTCAATAAATTTTCAATTACTGAACCATCATTCTTTACCACCCTGCTTCAATGATGTGCTAACCACTAAACCAGTAGGCTTCAACAATGTGCTAACTATTGACTCACTATGCTTCAATAATGTGCTAACCACTGAACCACCATTCTCCAGTAATGTGAAAACCACTGAATCACCATCGTTCAATAATATGCTAACCACTGAACCACCATACTTCAATAATATGCTAACCACTGAACCACTATGCTTCAACAATGTGCTAACCACTGAGCCACCATTCTCCAGTAATGCGAGGACGACTGAATCATCACCCTTCAATAATATGCTAACCACTGATCCACCATACTTCAATAATGTGATAACCACTGAACCACTATGCTTCAACAATGTGCTAATTACTGAATCACTATGCTTAATAATGTGCTAACCAGTGAACCACCATTCTCCAGTAATGCGCTAATGACTGAATCATCACCCTTCAATAATATGCTAACCACTGAACCACCATGCTTCAGTAGTGTGCTAATCACTGACCCACCAAGATGCCCTTCAATAATGTTCTTTTGGAGTGTTCAGGGAGGTTGCAGGAACCCTGCGTTGGTTTGTGACACGTCACTTTCTTATGTAACAAGCTGATCGTACATAGCCATCTTCCAGCTACTGTACTTCATCTAATTGCCCCATTTTATTGCATTTTCTGTGTTTTCATTAGGCAAATGGTGGCCACCTGCCAGATAATAAAATCATATCGACAGACCTGAATGGCTTACCTGAGCTGAAGAAATACATGAAGCGAGTCATGCCGTTTGTGGCTATGATCAAGGTAAGGAAACACTTGTCATTTATGTTATCTTTGTTCGTTTTTGTCAACTGTCAATATTCTTTTAGGAGGAAAATCTGGGACTATTGTATAATGTTCCTTGTTGAGGGTTTATTTATTTATCTTGACATGGCGATAAGCTAGACCTTACATATATTAGTGTAAACTTTTACTGCGCTTAACCTGGGGGCTATGTTATGACTTTCCCATGACCCAGGTTATGCGGCCAAAGCTAGCCATGTGCCTCTATTAAATACATGGTGAATGGGATCATATTGTGACACCTAGGAAACTGTGACAAGCAATTTGCAGAAAGTTAGAGCCAGTTGTATTTTTTGTCACTTGCTTGTTGCAGTACCCAAGAGTCACAACGAGACCCCATTTTGGTGTGTTATGCTCCTGCCAAAGTCAACGTGTAGCCCCCAGCCTAAGTCTTCCCTGACTTGTGCTGACTTATAGGAAAAATGTCAGATCCCTACTACATTGCAGGATTTTGGAAGAAGTAGTCACATTTTTATCTATTTTTAGTTTCTTCTAAGTTTTGGTGCCACCAGTATTTTCACCTGTTGATTTCTTTAATTTTTCTTATAGGAAAACTTAGAAAAGAAAGGACCTCGTATTCTGGACCTTGAGCTGGAATTTGATGAGCGGACTGTTCTTCTGGAAAACCTAGTGTATCTGACCAACTCCCTGGAGGTTAGTGCTCCTCCTCTTCTCCCTTCTTCTGTTTGCCCTGGCACTTAGTCGCTCCTGTGCCATCTGGCATTCATTCCAGTCCGGGATAAAGCGGCGCTCTACTGAAGTCGGCATTACCAAACATTGAGGTGTTGACAGAGCCGGTTGTAAATGGCCTCTACTAACGGTGAAAGGATTAGAGGTTAATTATGGATTATTTTTCCAAAGGCTGGCAGTGAATTTTAATTGTGAGTATATCTCCCATCACGGCGCGCCATGTTCCCTTTTATTATCTTTCACAAGGTTAATGTTTACAGACCTCTTAGTTGTCCCACGGACGCCTGACTCGCCTCGTTATTTTTCGACCACATCTCGGCTTGTGTCAATCACTCTGTCTAAGAAGCCGATAACGGCTTACATTTAATTAGCTGCCAGTGATGCGCTGAAACAATACCAGATACGAAGCCGCAGCACAATCTCAAGAGGAGGGATGTTTTTCCGAGAGCATGTCTTAAGATGAAATAAAGGAAGGATTGTGCTGTCGTTTCCTACCAATTCTGTAAAAGTGGTGAAAATCATCTAAGTCCAACCCGTCCCTACAACTGTATTATTGCATGCGGTATAGAAATAACAGCAGTCCTGCCATGTATTATTACCGTCATTTCCTAAGAGTGGTTGATGTAATGTGCGTCTCTTATTCTGCCAGATGGATCAGATCGACGTCAAATTTGCCTCGGATGCAGATGAGAAAATTAAGGAAGACTGTTGCCCTGGGAAACCGTTTTCTGTCTTTAGAACAGAGGTAAGGAATATGGCGATCTAGAGCAGCGTTTCTCCTTTTCAGGTAGTGTAAGGGTGCCTGATTATCAGGAACAGGCGTTGTTACGAACCCTAACTTCCCAATAATCCTAAAAATTGCCTAAAAATAATCGCCCTCGGCAGCACATTGCACAGGACACGTGCTGCCGAGAACAGTGACAGTCTGTGTAAACCGAGTGTAGATGAAACCGCTCTGTTTGTTAAACGAGTTCTATGTGTTGTGAACAGAAAGCTCTGCGAGTAATGTCCAGAAAGCAGCACATTACCAATGTATGCAGCGCAGTGATATATGACGCTTTTAACCCTTTCTTGAGGTGAATGGGAGGTTAAGAGTTAGTCAATGTAGTGTTTATAAAGGGAAGCTAGATTTTTTATTTCTATTACTTCTATAGTGCTGTTATATTTATAGATCTCATCACTGTCCCCATTAGGGCTCACAATCTAAATTCCCCATCAGTTATTTCTGTGTAGTTTTAGAAATCCGTTGCCTGTACAGACACAAATGGGCGTAAAAGTAGGAGCAGCCATCACCGCCATGTACTGTCAAATCCGGTTAGTAAGAGTTAGTCCAATGTTTAGGTGGTTCTGTAACCCATACAGTTATTGTATCAAAATCTTCAACTATCACAAGGGGGTATCCTGTATCTGCAGGAAAGAGAGCGTCATCGTCATTATCACAGAGAGGGATTCTTTACGGTAAAAGCGGTGACGCAATGATAATCTCTGCCACGTAATGTTGATGGCTGATTCACTACAAAAGTTCATGTTCCCGGATACCTTTCTAGTAAAATATAAATGTTCTTGGTACTGGATTTCTAGAGATTTATTCTGGTTCCCATACCTTATTGCCATCCTCTGGATCTTCACTATAGCATTAGATTAAACTTGAGGGACTTTTATCTTTTTTTTTTTTCATCCTCTATGTTAGTGAACCATAAGCCCGGACCTGTATAAAAGAATCGAGTGTCCTTCGTTTAATTTGACACCCAATAAACCAGCATGGCGATCTGATATTCCACCACTTTTTTATAGACCAATACATCATCGTAATGTAAGATGTCACATACCTGAAGCAGAATAGCTGTAAAATGAAATTGTAAAATGCCTTTGCTTAGAAACCAGAAATAGGTTATATGTTTTGCACTTTTGTCAGTTATTGCATTTTTTTTTACTTTTTGTCAAATAAACTGACGTTTTATATGCTGGATTAAAAGGAAAGTTCCAGTATTCACCTCTATAGCAATCATAAATATATAGAGAGCCACATTTAATACTAATTTATCATCTTCCTGGAGAGTGGAGAGAAAATCTGATAATTAAACTGGAGACGTCTTCCATCTTCTGCCAGCCGTTCATGTGTATTATGACGTTCTCGTGTATGATGGCTATTGTTCTGTTCGTGAAATATAATTAATGCTAATATTATACGTCCCTTATTTTCCATAGCCTGGAGTGCCGGTGTTCCTGGTGAACCCACAGCCGTCAAATGGCCACTTCTCCACAAAGATTGAGATTCGACAAGGAGACAGCAGAGATTCCGTAATAAGACGCATAATGAAGACTGATCGGGGGATCAAAGGTAACGTGCAGGCAGGAAGAAGGGCTGGGATGAGTGCGCTTCACTAGTCTTCGAGGATCTGAGCAAATGACTGCCAGCGAGGACCGTTTTAATGAGCAATTATTACCGTCTGAGTGAAATACAGTCTCTCTGATCAGTATTGCGGAGGCGGAAGAAGACGTCTTTCAGGAACCATCTTGTTACTATGCATGATGACCAAGCACCCAGGAGGGCTCCGCAGAGCTCCGTGCAGTGGGAAATACGAGCCCTGTAATTTGCAAAGATCATACAGAATGTGTTCAATATTCAGCAGCAGAGTATAATTCCTCTTTAGAAAGGCTGCCTCTCAGTTACACGGTTCCCCTCCTCCTATCAAGGGAGGCTTTTGTCATGATTAAATGGTGTAGCTCTGTATCGGTTTGCTGGACTCTGTCGGTGAAATGCTGATCAGACACCGCAAGTTGTATTAAATAGCCAGGAAAGGAGCAGGGCTGTGGTCTTTGAGTCGGAGTCCATTTTGGTGGAGTCGGTGTCATGGAAATTGAGGAGTCTGAGTCGGAGGTTTGGCTTACCAACTCCACAGCCCTGGAAAAGAGGCTCAGTATTGTATATTATTGACTGCAGCACATGGGGATATCTGCTCTCCTGTGCCTCTGCACGATACATCAGCATCGGCAGAGCCTAGATCGAGATGCTTTCATTAGCCTCCATGAAAAAACATCCTGGGCAGGGGTTCACAAATGTGGAAGAGGCTCAGAAGGTAGATGTCGGCATCTGTCTCTAACAGCTGTGGCTGTTAACCATTTACATGCTGGTGTCTATTTCTGACATCTCTCAATCTGTGATAGTAGCATTTAAATGGAGCTGTCCCTTGGGCCTGCATGCACCGCCACCCCAGATACATGATTGCACGGCGCGATGGGCTACCATGGCAAATGTGGACCTGCTGAAGTCTCCCAACTTGCTACTCCTGTGAGGCTCAGCCCCAGGCCAGACTCCATAGGAGACCATTACTTTTCCTTTATACTGTAGCATTATATAGTACAAACGATCGCAGGTTCAAGACCTCTAAGGAAACTGAAAACGTAACGCTGAATAAAAATGAAAAAATAAAAAAATTCCAATCAATCTCCCCCTATGTCCTAGGTTAAATACAAAGGATAAAACTAAACATATTTGGTATCGCTGTATTTGTAAAAGTCTAATCTACCAAATTATAAACTTAAACAACCATAAAATACCATAAGGAGCAAAAACAAAAAGTAGAAATGCTAGAATTGCATTTTTTTTTTTTGCCCTCATACAGCCATGTTGACTGAAAAATGATAAAAAAAAGATATGACACCTGAAAAATACAAGGAAAAGACAAAAGCACAAAAAAAACCATTCCCTGGCCATGTAAATAGTTATGGTTTCCCTCACCCTGTGTTAATTTTCTAGTATTTTCTGCATGATCCTGAAAAACTTGGTCTTTAAAGTGCTTTTTCCATTTCTTAAAACCTTTCTGCATATGCTCAGGTTGTCGTAAAATAATAAACTGTAATTGACTTACCCTCCCCAGGTCCAGTGCTGGCTCTCTGCCGCTGCCCAAGTTTGTGGTGTTCGGCTGCAGAGGTGACATCATGTCGACGGCACTGCAGCCAATCCCTGAGATTATCGGTTTGTGATATCTACATCAGCAGAGCCACTGAGCTCAGTGATTGGCTGCAGCGCTCTCAATCTGACGTCACCTACAGAGAGTTATGGCGTTTTTCTAGGATTTGCATTGATTGCCGATATGTGGAGGGTCCTTGATGCAGTTAATAAGTGTATAAAGACATACTGATAGGGAATTTAGATTGTGAGCCCCAGCGGGGACAGCGATGATAATGTGTGCAACCTGTAAAGCGCTGCGGAATATGTTAGCGCTATATAAAAATAAAGATTATTATTATAAAGCCCAGCGGACTCTCGGGCACTTTTCCATGCACAGCAGCATAGTACATATATTGTATTGTCTCCTCCGCATGGCACCTACTCAGGAGCAGCACTTTTCTTTGCAGCAGAAGTTACACTGTGTTCCAAATTATTATGCACAAAGCGTTTAGGAGTGATAAGGTTAGAATTTTTTTGTTTGTCACTTAAACTCATTGATGGTGATGTGTGTCAGGGCTCTTTATATCACTGAAAGCAATTGCAGATACCTGTGCACATTAGTTTGGCAGGTGTGTCCAAATAAAGGCAAGACTACTTAAGAAGGCTGTTCCACATTATTAAGCAGCCTACAGTTTTTGTCAAAATGGGAAAGAAAAAGGATGTGTCGGCTGCTGAGAAGCAACAAATTGTGGAGTATTTAGGTCAAGGCATGACTACAATCAACATTGCCAAGACACTTCATCGTGATCATCGCACAATCAAGAAGTATGTAGCTGATTCCCAGCACACACGTGTGCGTGCTGATAAAGAAAAATTGAGGACTCTTTCCAACAGGCAATTGCGTAAGGTTAAAAGAGCAGCTGCAAAAATGCCTTGTCATAGCAGCAGACAAGTTTTTGAAGCTGCTGGTGCCTCCAACGTCCCCAGAACAACAAGATGCAGGGTCCTTCAGAGGTGCGTAAGCCATCCTGTCGACCACCTCTATCCACTGCACACAAGCAGAAACGGCTCCAGTGGGCCAAACGATACATGAAGACTGACTTCCAAACTGTTTTGTTCACCGATGAGTGCCGTGCAACGCTCGATGGTCCAGATGGATGGAGTGGAGGATGGACACCCCATGAAAACACGGCTAAGGCGCCAACAAGGAGGAGGTGGAGTAATGTTTTGGGCTGGAATCATGGGGAGAGAGATTGTCGGCCCCTTTATGATCCCTGAAGGGGTAAAGATGAACTCCATAATCTATGTGGAGTTTCTAAAACAACACTTCCTGCCATGGTTCAAGAGGAAGAACCGTGCTTTCCGCAGCAAGATCATTTTCATGCATGATAATGCACCGTCTCGTGCTGCAAAAAACACATCTGCATCTCTGGCTGCTATGGGCATAAAAGAGGACAAACTTATGGTGCGGCCACCATCTTCCCCTGGCCTCAACCCCATTGAGAACCTCTGGAGCATCATCAAAAGGAGTGTCTATGATGGCGGGAGGCAGTTCACATCTAAGCAACAGCTCTGGGAGGGTATTCTGTCCACATGCAAAACAATTGAAGCAGAAACCATCCAAAAACTGACAAATTCAATGGACGAGAGAGTTCAGAAGCTTCTTTCGAACAAGGGGTCCTATGTGCAAATGTAACATCACCTAGAATAAAGTTTTCACTTGAAAACTGTTTGATTTCATTTTGTAATAAGCTGATAATGCTTATAACTTCACAATTGACCATTTTTTTGTTCAAAATTAAAAAAAAAGGTTGAAAACTCTGCTGTGCATAATAATTTGGAACATGCATTTTGAGTGTTTATTTTTTTTAAAAAGATACTGTTTTCATAGGCAGTTTGTTCCAAAACACTGCAATTATACTAGGATAGTAGATGACTGGAAAATAACAATGACTGCAATTCAGATAGGTAATTTAGAGAAAATGTGAGGAAATATTATTTGCATAATAATTTGGAACACAGTGTAGTAGGGGTACTGGGAATGTATTGCAGATTACATAGTCTTTTAGGTTTTAGCTAACTTCCATAGGGATTTGCTGCCATGTTTCACCCCTATTTCCTATACAACCTGCATATATTCTTAAAAAGATATCATAAACTGGGTGATACTGGTGTACTTACATTGAAAATACATCTAAAAATGGCTGTTTGGTTCTTTGTGAAATTTCCTGTGCCTAATATCCGACATCTAGTAGGACTCCTCAAATGCTTATTTTAGTATCAGGACTAAACAGCCAATGTTTTGTGGGATTTTTACAGTAAACACATCAGCCAAGGCAAAGTTGTGGAAACATACAGGGTCACCAACATAATGATTTACCCAAAATAGGGTCTACTCATACATATAACATATGGGACCAAAAGATTAGGACCATAGTGGACCAACTGCAATACAATAACCCAAAACAGCTGAAGAAAAAAGCGGCAAATAGTCCAAATATATAAATATACAAAAAAACTTTATTGATAGTAAAACCAGATACAGACATGACAGAAGGAAACAATCCCCGTGCCACCCTCAGCATGCACCTAATATGGGCAGGGGACAGGTGCCTGCAAATTACAAAAGTCCACTTACTAATCAAAAAGTTGCAACAGACTACCCAATGTAACTACACATAATAAATAGAAGTGCAAAAAGATAACTAGAGAAGCCTGACACAGTAATAGTGTATGATAAAAAGAACCTGAAGACCCACCTCTTCCGACAAGCCTACAACCTGCAGTAACCACCGATCGACCAAACCGCTGCATGACCAGCTCTATCCTCACCTACTGTATCCTCACCCATCCCTTGTAGATTGTGAGCCTTCACGGGCAGGGTCCTCTCTCCTACTGTACCAGTTATGACTTGTATTGTTCAAGATTATTGTACTTGTTTTTATTATGTATACCCCTCCTCACTTGTAAAGCGCCATGGAATAAATGGCGCTATAACAATAAATAATAATAATAATAATAATAATAATAATAAACATACCGGTTAGTGTGGAAATATGCCAAATGTGGACTGGCACCTCACCCCTGTCCCCCCCTTTTTGATTAGTAAGTGGACTTTTGTAATTTGCAGGCATCTGTCCCCTCAATAAAGTTTTTTTGTATATTTATATATTTGGACTATTTGCTGCTTTTTTCTTCAGCTGTTTTGGGTAAACACATCAGCCCCATAAAGCGTAAGAGATCTGTTCAATAATGTGTGCAGTTTGTATTGTGAATCTGGTGACCGATCCGTTTTTTTTTTGTTTTTTTCTCTATATGTAAAAATGTTCTCCAGTACATAATCATCCATTTAGTAATGGGGAGCATGATGTACGGATGTGGCATTTTCTAACCTCACATACGTTTTTTCTTAACAGATGTTACAAAGGTGAAGCTTATGAGATACGATGACCCAGTTCTGGGGCCCCGACGAGTGCCTGTTCTCGGAAAAGAAGATTCTGGTAAAGTGGTGATCTCTCAGCAAGCTGCCTTCCATATTGACCTTAGTGAGAAGAAAGTCCACATCGCCGACAATGGCTTGAAAGTAGATATCGGCGACACCTTGGTGTATATGGTGGACTAAACAGCACCAAGAACCCGTGAGCCCAACTATCGGAAGTCGAGGCCCTGTAGACTCCCGCTCCTATGCATTTGTTCCTCACACATCATGATGTACAGGGCTGTACCGTTGGTTGTGCAGGATTTAGGAGCACTACTTGTCTGGCTGAGGTTACACGGGTAAGTCTGCAGGATGAGGCTCAGCACCACATAGTCCATGTCCTCGGTCACAGCGGACTGTACGCTACTGTATTCTCATGAGCACGGTGCGGCCCGGTGTAGCTTCAGCCTTACAGTTTGGTTCCATCAGTCAGACCGCTCACTACAGTTGTTACTGGATATTTTGTAGTAATTTTCAGGTCTTTTTCCCTGCCTTACGTATTGGACCGTATGTATTTACAATAAAACCGGCTCTTATATTAAACTAGTTTGTGTCCCAGATCCATTCTAATATTTGGGGTCACCGACTACATTCCTACTTTAGTCGCACCACATTTCCTTTGACAGTCCATACTCTTTGTGCACTGACATCTTCTTTGAAAAATCTACATCTGCATAAAAACAATTTTAATTAAATTTTGGGTGGTCGTCTTCGGAGATTTCATAAAACCTTGCGTTCTGGACAGAATTACAGGGGCGATGTTACTCATTTTATACCTGCACTCTTATGGATCCTTTAGTATTTTGCCTTTGGAAACCCAAATCCTCTGTCCATGTGTCTTTTTAGTTCAGCACTTTATCCATAAACGCACAACGCAGGACACATAAGGGGCATGTTAAAAAAAAAAAAAAAAAAAATTAGGTGTTAAAAAATATTAATAAAGCATCAACAAATGGTTGGTCCCAAGACCAGTGATCTCTCGCGTATTGCCTCCATAGGAGATTTGGGAATTGCCAGCCTTGGGGCACCCATAATCTCCACAAGTAAGGTGAAGCCATATGTCTTCCATGCAGAATTTGAAGCCCTTTTTATGCTAGTAACTAGTAATCTATGTACTTTTCCGCTGCTGCAATTAAGGAAAGGGCACGAGTTAAAGAAAAAAGTAATGAAGAGTCATGAAGTTAACCATTTAAGACAACAGCTCGCAATACACACCTGCCAATCAGCCCATGTAAAGCTTGGAAGACATAGTGTTGTTCATTCATGATCTCCATTACTGCGCCATTAACACATTTAGGATGGTTACATGAATATTTCTAAATGACCAGCAGGTGTCAGGCTTTCTCCCATCAAAGTACATAATGGAGGGTAAGTAGAGAGGAATGAATACATTTGCAGGACCCTAGGCCAGGTCAGAATTCCGTGTCCTAAGATTGAAGCCCTGCAAACCTTCCACGACATGCCAGCATCCGCAGTGCCTCCTTTGATTATCCAGCCTGCCACAATGTCATACTATACCAACGATGCACCATGCCAGCTAATCGAAAGAGGAGCCGGAGATGACGGCAGGTAAGAGGAGCGTCGTTGGTCTACTATCCAGATTACTGACCGGGCCGCTGGATCGGGGACCTTCAAATCCTTTTGCTCATCTCTAATAGTAAGTTTTCAGCATAATTGACCCTGCAAATGATAAGGTCAGCTAGTCCATTGCAAAAGTGCAAAAATAAATTTATTTTAATAAAAAAAACTGTTCCCAATGATGTCAGTATCTTTGTAAAGGAAATCTGTCAGCAGGTTTGTGCTGTGGTATCTGAGAGTACTATGATGTAGGAGCGGATACCTTGATTCCAGTGATCTGACACTTGCTGGGCTGCTTGTTGACGTTTTAATAAAATCAGTGTTTTATCAGCTGGAGATTATTCAGTAGAGGACTAGTTGTCTTCTGCCATGTAGTCCTCCTGCTCTGTGTAACCGAACCCCCACCACTGATTGGTAGCTTTCTGTCAATGCACACATAAAGCTACCAATCCGTGTTGTGGGTGGGGTCACACAGAGCTCTGCATTCAGAAAACTGCCAGATCTGCAGCAGAGAAAACAGTGATTTTATCAAAATAACAACAAGCAGTCCAGTAAGTGGTATGTAGAAGGAATGGGGGTCTGTGCCACTACATCATGCTAATCTCAGACTACATAGCAAAAATAAACTGGAAATTGTAAAGTATGCTATTCCATTTTTGTTTTTTGGGTTTTGTTTTTTGTTGCATTCATAGTCCAGTAAAATGATATGGAAATGTGTATAATATAATTAATATAATTATAGTGACAAAGCCATCATCTGGGAAAGGCTCTACTCCTGATCCCTCTCCATTCATCCTCTGCCAAAAAGCGCCATACATGGTTGTTAAGGGGTTAAGTCCATAGATAGTTATAGGATTATGACGTTTTATGGTTTTTAGACACTAATAAGCCATTATCAGTCAATACATGTGTTACACTGCAGGAATAGGTTCATTTTTGTACTAAGCCTCATTCACATATGGATGAAACGCATACCTTTTTATAGTCTGTGTGGCTGCATTTTGGCAGGCATATCAATTTTCCCCTTCCCCATGACAGCACCGTACATGAGAGATGGCATCCGCCCCCAGGAACAGGAAACCTGCAGCAGAGATAAGAGAAGGAGGCGGCACCTCTCAGTTTGGTTTCCTGTTCCTGCAGGTGGATGCTTGTGGCAGGCTGCATACCTCCAGGAGGATCCCCCTCTGATGATGCCCGATCCGGAGACAGAGGTCTGCGGTGTGGGGGCAGCTGGGCGCGGTGGCGCACGCAAGTCATCCTGGGGCCTGCCATGTACCGCACCTCATCCCCCCGCTGGACTCCCGGGCTGCTGCTCCTGTCAGGAGGCTGGGCCGGGAAGGGATGTGTCCATCACGACGCTGGCACAGAGTGAATGGGATGGCTTCCGGTCGCGCAGGAAGTGTCACGCTGGGGGAGACAGTGTGCTGGACACTTCTGGGAGGGAGTTGCTCTAGAGGCGCGCAAACTGCTCCTACCAGTGAAAGAAAGGCAATGGATGCGGCAGCAGCTTTTCATGAAAGAATGGCGGACCCCGCAACGGAACCGCGCATACCGGATGAAGACGTGAACCCACAGGCTACCGGGGTGAGTGCCTTTGTAAGGCAAAACATGTGGGTAATGACGGCCTCGGTGTCATGTTTTCTCTAGGGGAAAAAGGCCACATCAAAGCAGAAAACAGGGCATGTGCACTATGTAAAGAACCCCTCCCTAGAAGATATGACAAGCAAATCTGTCATTCGTGTATTAATAAAACAGTGGCCGAGGAGTCTCCGTCCCTACTCCAGAGCATAAAATCAATTATTCAAGAGGAAGTAAAGACAACAGTAAAGGAACAGTTAGGGTATGTGCACACGTCCAGATTTCTTGCAGAAATTTCCTGAAGAAAACCGGAAATTTTCTGCAAGAAATCCGCATTTTTTTTTTCCGTTTTTTTCGCGTTTTTTTTAGCATTCTGCAAGCGTAATTAGCTTGCAGAATGCTAAAGTTTTCCAAGCGATCTGTAGCATCGCTTGGAAAACTGACTGACAGGTTGGTCACACTTGTCAAACATAGTGTTTGACAAGTGTGACCAACTTTTTACTATAGATGCTGCTTATGCAGCATCAATAGTAAAAGATAGAATGTTTAAAAATAATTAAAAAAAATAAAGAAAAAGGTTATACTCACCTGCAGACAGCCGATCTCCTCGGCGGCGTCCGTTCCTATAGATGGTTTGTGTGAAGGACCTTCGATGACGTCGCGGCTTGTGATTGGTCGCGTGAGCGGTCACGCGACCAATCACAAGACCGCGACGTCATCGCAGGTCCTTCACACAGACCATCTAAAGGAACGGAAGCGGCAGCATGCACCGGAGAGGCGGGAACACTCTGGGGGCCATCAGAGGGTGAGTATATGACTATTTTTTATTTTAATTCTTTTTTTTTTTTACCAATTATATGGTGCCCAGTCCGTGGAGGAGAGTCTCCTCTCCTCCACCCTGGGTACCAACCGCACATAATCTGCTTACTTCCCGCATGGTGTGCACAGCCCCGTGCGGGAAGTAAGCAGATCAATGTACTCCTAGGTGTGCGGAATCCCCGCAATTCCGCATTTTTAATGAACATGTTGCTTTTTTTTCCGCAATGCGATTTTTTTGCGGAAAAAAATGCAACATTTGCACAAAAAATGCGGAATACCCTGTAAATAATAGGAGGCATATGTTAGCGTTTATTTCACGTTTTTATAGCGAAAAAAAAAAACACTGAACGTGTGCACATGGCCTCAAAGCAGCGTACTGCACTCTTTTCTGGAAATCCCACCCCTCCCCCTCCTTCTACAAATATCCAAAGTCCTGATGTTGATTCGGAGGAAGAGCCGGGAGAATTAGCCCCCTCTGATGACTCAGACCTGTATTACTCGGATGAGGAATATGGCCGCCCTTATTTTTAATCCGTGTATATCGGGAAATTACTCAAGCTTGTTAGGTCTACTATGGACATGGAGATGCCTAGGGAACAACAAACAATTCAGGATTCCATGTTTAGTAACCTAGAGGGGAAAAAACACAGAGTTTTTCCCTTTCATGATAATCTCCTGAATTTGATTAAAAGGGAGTGGAAAAAAACAAACAAAAAGATGTCCTCCTGCAGACACTGAAGCGCAAATACCCATTTGATGAGGAGGCACTGTGAAAAATGGGAAAAGCCTCCTAGACTGGATGCTCCACACCCAACAAAAGTTGCTTTTTCTCAAGTCACCCTCCAAGACAGCACCACAGGAGGTTACTCCCTGCCCTAATAGGGACAGGAAACAAAAAAGTAACACAGCCCACTCCACTTCCACTTTCCATTGTGTTTCAGGTTCCTATGAGGCATAAGGTCATCCTGCAATGCTCTGTGACCAGCAACAAGCATTGTCCTAAATACTTTTGGGCTGGGCAGCTCAGGGCTATAGCTTCGGCCTTCCCCACTGGTAGCTGTTCTCGTCTCCTCTGGATCACAGGACCTTGCTGCTCTTTCTGCAGCTTTGGGTAAAGCAGAGCGGTTGCAAGCTGGAGACCTCTCTGAACTCCCTGGCTCTCCTCCCTTCTGCATCCAGTATGCAAATACTCGGTGACATTAGACGCGGTCACATGTCCTTCGGCTTCACTTCTCGGGCTCTGCAGTGGAACGCACCACTGAATTGAGCACATACGTGGATATTTGGGGTTATGGCAGTCCTATTACCTCTTTGCAAGGAGTTCTCCCTTTCCTTGAGCCTATTAGATCACAGGGAGAGGAGGATTATCCAATCGGATGCTGCACTGGATTCCCGGTGTCTGGTTAAAAGGAGACCAGACTGAAGACGCCATATGGTAGTATCTGGGGTTAGAACCCAGCACTAACCCCAACCCAGTAAGTCACTGGCATGGGTAGCTCTCTTTATCTTTGGAGCAGAATTTTTTAATATATTTGGTGGCTCAATTCTCTCCTCTTTTTCAGTGAGACAAGGATCCTGCTCCAAAAAGTAAAGACAAGATGTCTGCCACCAAGTGTGCGATCTGTGTCAAAAAGTTGCCATTTCCCATAAAAAAATGTCTGTCAAAGCGGCACAGATAAAATTGTAAAAGAGTAACAATCCCTCCTTGATAGAAGAGCTAAGAGTGATAGACCATCAAAAGGTTGTCATTCTCCCAGTCCTAGACACATTCTTCCAGTCCTTTTCAGTGACTCCATCTGGAGCAAAAGAGAGGAAAATTTGTATGGAGGAGCAGTCTGGTTCAGACTTTCAGGAAGGTCAGAGATCCTTCACTGGCGAGTGATGGGAGGAAGGCGAGTTAGCTGCAGGCACAGACCCAACCCAGGGAAATAAGAAATATTATTTCTTGTCGAAATACATGGCGGAACTCCTAAATGCAGTGAGAACTACTATGGATGTGGAGGAAAACTACCCAGACAGTCCAAGATGAGATGTTTGGGGGTATTAAGATGAAAAAGAGAATGGTATTCTCAATACACAAAAATATCCAGAGTTTAATATTAGATGAGTAGGAGCTTCCAGTGAAGCGCATAGGGATACCCACAGAGCTAAAAGATAGATATTTCTTCCTCCAGTGGAAATCTGTTTGTCATAAATACCAAAAGTAGATATCCAGGTCGATAAAGTGGCAAAAGAGACGACATTGGCTTTCGAAGATTCCTTGCAACTGAGGAACCAAGTGGATCGTAAAATGGACAGCCTGCAAAAGAAATGCTGGGAGACTTCATAAGCCTTGTTGAACACAAACGTGGTGTCTAGCAAAATCCATGTTCTGGTGCCTGAACCAGCTAAAAGAACCTCTAGAAAAGAGCTATAAGAATCTCTACCTCTTCTTCAGCAGGCCACAGGATTCTTAGCTGACGCCTGTGAAGAGTTGGTAACAACCAGTGGGAAGGTCTTTAGTCTTGCCAAATATAACTAGACATGCACTATGGCTAAAGTTGTAGAGCGGTGACATAGCCTCCAAGATGAAGCTCTGCTCTATTCCCTTCAGAGGAGAACATATGTTTTGGTCAGCACTGGATGAGTTACTGTAAAAAGCATCTGATAAAAAGAAAACTTTGCCAGAACCCAAGGTAATCAGGAAGCGGCCCTTTCGTCCATGTCAGCTCCCTTCATATAGGGGAAAAGGGAAAAAGTTACAACATTCTTTAACATCAGAACTTCAGTAATTACTAGTTACAGGGGTAATCACCCCAGAAACAGAATACAGAAGGGGGCATTATTCTCGTATGTTCCTTAAGAAAGCCAAATGCAACTTACAGGATACTAATAAATTTATAACCTCTGAATGTGCACATACACTACAAAGGATTCAAAATAGAATCACTAAAATCTACCATTCCTCTAATAGCGGAAGGTTTTGTTATGGTGACCATCGACCTACAAGGACGCCTTATACATCACATCAAGTTCCCATTCACCCGGCCTACTGCGAATACCTGTGATTTGCAGTTACCCAAGGGCGTCAAGTACTCTACTTTTAGTTCATCGTCCTCCCAGTAGGCATTTCATCAGTGTATTGAGTATTTTTGAAGAACATGCCGAAAGTAGTAGTGTCCATCAGAAACTGGAACATCTGCATCATTTCCTACCTCGACAACTTTCTAATGATAGCCTTGTTGGTTCAAATACTGGTAGAACGCATACAACAGACCGTTCAGATCCTGGGATGGATCTCCCGGATCCATTATTTTGGTGGTGGACAGGTTCAGCAAGATGTCTCATTTCATTTCGCTATCCACTTTACCAAATGCCAAAACCATGGCACAACTTTTCATTAACAAAATTGTGAAATTACATGGAATTCCTACCAATATTGTTTGTGACTGGGAGGTGCAAATTATTTTCAAATTTTGGAAAGTATTCTGCGCTCGTTTGGGGATCCATTTGATGTTTCTTCAGCCTTTCATCCATAGTCAAATGAGCAAACTGAACATGTTAACAAGAATCTTGAGACTTATCTTAGGTGTTTTGTGTCTGAAAATCAGGAGGATTGGGTTACTTACCTCCAGCTGAATTTGCTGTGAATTTTGCGGTTGTCATGAGTCTATTGGTAAATCCCTGTTCTTCAGGGCCTACGGGTTTCGCCCTCAGTTTAGCCCTTTTAATAGGAATTATTCTTCAGGAATACCTGAAGAAAAACGATTTTCAACATCTACTTCTGTGCGGCAAAGGGTTCTTAATAATTAGAACAAGATGGGGTCCAAATGCAAGAGTGTGGCTGACTGGAGATGTTTAGTGGGTCTGGACCGGTGTGTTTGTGGTTTGGTGTGGTTGTCCTCAAGGAACGTTATGTTGAAGGTCGCTTCTTTGAAACTGGGTCCCAGGTTCATTGGTCCTTATCTGATTGTGGGCATTGTCAATCCTGTAGCATTCCGCCTTGAATTGCCACCTACTTTTAGGATTCATAATGTGTTTCACCTGTCTCTACTGAAAAAATACATTGCGTCCTCTGAGCCATCACCACCACATCTAGCTCCGGTCAATGTAAATGGAAATTTGGAATTTCAGATTGCTAAGATCATTGATTTTCGCTTGGTTCGTTGGTCTCTTTTCAGTATCTTGTACACTTGAAGGGTTATGGTCCTGAAGAGAGAATGTGCGTACCAGCATCTGATATTCATGTTTTCATGTTGAATAGGTCCTTTCACTTGTCACACCTTGATAGACCCAGTCCTGAGGTTCCAGAGGTCCCTCATAGAAGAAGGGAGATACGTTCATTGGTTTACCGCGACAGAGAGGAGCCAGAAGTCTGGAATGTCAGATTTCCTGCATTGATTAGAAGCACCTCACTATCATATTAAACGGTGCAGGTTCCTGTTAACAGTGCAGGGGTTAAACTTCAGTTGAGAGCTTCTACTGCTTTTCTGTGTTAATGGTCTCTACTGTTCAGTGTTGGACACTTCCCTCTCCTATATATAGTCGCATCAGGGATGTCAGTGTTAGTTTCCTGCTGCTTGGCTGTGGAGCTGGAGGAGTTGGTTGTTTTATGGTGGCGTTTGGAATAGTTATCTAAAGACTGTTGCTTGGTTATTCGGTTGTGTGCAAACCCTTATCCTCTCCCATCTGTTTTTCTTTTTTCTTCTGGTGTTTCGCTCTGTTGTGAGTGCATATATGTGTTACTGGTATTTTCCTTTAACCAAGTACTTATTCCATTGTTTAGTAAATCTGTCCAGAGTCACATTGCAAATACAGCAACACTCCTAATATTTGTCAGGATAGACATTCAACACGGACATAGTGGAATGTTCAATACTCAGAACAGCATAAATCATATAAGAAAAAAGTGTACAAAAAAACTGCATTTATAAACAATAGTATAACATTTTTATATTTTTATTGACAAATAGAAAAATCACAGAACTAATTTAAAAAAAAAAACACGTAAAAGAAGTGGGAGCCACTAGGTGGCATCACAACCCCACATACAGGAATCATTTAAGAAGTAGATATAAACATATACATAATCAATTGAAATGCCTAATTACAGCTTCTAATGACAAAAAATGCCATTCATAGATTTAATCACATGAGGAAATACAGATACATGAAAAAAAAAAAAGAGTAACATGAAACCAGATCCAGGAAAAAAACCTAATCGCATGAGGAAATACAGATACATCAAGGTTTTTTCCTGGGTCTGGCACCACAGCCTTGCACAGGTATCGTATTACTCTATCCTTTTTTTAATGTATCTGTATTTCCTCGTGTCACGTGTGACTAAATCTATGAATGGCATTTTTTTGCCATTAGAAGTTGTACTTAAGCATTTCAATTGATAGTATGTTTATATCTACTTGCTAATGATTCCTGTATGTGGAGTTGTGGTGCCAACTCCTGTTTACCCTTGATTATCTGGATTGTGTATTCTTATGCGCTATTACTCCCCATTTCCCTGGGTGGGGGAGGGAACAGATTAAGGGTGGATTCAGGAGCTCAGCAAGGTATGTGGCCCAGGCGTCTTTACCATTAGAAGTAATCGGGGGACCAGGGACAGCAAGGATGCCCCTAGTGCTAGGAAGGAGCAGTTTCAACAGTGACAACACTTTCAGCCATGACGGTATGCCACCCATCCTGATATTTGTTCCCTATCTAGGTATATATGCCCTCTATCCAATACGCACTCGGTCACAATTGTACCCTCTGTGACCATGATCGAGGATGCACATCCAGCTCAGGTAGACATTGGCACCAGTGGGCCCCCCTCCAGCACCCCCTGCGACCACCAGCGTTATGTACCTGGTAGCTGAACAAATAAAAGGAAAAATCAGCATATACAGCTCTGGCAAAAATTGAGATCACTGCAAAATTTTCAGTTTGTCTAATTTTGTGTCGTGGCTGTGTGACAGTCACAACGCAAAGGCTCTCAATGCATGTGTTGTGATTGTCACACAGCCGCGACACATGCAGCTGCAGCACCGAACAGCTGATTATTGGGAGCGCTCCAGGTATCTGGGTTCCCGCTGCAGCTTCTTCGGTAGGCGCTATCGCTTGCTGAATAAGGAGGGAGCCGACAGTATTCACTCATGTCTAGTGGCCACCACTGGTCATACACCATCCTGCAGCAAGGCCTAGCTATCTGTCCCTTCAATTGTGTGGGGACTTATTACTTAGGAAATGTCAGGGCCCAATTCTCCTTTGTGAGGGGGTTCGCTGCATGTGCATCTCTGTGCCCGAATAATATTAGTCTGGTGTTACTGTATTACTGCTGTTCCAAGCACGTTGTTCTCTTAAAGAGACAGCACCCTTATTTAAATGCACTTAGACTGGAATTGTAAAGGCCTCTGTTCTGGAACAGGACTCTGGTTGTGTACGATGATGGTGGCTTGTGTGGTTTTCACGTACGTGTCTATGTGTAGTCACAGTCAGGAAAGAATTTCAGTAGAGGCCTAATAACTACAAGAACCGATGGAGGTGCTGGACAAATGTAAGCAAGTGGCTGCAGAACAGTTGGTAACTGGCTGCCAGTTAATAAAAATGGGCCATTCTGTGAGAATAGTGGCCATTGATGAGTGAGGCCTCTCCTGGTCGTGTCCTGGGGCCCCCCTGGCTACTTGATGAACATCTTTACCCTGATTATTACTGCTATATAAGACCCTGTGTTTTCTGTATTCTGCGGCTCTGTGTCCCGGTCTTCAGTCTTCTTTCTGTAGTATGTTGTCAGACATACTGTATACAATGTTAGTGCCCCAATCACAGACTGACTCCCACAACAATTGTAATGTATTTTGGGACCGGAGTTATATTATGAGATCTGTTCTCTGTGTATGGAGCCCCCTAAACGTCTGGTTCTAGTTGTGGAATATTCAGGGCAGTAGTGATCACTCCCATAATTGTTACTGTGTATGGAGTAAAAACCACACAACACTATATATATGTACAATTTTTTTATTGGAATAGCAATAAGCAACATTATAAAGAAAATATTAATGGCCCTTGAGGAAATTAAACTATGGTCACAGTGACTCTTAGTCTGGCTTCTGTGGAGACCGCAGAAGAGCTGCTGTCATTGGGGACAACCTGGGAGCCACTGGGACCCAAAGATCCAGAGGAAGGCGAAGAAACCCCCGGGAAAGTTCTGCTTCAGGGGGGGGAAAAATTAATTCCTGACCCCATTGCTGGCGATTGGATATTTCCTTGGATCTCGTGTCCTGCTGCATATTGCTGTATATAAGGCTTATGTCATGTGAACAATGGCCAAATGCCTGTTGGCTGAGCACTCGTCCTATATGATACAATCTGCGAGGGAGGCTCCTGATAGGGCTTCCAACGAAGAGGTAAAATTAGCCAAATGTGTATAAGGCTACTTTCACACATCAGGTTTTTGCCGTCAGGCACAATCCGGCGAATTTTGAAAAAAACGGATCCGTCGCAAATTGTGAAAAACTGATGCGACAGATCTGGGATTTTTTTTGCTGGATCTGTTTTTTTTTTAATTAGCCAGGGATAGAGCTTGGATTTCCTGTTCGAGAGAGAGAGAGAATAATTTGAATGGAAAAATGCATGCAGAAACCTGACTCGGTGGCCAGAATCATCATTTCACCTCACGTTTCATCAGTCTTTCGCCGGATCAGTCGCTGGGCGGTTTTTTTTTTCGCCGGACAGAAAAAACGTTCCTATGAACGTTTTCTTCGGCCGCCGGAAAACTTATCGAAACGTGAGGCCATCCGTCACAATCCGGCGCTAATACACTGTGTGCAGAATTATTAAGCAAGTTGTATTTTAGAGGATTATTTTTATTATTGATCTACAACTATGTTCTCAATCAACCCAAAAGACTCATAAATATCAAAGCTTAGTATTTTTGGAAGTTGGAGTATTTCTTTTTTAGATTTGGCTATCTTAGGAGGATATTTGTTTGTGTAACTATTACTGTGCAGAATTATTAGGCAACTTAATAAAAACCAAATATATTCCCATCTCACTTGTTTATTTTCACCAGGTAAACCAATATAACTGCACAAAATTTAGAAATAAACATTCCTGACATGCAAAAATAAACCCCCCAAAAATTAGTGACCAATATAGCCACCTTTCTTTATGATGACACTCAACAGCCTTCCATCCATAGATTCTGTCAGTTGCTTGATCTGTTTCGAATCAACATTGCGTGCAGCAGCCACCACAGCATCCCAGACACTGTTCCCAGAGGTGTACTGTTTTCCCTCCCTGTAGATCTCACATTTTATGAGGGAAACACAAGTTCTCTATGGGGTTCAGATCAGGAGAACAAGGGGGCCATGTCATTATTTTTTCTTCTTTGAGACCTTTACTAGCCAGCCACGCTGTGGAGTAGCTAGAGACATGTGATGAAGCATTATCCTGCATGAAAATCATGTTTTTCTTGAACGATACTGACTTCTTCCTGTACCACTGCTTGAAGAAGTTGTCTTCCAGAAACTGGCAGTAGGTCTGGGAGTTGAGCTTCACTCCATCCTCAACCCGAAAAGGTCCAGCCTGATGACCTCATGGAACTGCCAATGGTGATGCCCACCCTTATGACCTCATGGACCAACCCACCATGATGACCTCATGGATCCACCCATGGACTAGCTAATTGCCCAACCCACTAATCAATGGAATACATCTGATCACTCCCATTTTAGAGCTAACCGAGCCCCCTTACAGGGGTTATATAAACCTATGTTAGGATTAAATAAAGGTCTTGGAGCTGAGCCATAGATTGATCAAAAAGAGCTTACATCCGACTGTGTGTTGTCTGATGTTATTTACTTAGTGTGCACCTGATCAATATCCATTAGGCCAGGAGTAGGCAACTAGAGTGAACATTTCTTATTGTTCAACCTAACATTTTGGCCTCCCAAAATGGGGCCAGCAGAGGTTGAAGCCCTAAAACCTGAGGACCGGTGAGTGGAATGGCAGGATGCGCTGAATGCCCCGAACCAGGAGACTGATCACCTCCTTATCAGAAAACTGTGTCTGCTGATTTTTGTCATCTGTAGTCTTTACCTGTGTCCTTGGGGGTATTCTGTGCCGCTTGCCTAACTGTGTCCGGTTTTTGCAGTATCTGTAAGATAACAAAAGGGTGTCTCCGCTGCTGGCCATTTAATTGCAAGAACCATCACGTGTTTTAGTTGCCTACTGCCTGTTATGTGTTGTGAAGAAGGGAGATGACTGGTAGTTAGGAGAGCAAGTGGGTTTTTCAGCAGTGTTTAAAAAAAAAAAAAGATCTGGTCTGTGGTACAGTACACGGTTGTTTCCTGTGATATGATTTTCAGTTCTGGATAGGAGAAACTAGGCCTGGAGTGAGTTGACTCGGACTAGTAGGGGCACATGACTTGGAGTGAGTTGACTCAGAGCAGAGCCCAATAAATTTAGTTTTGGCATGTGACTTGAAGTGGGTTGACTCAGTGTGGAGCCTAATAAATTGAGTTTTGCACGAGACTTGGAGTGGGGTGACTCAGTGCGGAGCCTAATAAATTGAGCTTTGGCAGGTGACCTGGAGTGAGTTGACTCAGTGCGGAGCCTAATAAATTGAGTTTTGGCTGGTGACTAAATCTGGCAATCTTTCATGCAGAATGATCATACACGCTGTGACCCTTACTTTTGACCTTATTCATCCAGTTGTTAGTGCTCAACAAGTTTTCGCAGCAATAATTTGCATTTTAGAGTATGCAAATATTAGTGAGCAGATTGAGACCTTGACCATTCCCGCTATTGGTGCTGGCATTTTCAGTTTCCCATTTATGCATGTGCAAGAGAAATTGTTGGAAATATAATGAACAAGTGCAGCCCCCAAGCATTTGCTGCCTCTCCAAAATCAGGTAAATTAGTAATGAGGACAGGACTGTTAAAGCTTTTAAGACTGCCTGCGTCAACTGGACTCCACCCTATGATATTGAAGCTGCCCAAATAGAGCTTCTCATTCCAGGACTGTTACCTCTTCCTGCTCCTCATACACAAGTGATTACATCTGTACTCCCGGTACCACCTCTACTCCCGCCTCAGGTGCCTTCACCAACAGTGCCAATGCTCATGTCTGAGGAGCCCACCCTCTGCATCAAATTTACACCCCAGCAAGCTGCTACTCTGTTGAACCAACTTCCAGATCCAGAAAAAAAACAGCCAATGCATTTCTACAGAAGCATGCGTCAAATCCAAAGGAATTAATCAGCCACATGGCAAGATCTTATTTCCCTGGCAAATCTTAAAGCAGACGATGCATATTGGCCTGTTACGGAAATCCCATTCAATGATGCCTCACTTGCCAGTAACACCACATGGGACTCTGGTGTTGAGTTCTGCCAGAAACTTAAGATATGGGCCTCGGATAAGTTGGCTGACTTATCACATATTGTCGCCAATGGATTCTAGATGCCTCCAAGCTGATGCAGTCATTGTACGATGACCTCAAGACATCAGTGTTTCCACTATTTCCCAAATCTGAGGAAGCTTTCTATGCTCTTAAACAGGCCATACAGTCTACACCAGCTCTTGGAATCCCAAATTCCGATATCATCTTAGGACATCTGGTTCTCTTAATGGCTCCACATGACATAAAAGCTATTCTTACAACCTAAACATCTGTCATCGCAGAGTCATATAAGACTCCAATGTTCCCTCTTGGTTCTGGATAATGTCACTCTTGTACGCTGCACCATCCTCAACCCGTCCACGCTGATTCCTCTTTCCAGGGGGATGTGGATGATGATACTGATGCTCTCAGTGAAGATGCCTTTACACATTCAGAGGATCATGACTGTCTCAAACAAATGCAGGAAGAAGCAGCCTCCAAGAAAAACGTGTCTGAAGACCCATTCCCACATGCTCACCTGATGTTCTTCACTGGTTCCAGATCTGCAGATGAAACAGGAAGGTTCCATATGGAATATACCATGGTTACACATGACCAGGTCATCTCAGCCGTATCCCTACCACCGCACATGTCTGCACAAGAAGCGGGGAATATAAGGTTTTGACACTGGCTTGTCAGGAAGTGATGGAGAAGGTGGTCAACATGGACACGGATTCAAGATATGCTTTCGAAGTGGCTCATGACTTCGGCAGTATCTGGGCAGCCAGAGGATACCTAACGTCTAGTGGAACTCCTGTAAAACATGCTGCTACCATACAAGAACTTGTGGCAGCTCTAGATCTGCCTTCGGAGGTTGCAGTTATCAAGCTCAAAGTTCATGGGAGATTGGATTCTCCAGAAGCAAGGGGGAACTTCTTTGCTGACAAAACAGCAAAAACTTATGCTGCGGATCCGTTTGGGAAAGAGAAAGCAGCAGTGTATGTGTCACAAGACACTGAAGAAGGGCCTCAAAGCTCTCTCATGAGGTTTATCCATCTACATCAAGACAAAACACCAGATGATGAAAAGAAGTCATGGCAAGAAGGAGCTAAAAAGGATGAAGATGGAGTCTGGAGGATGAACAAAAAGGTCTGTCTACCCTGCAATCGGTACCCCTCAGTGACAGAATGGGCACATGGTATCACCCACAGAGGCAAGAATCAGATGAATTACTTGATTTGGAGACTTACATGGTACCTGGGATCTCAACTGTCACCCAAAAATATTGCACGTCCTGCCTTGTGTGTGCAACATGCAATCCAGCAATGCCTCAGAAAGTTACTCAGAAACATTTGGCTAAACCACTCTATCCCTTTCAGAGAATTCAAATCGATCATATTCAAATGTCAAAAGTAGGGAAGTACTAATATGTACTGGTAGTGACTGACATGTTCTCAGGATGGCCCGAAGCCTATCATCACTGGAAGAGTGACTATTAAGAGACAGATGACTGAAGTATGCAGATATGGGGTCCCAGAGGTAATTGAGAGTGACCAAGGACCCGCATTCCTTGCAGCACTGACTAAAGAACTATGGACATTGGTAGGAGCTGATTTGGGTTTACGTACTCCATATTATTCTCAGGGCAGTGGAAAAGTAGAAAGACTGTATGGCACCTTGAAAAATAAAATACTGAAAGCCAGTCAGGAGCAGGGCCGTTTTTGCCACTAGGCACTTGAGGGCACGTGCCTAGGGTGGGACAATGCAGGGGGCAGCACTTGAGCAAGGTTTTTTTTTTCCTTTAAGTCCTGGGTAACCTCCCGACCAACCGCCCCCCGGCCGCCCGCCCGCCCGCCTGCCTGCCTCCCACCCACCCTTCTTGAAGACGATACTCACCCTGCTCCAGCGATGCCTGGTCTCAGCATCTGAAGCTCATCCTGAATGAGCGGTCACGTGGTACCGCTCATTAAGGTCATGAATATGCGCATATTCATGACCTTAATGAGTGGTATCACATGACCGCTCACGCAGGAAGAAGGTGCTGTGCCGGGAGTCGGGACAAAGCCAGAGGGATGTCGGCGCGGTGTGGGAAAGGTGAGTATGAGGGACGGGGGGATGAAGGAGGACGGTAAGCCATGGTGCCATGCAAGATGGGAGCAGGAGGGGTGGAGAGATGAGCTATGCATACAGGGGGGAATATGAGCCATGCATACAGGGGGGGAATATGAGCCATGCATACAGGGGGGAATATGAGCCATGCATACAGGAGGGGGAATATGAGCCATGAATACAGGGGGGAATATGAGCCATGCATACAGGAGGGGGAATATGAGCCATGCATACAGGAGGGGGAATATGAGCCATGCATACAGGGGGGGACATGAGCCATGCATACGGGATAGGAGGGAGATGAGCCATGCATACAGGAGGGGGTCATTATACAGTATGGAGCATCATGTGTGGCCATTATACAGTATTGAGCATCATGTGGGATCATTATACAGTATGGAGAACTGTGTGTGGCTATTATACAGTATTGAGCATCATGTGTGGCCATTATACAGTATGGAGCACTGTGTGGCCATTATACAGTATGGAGCATCATGTGTGGCCATTATACAGTATGGAGCATCATGTGTGGCAATTATACAGTATTGAGCATCATGTGGGATCATTATACAGTATGGAGAACTGTGTGTGGCCATTATACAGTTTTGAGCATCATGTGTGGCCATTATACAGTTTTGAGCATCATGTGTGGCCATTATACAGTATGGAGCATCATGTGTGGCCGTTATACAGTATGGAGCATCATGCGTGGCCGTTATACAGTATGGAGCACTGTGTGGCCATTATACAGTATGGAGCATCATGTGTGGCCATTATACAGTCCGGAACATCATGTGTGGCCATTATACAGTATTGAGCATCATGTGGGATAATTATATTGTATGGAGAACTCTGTGTGGCCGTTATACAGTATGGAACACTATGTGTGGCCATTATACAGTATGGAGCACTGTGTGGCCATTATACAGTATGGAGCACTGTGTGGCCATTATACATTATGGAGCATCATGTGTGGCCATTATACACTATGGAGCATCATGTGTGGCCACTATACAGCATTGAGCATCATGTGTGGCCATTATACAGTATGGAGAACTGTGTGTGGCCATTATACAGTATGGAGCATCATGTGTGGTGGCCGTTATACAGTATTGAGCATTATGTGTTTCCATTATAGAGTATGGAGCATCATGTGTGGCCATTATACAGTATGGAGCACTGTGTGGTCATATTTTTTTTTGTTTATAATTATTGTATATAAAACCGTGTGATCAGCAGTGCCAAATGGCTGTGGTTGGGATGTGGATATGGGTGTGACTAGTTGTGAAATGGGTGTGGTCAGAGGCGTGGCCTAAAATTTGCCGCGGCGCACTACGCGCGCCGCAAACTTTATGCCTCCTTCCCTTCAAAAGTTGGGAGGTATGGTACCGCATTTGCCAGATCATGGCAAAGTGCCGCAAATCCCATAGGGAATGAATGAGGCCAAACGCAGTGTTGCCGTAAGTGATCTGTTACGTGGCACATGCAGAAAAACTGCCGGATCTGCTGCAAAAGGCGACTTTCACATCAGCGATTGTTGCCAAAGTCACTGCCGATAGTGTCATACTCACCAAAGGGGGAGGCAGCACTAAAAGTGCCTAGGGCAGCAGAAACTCTAAATACAGCCTGGTCAGGAGGTCAGACTTCCTTGGATATTTTCCACAACAGCTAGCCTTAGGAAGTGATACTCTTGTAAGTTATCTCATTGCCCTTACTAAAGAACTGTCAGTAACACATGTACAAGTTTTATCATCCATTCCCGAACCAGATTCCAGTGAAGGAATACCATACTTTCCAACCTGGTGACTATGTGCTGATAAAGAAGTTCATCAGAAAGACATCCCTGGAGTTGAGATTTGAGGGTCCCTACCAAGTCCTGTTGACCACTCCTACTTCGGCCATGATTGCTGTTTACACTGTAAACTTGTTAGACAGGTAGGGACAGATCAGGATCTGACTTGTTTCTCAAAGTCCAGCTACAAAGGGAGGTTTTCCACATGGGAAAACTTGTCTCAAACTGGTGAAATCTCCAATCCCCCTCTCCTGTGCGAGACAGTCAGAACTAGGATGTAAACATCAGGGTTATTCACGTGTATTCTTTGTAACCATGGTGATGGGAGATTGGAGAGTAATAGACCCAGCAGGTAGGAAAGTCCTGAGAATGCGGGTAGCGCGCTCAATTATACCTCCTGTTATACCCATAATTGGTCACACATTCTCTGGTGTCTATAGCATCCGTATTGTCATGAAGCCTCTGATGTCATAGTGACACTTAACAATGATGGGATAGGGAACCAGAGTAGGATCAAGGAAACAAAAGGTTAATAAAGTAGGAGGGACTGTTGAAGAGAGCCATAAGATCAAATACTTAATTAACCTCAAGACATAAGAGATTGAGAGAAATGACCCATAAGGTGTATTATTTCACCTTACATAAGCTCTTCAGGGTGGTGCAAACACACAGAGTGTTCTTATATTACACAGACGAGAAGAAAAGAAATGGAGCACTCACCCAGTCCTTAATAATCAATTTCTTTAATCCATATTACAATGATATCCACATTTCAATAAGGTGCAATGTGCGGTGTGCAGGTGGCAGGGGAGTAAGCAGGTGAACAAGCCTGACGAACTACTGCCATTTCGCGCTGCTCATGTGCTTCTACGGGTCCACGTCATGCACTTCTACTTGTCCCCTCCCAAAAATATTTTAATGAAACAAAAAAAAGGAAAAAAATTGGTATCACTGTGTCCGGAACAACCCATAAAACTGTCCCACCAGTTAACCCCTTCAGTGAACAACGTAAAAAATGCAAAAGGCTAGTCAAAAAAGGGATTTTTTTTCATCATATCGCTGAACAAGAAGTGGAATAAAACACTATAAGAAGACAAATGTAAATAAAATTGATATCTCTGAAAACGTCATCTTGTCCTGAAAAAAGCAAGCTGCCATACTGTTCATTCAGCATAAAAATAAAAAAAGTTATAGTGCTCAGAATAAAGCAATGTAAAAATAATTATTTTTTCTATATTATTATTGCATAAAAGCATCAAAACACACAAAAAAATAAATAGTTATCTAATCACTTATACAGTACAAGGAACAGCTTCGAAAAAAAGAAAAACAATTCTTCACCTACTGTTGATTTGTACATTCTACCTCCCAAAGATCTTAGTAAGGCTTGGTGCATATTTATCTTGTGCTGTACGCTGACTGCTTACAGCAGGGTTAATATAAATCTCTGAAACACATGATTAAGACAGAACTCTCGAAGGAAGATTCCCTATAATGAGGCAGATGGAATCACTGTGGACATTGTCTGGTCTATGATCTGGTGGTGTCTGTCTTTTTAGGCATGCATAAAAGTGCAGTAGGTCACAGTTTTGTGCACCTCTGAAAAGGACAATGCTGAACAGAGGCCAGACGGAATCCAGAGCTTCCTCCTTGTAGTGAATTGATCCCTCAAAAGTTTCATCTGAATTTTGTCACTCAGATTTAGATAGAAACTCCAATGTAAGTGCTCAACATAGGGCCCTGGATAAATGTGATCTCAAATGTTTTGTAAAATGTTCCTAGCAAAAGCTTCATATCAATCCATAAAAAAGCAAGTCCCCACTCAGGTACATCATCTGTCATACTTGTATATGGAAATATAGAGGGCTTCCATGTTACTGGTACTACAAAGGCTCTAGATAAGCAAAATTGCTCTTCCCCCAAAAAGAAATCCAGTGAATTCTTCACTCCCAAGTCCATGTGCCCCCTTACCTTGTTAGCCCCACAGTGTGCCTAAACCACATTTACCCTCGACATATTTGGCATTTCTGTAGCGATGAAAGCCCACCTAATGTATGGGTGCATGTCTCCAGAAGCATGAGCTGTGTACAATCTACTGGTTACTAAAACGTACTGGTCACTACAATGTACTGCTCACTACAATGGCAGTATGAAATTTTCACTCAGCAATATCCAATACTGCTTGTTTCTGTAAAACATCCATGGAGTCAAAATTGTCTGTACACCTGTAGATAAATTCTCAAAGGGGTATAATTTGCAAAATTGGGTAATTTGAAGGGGGAATCTTCTCTCCTAGCATTTAGGGGCTATGTATATAGAGTCCACAAACTAGTCTAGGAAAATCTGTGCTCCAGGAGTCGAATAGCGCTCCAACCCTCCCGAGTGTCACTGTATGGCTAAGTAGCAGTGTCCAGCTGCGTATGGGGTATTTCTACATTCTACAGAAATTGTGGGACAAATTTTGGTGCCAATTCTGTCCTTTTCCCTTTGGGAAAATGTAAAATCTTAGGGCTAAAAAAATTTTGGTGGTAAAAATGTAATTAGCTTTTCTCTCCTGCCCAATAGTATAAAAATTCTGTGACACTCCTGTGGTGTCAATATGATCACTGATTAATCATAAATTGCCCAAGGCAAAGAAATCCTAACTAAAGACCATGAAATTTAATTTTTAATGATACTATTAAAGGGAATTTCTTAAAGGGAATCTGTCACCCCACAAATCGAGCTATATGAGCTAAGGCCACCGGCATCTGGGGCTTATCTACAGCATTCCGTAATGTCAGTGGCCTTAGCTCATATACGAATTTTGGGGTGACAGACTCCCTTTAAAATCCACTTTAGTCAGTGTATATCTCTCTGTGGACACCAACATACTATTCATTAGACTAAGGGTACCGTCACACAGTACCATTTTAATCGCTACGACGGCACGATCCGTGACGTCGCAGCGATCGTATGATTATCGCTCCAGCGTCGTAGACTGCGGTCACACGTTGCAATCATGGCGCTGGAGCGATGCCGAAGTCCCCGGGTAACCAGGGTAAACATCGGGTTACTAAGCGCAGGGCCGCGCTTAGTAACCCGATGTTTACCCTGGTTACCAGCGTAAACGTAAAAAAACAAACCGTACATACTTACATTCCGGTGTCTGTCCCCCGGCGTTCTGCTTCTCTCCACTGTGTAAGCGCCATAGCCGGAAAGCAGAGCGGTGACGTCACCGATGTGCTCGCTTTCCGGCTGGCCGGCGCTCACAGTGCAGAGAAGCTGAGACGCCGGGGGACAGACACCGGAATGTGAGTATGTACGGTTTGTTTTTTTACGTTTACGCTGGTAACCAGGGTAAACATCGGGTTACTAAGCGCGGCCCTGCGCTTAGTTACCCGATGTTTACCCTGGTTACAAGCGAACACATCGCTGGATCGCTGTCACACACAACGATCCAGCGATGTCAGCGGGTGATCAAGCGACGAAAGAAAGTTCCAAACGATCTGCTACGACGTACGATTCTCAGCAGGCTCCCTGATCGCTGCTGCGTGTCAGACACTGCGATATCGTAACGATATCGCTAGAACGTCACGAATCGTACCGTCGTAGCGATCAAAATGGTACTGTGTGACAGTACCCTAACATCCTAATTGTGCTCACTGTCCTCGTAAACCATATCTCTTTTTAAAGGGTTAGGATAACATAGTGAGGCCGCTACCTATACCCTATTAATGGATACACCCCATACATGCACTGACTAGTGCTTTTAAAACTTTCTCCTATGCCTCCCAATATATTTCACCAGATGGACTGGCGTCAGGGGATTGAGGCTTTATAGCAAAAAAAATTTTAAAAATGGGTCTAAAGTAGAATTTTAGTGAAAAAAAGGTAAATTTTCATTTTTTCCTTTTACATTCCAAAAATTTCTGTGAAGCGCCTAAAGGATTAGAAAACTTCTTGAGTGTGGTTTTGAGCACCTTGCAGGATGCAATTTTTAGAAAGGTGTCAATATTGCATATTTTCTACCATATAGGCCCCTCAACTTCACTTCAAATGTAATGTGATTCCTAAAAAAATGGTTTTGTAAATTTTGTTGAAAAAAGAGAAATAGCTGGTCAAATTTTAACCATTATAACTTTCTAACAAAAAATGTTTCAAAAATTGTGCTGATGTAAAGTAGACATGTGGAAAATGTTATTTATTAACTATTTTGTGTGAAAAATTGTGTGATTTAAGGGCAAAAAAATAAAACATTTCAAAATTGTAAATGTTTTTTGCCAACTTTCCTTTTTTTTATCTTTTTTTTCCCAAATAAACGCAAGTCTTATCCAAGAAACTTTACCACTATCGTGAAGTACAATATGTCATAAAAAAAAGTCTCTGAATCACTGAGATCTATTGAAGCCTTTTGAAGGTATATGCACACATTGCGGATTCCATTGCGGATTTTTCCACACGGATTCTGAAAAATCCACAGGTAAAACGCCCTGCATTTTACCTGTGCATTTACCACAGATTTACTGCCGATTTCACCTGCATTTTTACACCTGCGGATTCCAATTATGGAACAGGTGTAAAACGCTGCGAAATCCGCACAAAGAATTGACATACTGCGGAAAGTAAACCACAGCGTTTCCGCGCAGAATTTTCCACAGCATAGGCACTGCAGATTTTGTTTTCCATAGGTTAACATGGTACTGTACACCGCATGGAAAGCTGCTGCGAATCCGCAGCCAAATCTGCAACGAGTGCACGTACCCTTAGTTATAAAGTGACACTGGGCAGAATTGCAAAATTTGACCTGGTTATGAAGGAGCAAACAGGCTTGGAGGTGAAGGGGTTACATAAAAAATAAACTATGCATGATTGGAATCTGTGTATTTGTACTGACCTGAGTAATCATATTACCAGGACAGTTTTATCATATAGTGGACATGGTAAATAAAAACCCAAAAAACATTCGTGGAATTTCACTTTTTTGAAATTTCACTGCACTTGGAATTTTTGTCCAATTTTCCAGTACGCTATATGGTAAAATAAATGAAGTCATTCAAAACTACAACTTGTCCCACAAAGAACAAGCCTTCATACAGCAATATTGATGGGAAATAAAAAAATTATGGCTCTTCGAAGAAGGGGATGAAAAAAGTCAAAGTTAAATGTCAGTGTCTGACAACAGCATTAACAACTCGCCAGGTAAAAAGTCAGCTCGCCATGCGAAAAACAAGTCCCAACACAACTTCATTGACTGAAAAATAAAATTTACAAAAGGAAATTTTTGACCAAAGTTCACTACCTGATATAACTAGTTTAAACACAGGAAGTATGCCTGCTACTTAGCAAATTAAACCTTGACAAATCCCTCAGCCCAGATGGCATTCATCCATGGATACTGAGGGAATTGAGGTCAGTAATTCACAGGCCAGCAGATCTCATATTCTTAGACTGTCTTGTAACAGGGTCGGTACAACGGAATTGGAGGATGGCTCACGTGGCATCACGAATTCTTAAGGGATTCGTGGCAGTTCTGGGTTTTCTGGAATTTAAATGTTTTTTCTTTCTTTGGTCAAGCAAGAGTTAATGTCAGTGTCTTGCTGGCAGTTTCTTTTAGGCTGGTCAGCTGATGTTGGTTGGTAACCACTCCCACCTCCCTTTAAACAGTCACATGACCCATCAGCTGATCATCGATTATAGAGTTTTCTTCTATGAAGACCAGCTAGGTGCGTGGATCTCGCCTGTGACTGTGGTATTGCCGCTGTTGGAGTTCTATTATCCTGGTGTCCATGTGTGGTACCCATATTTAACAAAACATAAGAAGGTGGATCCAGACCACTCTCGTCTGGTAAGTCTGACATCAGTAGGGTGCAAAGTTTTTAAGGCCATTAGAAGAGATGACCTGCATAAAATAATATGATAAATGACAACCAGAATGGATTCACATGTTGGGTTTCTATGAGGAGGTAAGTGCAAATCTGGATGTTGGTAATGCAGCTGATGTGATTTATCTGGACTTTGCAAAGGGATTTGATATTGTACCACACAACAGTGATATACTTAAAGGGAACCTGTCACCCGTTTTTTTCAATATGAGCTAAAAATAGATTTAAATAGGGCCTGAGCTGTGCTTTATAACTGTGTCTTTATTGTCCTCTGATTCCCCAATTTCCCCATCCAGAACTTCTTGCGTAAGTTTTGTAGATAAGCAACTTACGCAAAAAGTTCTGGATGGGGAAATTTTACCGGCATCCAGGACAACACCATTTGCATAGCCAGTTTTCCGGGTCACACAGGTTACAGAGAAGAGCCGCGTATGCGCAGAGACGAGCTGTATGCTATGCACACAGTTGGGCAAAGCATAATGCGCAGGCGTGACATTAGACTTAACTGCCCAGGCGCGAAGCACTACGCAAACGCCGGGAAGAAATTACTTAGGGAAAAGCAAGAGGTGGGGGAGAAACATGGAAATCACAACGCCCATTTGACCAGACCGCCGTGATTGAGAGGTGAAAACGGCGACTTTACTAAGGTATTTTGGCAGCAAAGGTGGGGAATCAGGGGACAATAAAGGCACAGTTATAAAGCACAGCTCAGGCCCTATTTAAAGCTATTTTTAGCTCATATTGAAAAAACGGGGTGACAGGTTCCCTTTAAGCTCCATACTCAGGGACTGGGGAAAACTATATGCAAATGGGTAAGGAATTGGCTAAATGACAGGAAACAAAGAGTTGTCATAAATGGAATGGTCTCTAGATGGGATATAGTCAGCAGTGGGGTACCGCAGGGATCTGTGCTAGTACTGATTCTTTTTCACCTCTTTATTAACCCCCAGAGCTTTTTTCGGTTTTGAGTTTTTGTTTTTCACTCCCCTCCTTCCCAGAGCCATAACATTTTTATTTTTCCATCAATGTGGCCATGTGAGGGCTTATTTTCTGCGGGATGAGTTGTACTTTTGAACAACACCATTGGTTTTACCATGTCGTGTACTAAAAAGTAGGAAACAAAATTCCAAGTGCGGTGAAATTGCAAATAAAGTGCAATCCCACACTTGTTTTTTGTTTGGCTTTTTTGCTAGGTTTACTAAATGCTAAAGCTATCCTGCCATTATGATTCTCCAGATCATTATGAGTTCATAGACACCAAACATGTCTAGGTTCTCTTTCATCTAAGTGGTGAAAAAAAATTCCACACTTTGCTAAAAAAACTTTTAAAAAAAACTGCGCAATTTTACGATACCCATAGCGTCTCCATTTTTCATGATCTGCATTTAGGTGAAGGCTTATTTTTTGTGTGCCGAGCTGACGTTTTTAATTATACCACTTTTGTGCAGATACATTCTTTTGATCGCCTGTTATTGCATTTTAATGCAATGTCACGAAGACCAAAAAAAGTTATTCTGACGTTTTGACTTTTTTATATCGCTACACCATTTAGAGATCAGGTTAATTCTTTTTTATTGCTATTTCGGTCGATTCTGAATGCGGCGATGGCAAATATTTGTAGTTTGATTTTTTTTTATTGTTTTATTTTGAATGGGGTGAAAGGGGGGTGATTTGAACTTTTATATTTTTTTTATTTTTTTCATTTTTTTAAAAACTTTTTTTTTTTACTTTTGGCATGCTTCAGTAGCTTCCATGGGAGGCTAGAAGCTGCCACAACTTGATTGGCTCTGCTACACAGAGGCGATGCTCAGATCGCCTCTATGTAGCAGAATTACAGACTTTCTATGACCTGTTGTGAATTAGACTTTTTTGGCTCCCTCTTGTGGTCAGTAGTGATATGACTCTGGGATTGTCTTTTCTCAGTTTGGCACCCACCTGGGTCGTTAGTCCAGGGGTGTTGCTATATAAACTTCCTGGATTCTCAGTCCAGTGCCTGGCATCGTTGTAATCAGTCCTTTCTGTTTGCTCCTGTCTGCTGGTCCTGGTTCTTGCAAAATTAAGCTAAGTCCTGCTTCCTTGTTTTTTGGTTATTTGTATTGCTCATATTTTCTGTCCAGCTTGTACTAAATGTGATTCCTGATTTAGCTGGAAGCTCTAGGGGGCTGGTATTCTCCCCCCGGGCCGTTAGACGGTTCGGGGGTTCTTGAATATCCAGTGTGGAAATTTTGATAGGGTTTTTGCTGACCGTATAAGTCATCTTACTATATTCTGCTATTAGTCAGTGGGCCTCTCTTTGCTAAATACCTAGTTCATTTCTTACGTTTGTCTTTTCTTCTTACCTCACCGTTATTATTTGTTGGGGGCTTGTATCCAACTTTTGGGGTCTTTTCTCTGGAGGCAAGAAAGGTCTATCTTTTCCCTTCTAGGGTTAGTTAGTTCTCCGGCTGGCGCGAGACGTCTAGAACCAACGTAGGCACGTTCCCCGGCTGCTGCTATTTGTGGTGCTAGGATTAGATATACGGTTAGCCCAGTTACCACTGCCCTATGAGCTGGTTTTTTGTGTTTGCAGACTTGGTATTTATTTCTGAGATCCTCTGCCATTGAGGTCATAACAGTATGCCAGGCCTACATTGAATGTTTAATGCATTGCAGAAGTGGGATAATAAGAAAGGAAATTCTGAGTTTTTTTTTTTTCCTCTCTTTGTTCCTCCCCTTTACCTCTGAGTGGCTTGTGCTTGCTGCAGACATGAATGTCCAGACCTTGATTACAAGTGTGGACCAGCTTGCTGCTCGTGTGCAGGGCATACAAGATTTTGTTACCAGTAGTCCTATGTCTGAACCTAAAATACCTATTCCTGAACTGTTCTCTGGAGATCGATTTAAGTTTAGGAATTTCAGGAATAATTGTAAATTGTTTCTATCTCTGAGACCCCGTTCATCTGGAGACTCAGCTCAGCAAGTTAAAATTGTTATCTCTTTTTTACGGGGCGACCCTCAGGATTGGGCCTTCTCGCTAGCGCCAGAAGATCCGGCATTGGCAAATATTGATGCATTTTTTCTGGCGCTCGTATTGCTTTACGAGGAACCCAATCTTGAAGTTCAGGCAGAAAAAGCCTTGCTGGCTATTTCTCAGGGCCAGGATGAAGCTGAAGTGTATTGCCAAAAATTTCGGAAATGGTCCGTGCTTACTCAGTGGAATGAGTGTGCTCTGGCCGCAAATTTCAGAAATGGCCTTTCTGAGGCCATTAAGAATGTAATGGTGGGTTTCTCCATTCCTACAAGTCTGAATGATTCCATGGCGCTGGCTATTCAAATTGACCGGCGTTTGCGGGAGCGCAAAGCCGCTAATCCTCTGGTGGTGTTGTCTGAACAAATACCTGATTTAATGCAATGTGGTAGAATTCAGACTAGAAATGAACGGAAAAATCATAGACGTCAGAATGGGTTGTGTTTTTACTGTGGTGATTCTACACATGTTATATCAGCATGCTCTAAACGCCTAACAAGGGTTGTTAGTCCTGTCGCCATTGGTAATTTGCAACCTAAATTTATTTTGTCTGTGATTTTAATTTGCTCATTGTCTTCCTACCCTGTTATGGCGTTTGTGGATTCAGGTGCTGCCCTGAGTCTTATGGATCTGTCATTTGCCAAGCGCTGTGGTTTTGTTCTTGAACCGTTGGTAAATCCTATCCCTCTTAGAGGTATTGATGCCACTCCACTGCAGAAGGGGAAAAAATAAAACCCAAAAAGCTCCTGTGACAACTTTAAGTTGTCCCAATCATCAGAGAAAACCAGAATATCATCCAGATAAATGGGGTCTCAGAGATAGAAACAATTTACAATTATTCCTGAAATTCCTAAACTTAAATCGATCTCCAGAGAACAGTTCAGGAATAGGTATTTTAGGTTCAGACATAGGACTACTGGTAACAAAATCTTGTATGCCCTGCACACGAGCAGCAAGCTGGTCCACACTTGTAATCAAGGTCTGGACATTCATGTCTGCAGCAAGCACAAGCCACTCAGAGGTAAAGGGGAGGAACAAAGAGAGGATTCCAGTGTCGTTTGCCATTCACAACGTGTTCCATAGGTCTTTGTTGCGGCGGTACGTTGTACCTGTGGTTCCTTCAGTTGAGCCTCCTGCTCCGGTGTTGGTTGAGGGCGAGTTGGAGTACGTGGTGGAGAAGATCTTGGATTCTCGTCTCTCCAGGCGGAGGCTTCAGTATCTGGTCAAGTGGAAGGGCTATGGTCAGGAGGATAATTCCTGGGTGGTTGCCTCTGATGTGCATGCGGCCGATTTAGTTCGTGCCTTTCACGCTGCTCATCCTGATCGCCCTTGTGGTCTTGGTGAGGGTTCGGTGACCCCTCCTTAAGGGGGGGGTACTGTTGTGAATTAGACTTTTTTGGCTCCCTCTTGTGGTCACTAGTGATATGACTCTGGGATTGTCTTTTCTCAGTTTGGCACCCACCTGGGTCGTTAGTCCAGGGGTGTTGCTATATAAACTTCCTGGATTCTCAGTCCAGTGCCTGGCATCGTTGTAATCAGTCCTTTCTGTTTGCTCCTGTCTGCTGGTCCTGGTTCTTGCAAAATTAAGCTAAGTCCTGCTTCCTTGCTTTTTGGTTATTTGTATTGCTCATATTTTCTGTCCAGCTTGTACTAAATGTGATTCCTGATTTAGCTGGAAGCTCTAGGGGGCTGGTATTCTCCCCCCGGGCCGTTAGACGGTTCGGGGGTTCTTGAATATCCAGTGTGGAAATTTTGATAGGGTTTTTGCTGACCGTATAAGTCATCTTACTATATTCTGCTATTAGTCAGTGGGCCTCTCTTTGCTAAATACCTAGTTCATTTCTTACGTTTGTCTTTTCTTCTTACCTCACCGTTATTATTTGTTGGGGGCTTGTATCCAACTTTTGGGGTCTTTTCTCTGGAGGCAAGAAAGGTCTATCTTTTCCCTTCTAGGGTTAGTTAGTTCTCCGGCTGGCGCGAGACGTCTAGAACCAACGTAGGCACGTTCCCCGGCTGCTGCTATTTGTGGTGCTAGGATTAGATATACGGTTAGCCCAGTTACCACTGCCCTATGAGCTGTTTTTTTGTGTTTGCAGACTTGGTATTTATTTCTGAGACCCTCTGCCATTGGGGTCATAACAATGACCACAGGGTGGCGCTCACAGCAATCCAGTATCAATAACCATGGAGGTCTCAAGGAGACCTCTGGTTGTCATGCCGACACACCGATGACCCCCGATCATGTGACGGGGTCACCGGTGTGCGCATTTCCAGCCGGATGGCCGGAAGCACTTGTTAAATGCCGCTGTCAGAGTTTGACAGCAGCATTTAACTAGTTAACAGGCGCGGCTGAATCGCGATTCCACCCGCGCCTATTGCGGGCAAATGTCAGCTGTTCAAAACAGCTGACATGTCCCGGCTTTGATGCGGCTCACTGCTGGAGCCCACATCAAAGCGAGGGATACTGCCATGGGACGTACTATCCCGTCCGAGGTCAGAAAGGGGTTAATATTAATGACCTTGTGGATGGGATTGAGAGTAAAGTGTCAGTCTTTGCTGATTTACACCAAACTATGTAGGATAAAGCAAATAAGATTTTAGCATGTATAAAAATAGAATAAATCCCGTGATCCCAATGTATTGTTCCCACTTTATAAATCACTGGTGAGGCCACATCTAGAATATACGATCTAGTTTTGGGCTCCACATTTTAAAAAGGAAATTCAGAAGTTAGGATCAGTTCAAAGTCGGGAAACTAGATTATTACACGGGATGGAAGGCCTCTCATATGATGAGATGTTGGAAAAGTTGGGCTTGTGTAGCTTACCGTATAAGGACACAAAGTGATTCCAGCAACGGTATAAAAAAACAAAATTTATTAATATCTAATTAACCCCTTAGTGACAGAGCCAATTTGGTACTTAATGACCGAGCCAATTTTTACAATTCTGACCAGTGTCACTTTATGAGGTTATAACTCTGGAACGCTTTATCGGATCCCGCTGATTCTGAGATTGTTTTTTCGTGACATGTTGTACTTCAAGTTAGTGGTAACATTTCTTCGATATTACTTGCGATTATTTATGAAAAAAATGGAAATATGGCGAAAATTTTTAAAATTTTGCAATTTTCAAACTTTGTATTTTTATGCCCTTAAATCAGAGAGATATGTCACAAAAAATAGTTAATAAATAACATTTCTCACATGTCTACTTTACATCAGCACAATTTTGGAAACAATTTTTTTTTTTGTTAGGGAGTTATAAGGGTTAAAAGTTGACCAGCAATTTCTCATTTTTACAACACCATGTTTTTTTTAGGGACCACATCACCTTTGAAGTGATTTTGAGGGGTCTATATGATAGAAAATAACCAAGTGTGACACCATTCTAAAAACTGCACCCCTCAAGCTGCTCAAAACCACATTCAAGAAGTTTATTAACCCTTTACGTACTTCACAGGAACTAAAACAATGTGGAAGAAAAAAATTAACATTTTACTTTTTTTTGCAAACAT